>NC_085015.1:19813962-19836462 GCF_963854185.1 Sardina pilchardus
TCAGTTGAAATTCATGGCGTCCTTAAAAGGTTTCCAGCCGCAAGCGAGCTGTTTCGTTTTCCCTCCAGAGTCGTTTTCTGCTGATTTAACACCCTGTTAAACATGTTAATAGAGGAGGGGCAAACGTATCCATCATCTCACAGTCTGATAGGTGGTGGAGAGAGCGATAGGCTCGTATCTTGGAGACAGGAAAAAGACAACTATAAATTCATAACTCATTTTAAACTCTGACTGAAGCGTGGTGTAATGTATTGCATGTTACTTGTTATTTTATAGTCAATCTATCATGCCTCTTGTCTGTTGTGGGGAGTTGTGGTTCAGAACTACAGGACTATTTGGTGTGCACTTCCTCTTTTCTCAATCCAATTCACCATCGAGTTTGGTTCCAAAACACTATATTCACCATTTTAATGAATTTTCATGAATACTTTGTTTACATTTTGTTTTCCAAGTAATATCAACGGCAACAACACATCTGCAATTTGACTGATAATGGCTGGGTTTCCCAGATTCATTAAGAAGCTCTTAAGTGCTAAGAAGTTCTTAAGAGCTTCTTAACGAATCTGGGAAACCTGGCCATCATCTGAAATAAACAATTGAATAGCATGACTAAAACGGAGCATCAGTAAAGAAAATGTGTTTTGGAACTGAACTCTTCATTTGATTTTCTCCTTTCTCAGGACACACGCATTTGTAACAGTGTTCTCAAACTCAATGGAACCGTACACTAATTCTTCCCATCAAATAATGTGGCTGTTTGTACTGTGTGTTTGTGTTGGTCAGGGGCGAGAAGGGATGACGTGCTACTACCTGACCCATGGCTGGGCAGGCCTCATCGTGGTGGTGGAGAACCGCCACCCTAAGTACTACCTCCATGTGTCCTGTGACTGCACCGACAGCTTTAACGTGGTGTCCACCCGCGGAAGCCTGAAGACCATAGACAGCGTCCCGCCACTGCACAGGTACACACACACACACACACACATACAAAGTCTCACATCTCACAGGTACACACACACACACCCACACACACACACATACACACACACACACACTCACATACAAAGTCTCAAATCTCACATAACACACACACACATACACACACACTCACATACAAAGACACACACACACACACACACACACACACACACACACACACACACACACACACACACATCTGGCTTTACCCCTGTTTTATCTGAATGCCACTAGTAATGGTGTGTGTTTGTGCGCTAATACAGACAGGTGCTGGTGGTGCTGTCGCAGCTGGAGGGCAACGCTGGCTTCTCCATCACCCACCGGCTGGCCCACAGGAAGGCAGCTCAGGCCTCTCTGGGAGACTGGACCCCCAGCAAGGCCACACACTCGCCCCAGCTCACCTCAGACACCGACGGACTGCACCGGCCACGGCCGCTCTGACACACACACACACACACACGCACACACACACATGCAAACACAGACTGGCACTCCAAAAGCATATGTGCTCACGCACAGACACAGACAAACAAACATGGCTGGTGTCTGTTGGCACTGACTCATTTTCAGCGTGAACATCCTGCCAAACACACAACTGTGCCATGAAACGCTCACACACACACACACTTGCGGAGGTGAGGGGTTAAGTTCTGGTTGGGTGTGCTATAACTACTGAGCCAACTACATCTGATTATTTAAGCCATAGCCACTCCTCCCTCACACACACACACACACATACACACCCACACACAAGGCATAAAGGCCTGTTTTACGGTACCATGTTGAGCCAAACTTGCTTACAGATCTCTTAAACCATTACATATTTTTACTCGTATACCATATTATTACGCAGTCATATGTAGTCTTTATTCATGTGTTTACTTGTGAACGTGCGCGTGTGTGTGTGTGAGAGAGAGAGAGTGAGAGAATGAGTGAGTGAGGGTATGCATATAAAAATGTCTGTCAGACAAGTATATGGGGTATGATCTACACTGGGAGTGATGATGGTATGGGGGGTGACCGTGGAAAAAAACTTGAATACATTTTTTGGGATTTGTTTTATTTGTTCATTGTTTCCGGGACAACGGGGTAATATTTTTACATTGATTTATAGTTTTTGTTCCATTATGATTAAATCAGATACTTGATTTGCTGTTGGATGGAGAGGCAGACAATCTGTCAGAAAGTGTGTTTGTGTGCATATCTGAGGCAATGGATTGAAAACGGAGAAGGAGAGCTCGATGGTTCACGATCTGTGTGTAGAGCTGACCTATTTGTTTATTTATTAATGTGAAAAATCTGTGTACATGTGTTCAGAAAAGCACAAGAGAATCTGCTGTCCTACGTCTGTAGACTATTGTGTGTGTGTGTGTGTGAGCGAACGTGTGTGTGTACTTGTGTGTGTGTGTGTGATGGATGACTGATGCTGATGCACTGAAATCTCTTCTCTGATGTGAGAAGGTGGTTGCTGCACCACCTTGTGCACGCGTTTAATCTGGTGTCAGTTTTTCCCTTTCTCTCTCTCTCTCTCTGGAGGTCTTATCTCTCCTCCTCTCCTCTCCGCCGCTCCGTCTGCCCATCTGACTTGTTATTTCTCTTTAGTTTGTTCTCTCGCCATTGTCCTGTGGATCATCTCTTAGTTGGAGCATTATTGTGACTCGTAAGGCAACGATTCCCCCTGGTGGTGGGCAGAACTTATACTTCACCTGGGTACACACACACACACACACACACACACACACACACACACACAGTCACATCCTGATGATTTGTAAATTGTACAGACTCAATGCTAATACCACCTTAAAAATCTGTGGATTAACCTGTATAAAGAAAACCAACCAATCAGATCAAGCGATTGCTGGAGGAACATGGAACTCCACTGGATGGGAATGTGATGTATAGAATATTTTACTGATTTTGGAGACAAAATACTATATGAATATGTATAAATATCTCTGTATGTTAAATTTGCAATCTCAGGTTCCATTGGACCAAATAAAGTTTTTTAATGAATTAACTGTTAATTGTTCATGTCTTTTGGTTTCATTGAATTGAAATGTCCTTTTCTGAAGGAAAGTATTTCTACCTCTGGTTTCCCGAGAGCTTTCATTACTGCTTCATAAATGCTGACACTCCTCTGTGCTTCAGTGTTGAACCCTGAGGTCCCTCTTTCATGTTTCGGTGTTGAAGGTGACCTTGTGGAAATGGCATCGCCAAATTGGCCACAGTGTACTTCACTTAGCAAATACCATTATCAGGGAAGCATTACTTTCCCCTTAAGCCTCTCCTATTCACTCCAGGTTATCTTTTCTACTATCTAGGACCTGATGCCAGGCTAAATGCCAACTGGTGTGGGTAGAAGCGTCCAGATGTAAATGGAGAAGCTGGCGCTGGCCATGGGAGCCGCTTTTCTTTCTAATCAGGCTTTAGGCTTTCGTTTTCGTGCGGGAGTGTATGACCTTCGCTGACCCCTGACTCTTGATTATGTAGTGGCGGACGGCAGGCTCTTAACAGCTTTAATTCTAGTTGCATTTCTGAACACAGAGCAGATCATGTGTGGCTTTGTCCAGTACTCTGTGTGTTTGTGTTGTCCTGTCGCTGTGTCGTGTTCTTATTAAAGTAGCACATCTGATGAATAACCAGCTGATCCATGACAGTGTAGCTCCAGAGTTTCCCCAGTGTAACGGGTTGAGTCTTAAGAAGGACTTCACGGGCACAGACGCACATCTGGTGCTAGCAGCACACAATTGACCACTAGGCCTCCTAGTGACCAAAAGGCTTGCTCTCACTCACTTGACCCTTCCAGTTTCATCTGGTGATCAGATAACAACATAATCCTTTATAAATACTGTTTATAATTGTATTACATTTGCATCACATCACCCAAATGCTTAATAATAAAAGTTGACCAGTAAACCATTTGTAACTGCGGAAAGAGGCCACCACAGTCCAGCTCTCGCCCAAACATCTATGAAGTTCATTGGCTGGATCTGGGTTTCTGGTGCAGGAATCAATAGTCATAAGATAAGACCCACCTATTGTAAGCATTTATAGATGTTGTTTAAGATGTAGGGGGATGTTTTAATGGTCACATGTCACTGAAATAGAGTTCATTGGCCATCCCTCAAACACTGAGTGTACACATTGCCTAAAGACTGGAGAAACACCATCCCAATTGTGAAATATGAGGTGATATAATTCTGTGCAAATATTTCTAAAATTTAGGCTACTTAGTCCATTTCAAGAGAGGCAACTCAAACCGCTAAGATAGTATTAAATGAAGATAACCATAATGTTCTGGCACTTCAATGAACTTAAGAAATACGTGGTGGCTTTCTATCTCACAGTTTTACGCGAGTGAAATAAAAGATGCATGATATGAATTAATTTTGCTTTCCGTGTCATAAGATAAAATACATGTTCAAAGCACTAACAAGTTGAATAAAATCTTTCAGGGATCATAGATGATCATAGATCAAGAGATGAGTGTCTTGCAATGTTCCTTCATGATTATAGTGAGCACTATGATTTAGCTCTCTCCAGAAGTTATTTATCCACACGTTCCAGCAAACAAAACAGTGCAACAAAAGTGCAACAAGTTAGTCTGTAGGCCTAGGCTAGGGAATGAAGTTCATCCACACAAACTGATTTCTTTCAAGATGTTAAGTTTAAGAGAGTGAGTTCTTAATTAACGATAGGCCTATGATTTGTGACATCAATATACACCAGATTGCGATTTTCTCCCGCGGGTGTCTCCTTCTTCTGTCGCCAACTATTAGCCTACTGTACAGTGGCGCTTCTTACCGTTGGGGAGTTTTAAAAGGCACGAAGAAGTCTCAACCCAAAATCAGATTTTGTTTTGCGTGAGAAAATGGATGTATGGCGTGAGTGCGTGTGTAAACAGGCAAAATCGTGTGTCACGCCGAAAGCGTGAGAGTTGGCTTCGCAAAGTAAAACACGTCGCAGCCAGTGCTCATTGCCAGTCTGCTGGAGCCCAGTCAGAATAGGCGATCGCAACCCACCAGTCGGCTGAGTCGGAATCGCAGTTCGCCCAAATGCATAATCCAGTCGGTTCCAGAATGCATGCTGGCCAATAGCCCGTAGCCTAATTAGTGAACACCTATAGCTTGTGTATAGGTTCTTCAGAGGCTTATGGAAAGGGTTCTATCTTGCTAGAGCCGTATGGAGAGAAAGTAATGTCATCGCCTCCTGAGAGTTTAGCTGAGTGGATGGGATTTTTTTTTATTTGTATGTAGGCTATAAAATATATAGGGTAGGTATATCGGTGCCCATCATGAACTGAATTGAATGCCTTCATTATGCTATGCATTGGGGTCACCTCTATTGAATCGAGTGGATTAGTTGAATTGTTTTGAGTTTTTTTGTAACATGTTGCAACCAGAGCCATATATACATAGGCTACATTACTATTAGCCTACTTTAATTATTATTATTTATTTATTTTATATTAAAGCACTTTGGTGCAATGCTGTTGCTGCTCTGGTTGCAACGAACTTAGTGGCATGTGACGTCACCTCTTTATAAGGCTTGCTTGAGCTGTTTCTATGGGCACAAAGATGTCACAATCAGTGACGTTGAGTAATCCATAACGTCATAATACCCCCAAAGCTATTAGAATGGCATTGGTTTCATTTACAACATTGGCGATCACTGAGTTTACAGCGACTTCTGTTTTCTCAAAGAGGATTTCACTGGTATGTTTTCTCATAACTATTAGCCTATACTGTAGGTAGGGCTCCTGATATTAACATTATTTTCAAACAACTGTAAAATATAGCCTACTTAATAGATGGAATAGACGTGCAGAATAAAGAGTAGCCTAATTTAAAGCATAAACAAATGTAGGCCTACTACATACTAAATGTAGGCTTTGGGTAAGTCCCATATAGTTAAAATAATTAAGAATGCAAATCTTCCTGTCAACTTAAGTCAAAAGTCTGTGTTTAAATGATCAACAAACAAATGCAAAAGAAATTGTATTCTTAACCATGTGTATTCTTTGAATCCAGATTTATCGTTTATCATGGAGTTGAAACCACATAAGATGTATGAATTCTTCTGTCCACCCAATCTTCCAATATGTTACCTGCTGGAACCAATGGCCAGGCGTGCCATGGTAAGACAAATATTCTGCTAATGAAAAAATACACCAATAGCATGTTAACTCTGATGGGTACAAAAACCTAGAGTGTAAATGATGACAATTTTATTGATCTGTCAGTTGCAGTCTGCAAGAGAGGATGACCTGGACCTGGTGAATGGTTTGATTCGCTTTAATGATCTGGTAAAAACTCCCTTATTGCCTCGCCAATATCAGCTTTCACCAGCAGTTTTATACTCTGTAATAGTACATTGTGTATGTTTGTTTCAAGTAAAATATGTAAGTTGTTACATATAAATGTTGTGAAGTTAAAATCATTGTATCTGTCTAGAACCAGGGCCAACTCTCTGATATGGACGCAGACACGGATATGGAGGGCTCCACAACAGCTTCCGACTCCCAGGAGGACTATGAGGAGCCTATTGGATATTATAACAAATATAAGAACCTTAACAATGACTTCATCCCCTCAGCTCCTCCACCCTCTCCTCTATCCTATACACTGTCTGACTTCAGTGACTCTTCAGAGGTTGGATCAGATCACTTGTCTGTTAGTAGTGATACACTGTCTGACTTCAGTGACTCTTCAGAGGATGGATCAGATCGCTTGTCTGTTTGTAGTGAGGAGTCTTGGCATAGCACAAGTGTCTCTGATCGTCCTGCGTCTAGTCCAGTTAGGACCATTCATGTACCTGACAGAGAGCACGGAGAGAAGCAGCAGATAGGGACTGCTGATCTGTGGGACCAGCTGGAACAACAAGATCTGTGGGACCAGTGGATCCAGAAGCAGTTACAGAGAGAGACAACTCTAAAACAGAAATTCCTCAAGTGGCTGCCCAAAGTAAAACAAATGGAGAGGACCAAATTTAAGTATAATCCAAAACCACCTGGCAAGATTTCCATCTTAATAGACAAATTCCTTAGGATGAAGCGTTTAGGAGAAAGCAGAACAAAGAAGAAGAAGAAGAAGAAGAAGACAAAGCAGAAGGAGAAGAAGCAGAATAAGGAGGAGAATAAAGAAGGGAATGAGGAGGAGGAGGAGTATAAGGAGGTGCCAAAGAAGGGGGTTTGGGAGTCGGATTCAGATAGTCAATACGATGACTATTTGGCAATGGAGGGTAAGGGCGAGGAGGAGGAGGATGAGGAGGAGGAGGAGGAGGAGGAGGATGAGGACCAGGATGAGGAGGAGGTGAAAAAGCCAGGCTTCCTTATGAAGCTCTTTGGAAAAAAGAAAATGAAGAAAAATAGATATTGTGATCAGGAGCACAAAGAGTACTTGGACAAGGAGGGTGAGGACAAGGAGGAGGAGGATGAGCAGGACAAGGAGGAGGAGGAGGCAAAAAAGCCAGGATTCCTTGTAAAGCTCTTTGGAAAAAAGAAAAAGAAGAAAGACGGAAAGAAAGGAGTGTCTGAAATAATTGAAGAAGAGGCAGATGAAACAACACTGGCCGCAAAAAGCACTCAGAAGAAGCCTAGCTTTCTTTCAAAGCTCTTTGGCAAAACAAAAAAGAAGAGGAAAGGAAACCAGGAGTAGTTGGAGGAGGCAGGGGCGTCTGATGGGTCAGAAGGACACCGAGATGAGGCAGACCAGACATGGCGTGGATATGCACTGTTAAAAAAATTCCTGTAAAATTACAGTACAGTACAGGCAGCACGGTTGCCAGAACTTTACTGTATATTAAATGAGCAATACAGTACTGTAATGTAGTTTACAGTAGTGTACAGTAATTATAAGACAATACAGTACTTTACTGTTATTATTTTATTTTCAAATTTGACCTATTCCTCAGTTGCATTTAATATTTATTTCATTAATTAATTTATCATATTATTATTTTTTTATTTAGACTTAAGCATGTAAGTGATTACAACATGCATGAATCAAGAAACACATCACAATCTTACATAAAATATATTTATTAATTCTTCAGCAACTCATATTATTGCAACTCATATTATTGCATTTAACATGTAATTAAAAAAAACATCACTGCTGTCACAAGAGGTAGAGAACACCATCCCTATGGCTCTGGCTGCCACACACACACACACAAACACACACACACACACTTCTCACAAAGTTGGGAGCTTGGAATTGTCCAAAATCTCTTGGTTAATGCTAAAGCATTCAAAGTTCCTTTCACTGGAACTAAGGGACCAAGCCCAGCTCGGGGATGGCCCCTTCCTGTTCCAACATGACAGTGCACCAGTGCACAAAGCAAGGTCCATAAAGGCATGGATAACAGAGTTTGGTCTGGATGAACTTGACTGGCCTGCACTGGCCTGACCTCAACTCAATAGAACACCTTTGGGATGAATTAGAGCGGATCCTGAGAGCCAGTCGCCTCGTCCAACATCAGTGTGTGACCTCCAAAATGCGCTTCTGAAAGAATGGTCAAAAAATCCCATGAACATACTTAAATCTTGTGATAAGTCTTCCCAAAACAGTTGAAGCTGTTATTGCTGCAAAGAGTGAACCAATGTCATCATAAACCCTATGGATTAAGGATGGGATGTGACTGAAGTTCATATGTGAGTCAAGACAGGTGTATTTCAAAGGAATTAAATGGATTTAACTGTACATACAAATCAAGAAGAAAAATATACATACCAAGCATAATGATTCTGGGTGTGTCTGGAAGACTCTCTTCCCCCTCGATGTCTGCCAGTGACCTATGTAAAACAAACAAACAAACAAAAAACACTTTCAGTGGTGTACATTACACAATATTTTTCAGTGAAAACTTACTGAAAACTTATGGTAACACTCCATTTGAAAGTGTCAACATAAGTGTGATATGAGCCTTTCTTCTACTTGAGAAAAGATTTGCATGAACTAGAACGTAAACTTGCACAATACGTGGTAAAGCTTGATGTATGTGAAAACCAAACTCACCAAACTGCAATAACTCGGAGTAAATTCATAACTTCGCCAGTCCAGTCTTCAACACAACAGAGACGTAACGTCGGTTGGCAAAACTTTAGCGAGCAAGGTGGCAGTAGTGGCTGTTAAATACAGCAAGGTGGCAACAAAGTTACAATAAAGTTACAGCAAAGAAATGTTGATCAGGCTCGGTTACAGTAAGCACAAATATTACCCAAAATGCAATATTAACTACAGCACTGTACTGTAATGATATGAAGTGGTATCATACTGTTGAATTTTATTGTACTGTACTGTAAAACCTACAGCCATTTTTAACAGTGTGGCCAGAGGGCAACATCAAGACCTTCATTGACTTAGAGCTGGTATTGAGAATGGAGATCAACATGGTATTTTCTACGGAGGTAGGCATTATCTACTTCATAATCTCCAGGGCAGGTGGGTGAGTATTACTTTTAACCTTTTCCTAGACTGGCACTTGTCATAGATCACATGTTACATCATGTAGTATGTAGGCTGAGTTGTGGAGTAGAGCATGTAGCCCAGTATAATGTAATGGGTTTCGCTGGGCATCTGGAAGGTAACTCCCTATGCCCACTGTGTAGGCGATGTGCTTTGATGTTCTTCTTCTCTGATCAACAGATCAAAGATCTCCAGTAAAGACT
This sequence comes from Sardina pilchardus, assembly GCF_963854185.1. Classification (NCBI taxonomy): domain Eukaryota; kingdom Metazoa; phylum Chordata; class Actinopteri; order Clupeiformes; family Clupeidae; genus Sardina; species Sardina pilchardus. Next base: position 19,823,615 of record NC_085015.1, read on the forward strand.
CACTGCTGGCCACTCTGATCCAGTCCTGTGTTGAGTCTTTGGCCAACACCACCCTCATGTCTCATCTCGGCTGAGCTGACCACTCCTCGACGCATACCTCTGTGCACAGGCCTACTCCTCCACTTTCTACCTCCAGTCTCAGAGCTGCAGCCAGCCAGAAGCAGATGGGCTCCCCCAATTTAGTCGGGTTCTGCTCAAGGTTTCTTCCTGGAACATGGGAGTTTTTCCTTGCCACTGTTGCCAAATGGCGTGCTTGTTGGGGGTTAAGGCTGTTTCTTCAGAAAATAAAATGGGGAAAAAATAATTTCTGTTTATTTATTTATTTATTTGTAGCCACCTTTCTGAATTTGTGAAGCAGCGAGTCCTGGTTGAGATGAGCTTCATAAGGGATGTTCAAGGCTTTAAGCTTACTAATTTATGTATTTTTTGCTGTGATTTTCAGACTATACTACCCTGTTTCAGTGTAATAGCAGATATATTGGGCCTACCATTGGTATCAGTGTTGTGCATGAACGAGTTCAAAAGAACGTGTTCATTGAACACGCTCATTTTTCTGTGAACGCTGAACTGAACGCAACACATTTGTAAATAATGAATTTGAACGTGAATTCGCTCAGATTTTGGGAAATGAACGACGAACGTCACTGTTGATGTCCAATTAAACGTTACAGAATTTATTTTGTCCTGAGAAGTCGAGTGACACTATCTGCTGGCAATTCAGAAACAGTATGTCGTTGTCACACTCACTGCCCACGGGCGCCACTCCTAAACTACAGCTTTGCACTACCTTACTACATTACCGATGATCACGTTACGCATGATGCATTGTACACAGAACCGCTGCTAGGCCTATATGAATGCAATCGCGGAAAGATTCTGCACTTGTCAGTGATGATAGAGGGATGCATAACGTGTTCAAAGAGCCCTACATTATGTCACTGATCCATCTGGTAAGGTAATGCAGCAAGGCAGCCTCCTCCATACCCCCGGTGTAAAAACTACACTCTTCTGCCGTCAGGCATGCACAGCTGACGCATTTATTATTAATTATTAATAAATGCGCGGCCGCATTTATTAGGCGTCGGTATCTGCCATAGACCTAAAAGAAATGTATCTGCCCAGCGAAATAAAGCCCAATTTACGGACATTCTCAATTAGATGAGAACAACAGGTGGCTGTAGCCTATATTCCGTCAGAAACAGATTTTCATTCAAATGAACTGAATTTGAACTAGTTCAAAATTAAAAATGGTGAACTATGAACGTGAACAGTTCACTTTGCACGTGTGTGAACTGAACTTTGAACTAGTTACTGAAGAGTGTGAACGTGCACAACACTGATTGGTATTAGCTAATCTTACAGTCAGGTATGTCATAGAGTGTGGAGGAAGAAACTGCACTGTAGACACAAGGGACTAAGTGTAGGCTCTCACAATGAACTCAGAACATAAAGATCAAAGACATGGCCACAAGATGGATGCAGATCAGTTCTACACCTTTTTTCAATAATAATAGTTTTATGGCTGGTAGAAAAATATTTTGGCCCTGTTTATGGTGTAAGATACACATCATGTAAATAGAATGTTTCTGTATTCTCAATAAAAGGCAAATGATTTCTATTTTTGTTGTAATTTTTAAGCTTAATAGATATCATTCAGGAGGGAATTCTAAATAAACAAAAATAATCGAATCGCTGGCCTAAGAAATCGATTTTGTATCGAATCGTTATGAAGACTCCGATTCACACTACTGTATGTGTGTGCATGGTGGTTCCTAATGTAACTACCCATTGGCTATAGCTTAAAATCAGTGACTCCACGTCTCGTACTGATGTCCAATATCCATTTATTTTCTCGTTGGAACACCGTGAAAACTAAGACAAACAAACGGACAAACATACAAAACAATTTTACACATAACATCACAAGAAGCAACACATACTTAATCCTTCAAATTATACATATACAGTACATAAAACACTTCATTGCCGTGTGCGCCTGATAACCAGCAGTAGAATTCGACACTTGAAATTCGCATTCATGCGGTCGCATAGTTAGTCCATTGTTTAGTCCATACCGAACGCTAATGTGTCCGGGTCAAATAAGCAAAGGTCACATGAAACACACCTTCCCAATCAAGAACATTACACATTATGAATTCATTCATCATCATCATCATCATCATAATACATACATGATACATACATAATACAATGACCCAACTCTTACATACAATGTATAATGAATTTGCATAAAATATTTTTTTTTTTCCCATGCTCCAATTGACCGCTCAGCGTCAGCTACACCTAAAGCGCTGGTTCCAGCTGCAGTCCACTTTTTGTGAATCTCCCCCACATTTTGGAATGGGTTTTGTTTCACAATCCTTTCAAGTGTCCATGTTATCCCTATTGCTTCTACACTTTTTTATATCACATCTATTCCTTCCCTTCACCTCTATTAATTTATTTTGACACAGAGCTCTGTGAACAGCATCTTTAGCAATGACCTTTTGGGTCTTGCCCTCCTTGTCCAATGTGTCAAATGGTCATCTTTTGGACAACTGCCAAGTCAGCAGTCTTCCCCATGATTGTGTAGCCTACAGAACTAGACTGAGAGACCAGTTAAAGGCCTTTACAGATGTTTTGAGTTAATTAGCTGATTAAAGTGGCACCAGGTGTCTTCAATTGAACCTCTTCATAACATTCTAAATTTCTGAGATACTGAATCTGGGGTTTTCATTAGTTGTCCGTTATAATCATCAAAATGAAAAGCAAAAAACACTTGAAATCAGTCTCTGTGTAATGAATATACATTATACAACGTTCCCTTTTTGAAGGGAATTACTGAAATAAATCAACTTTTTCATGATATTGTAATTATATGACCAGCACCTGTAGGCTACAATAAACACCACGATATCCAAGTTATGTAATCCTTTATTATAACTTGGCTAATAAACGTAGAGAGCCTGCATGAGATGTTTGACCGACGGAATTCTGCTTAATCAATGTTCGAATTAAACAAAGTAACCAAACAACCAGGCAATGAAGTAGGCCTACCGCTCTCGTCTGGATGTGACAGCAGATAATTGCACTGTCTCTCTCTCGCAACATTGGAGTCGCCAACGTTTTTTGACATCGAAATACGGTTACGTGCCGAAAACGGCCCTACGCTGAACAGAAGGTCGTTGATAAGTTTCGTAGTGATCACCTGACTCAATAGCCTGACCAGCCAGACCCTGCCGCTAGGGGCGTCTAGATTTCTAGGCGACTGACCATAGACCTAAAAGACTCATTTCTTAGAAAACGAAACTAGCAGTGATCAGCCAGACAGGTACCTGAGAAAGTCGGCGCGAAATGGGAATGTAGCGGGAACAAAGTAGCCTATCCCTGAAAACACAGACGACGATTTAATTTATGGTAGAAGCGAAATCTTAATTTGCTTATTTATAATGTTCATGATGGTGACGTTTGTTTTCCTTTCTCATCATAGATGACATTTCCAAAGTAGCTTAAATGGATGTTAAAATATGTTATTTGAGGGAATCATACTGTATTAATGTGACTGAGAGCATTACTAAGTTATGATACATTTTAACATGTAGCCTACAATAAAGCTATTCAACGGCGAGTTGGCGGGCGTTGGCGCGTTAAGCGTTTTAATGTCCCTTTTGATGGATTGGATTAATTTTTGTGCTTGATATTTTAGCCTACATGGACAAAGTAGGCTAGACTAGTTATGTCCCAGAAGTACGGAGCCCGGGAAGGGTTTGGTGGGTGAATATTTTTTAAGTGCACTTTTGCGTTCCCTCGCAACACTTTTTGCGTTACCTTGCAATACTTTTGCGTTCCCTCGCAATGACTTATGTGTAGGCCCTATGTCCTTTAAGCAGCAGGTTCGGTTTGCGGAGTGGGAGGGGTAGAGAGGGAGCGAGGGTGTGTGTGAGATTGGAGTGGGAGAGAGAGAGGCATGTTACAGGGACCTGAGCGATGTGAATAGGCTATATTGTATAGAGATCACAAAATAAATCCTCGGACCCAAACCACTGTGCAAGTTATTAACCTGCATGCTGTTGTTGTGAAGGAGAGAGGGAGTTAACCCGAGTTAATTCAAGTACCTCGGCCCTAGGAGCAGCCAAATAAGTATCCCCTGAAATCTCAAACTACATTCTAAAACATAAAGACAACATTGGGCGCAATAGTAATTGTTAGGCTATCACTCTACACTGTAAAAAAAAAAAGTTTTTTAGCTGACATTTACCGTAAAAAAATACGGTTATATTCTCTATTTTTAATAATAAGAGAATATACCTGTAAAATACGGTAAAATCAGCTTTTTCAAGCAGACTGCCGTAAAAGTACGGACAAGGTCTTTAATGTTTAAATGAGAAGAATCCACCGTTTTTTAACACAATTGTAGCATTTTAAAATGGTTTGGACTTTTTATTTAGTAGTAATCAGTGTAAAAATACTGTGAAATTTGTTTTAGTTTTTAAACCATGACTGCTAACTTGCTAATGTTATGGTATAGGCTCAAACAGCATTTCAAACGTGTTTTGGGATTTCTCACTATTTCTCACTAGTGGTCACAAAATCCAAGCATAAAAAGTCTAACAAATCACGTTTATCTTATTGGCACCATTTTTATTTATTTATTTTGAGCGATGACTTTGCTCATTAGCATAACTGCAATTTGATTGGCTGGCCCTCACGTTTCATTCAAAATGTTGTTGGGGGAGGGGAAAGGGGAGGCATAAAGCAGGCCGTTTACACGGGACCGAACCACAAATGTTAATGATTGGTTGAAACTAGAGCGCGTCTACGTGGGCGCTATGCTCGATTGTTATTGGTCACTTCACCGGATATGACCTTTATTAAAAGATCATGGCGGGTAAGACGGGGGTTTGTGGTTTGTACAGAGAGTAAATGGGGTTTACCTGTCTTAATATGTTGTGTTAGTCACGATATGCACCCGATGCATAAATGCAGTGTATTGGCCATGTTGTTAACATATATGCACTGATCCAAGGTTCTGTGTTCAGTTATGTATTTTGCAAAACGGTATTCCGTAAACGAGCCGGCCGTTACGTTCGTCATGCTTGAAAAATATTTCTTCTATTGTTTTTATATGAGCTCCGTAGCCCTGATCAGTGAGGCCATCGTAATATATCGCCACCTATTGGATTGGCGTTAATGGTTACTGACGTTTTTTACAAACGTTGCGGGTTACATAATAATAATAATAATAGTAATAATAATAATAATGATACAAACAAACACTAGGCTATACGAGTCTCATTTATGCTACAGAAGCCAAATAAAAGCATAAATTGTTGTTGGTTTAAATTATTATTATTGTTATTATTATTATTATTATTATTATTATTAAATAGCAATAAGAATTAACAATCGTGGAAGTCCTGAAGCAGATACTGTATGTGTGGCATTGAATAGTCACAGTGAACAGATCGTACTGACATGAACATTACCGAACATCTATTATTGAACAAATGTGAGTTTTTCCTCTTATTGTGACAAGGAGGGCAAGTTAAATTGTGATGAGAACTGACTACGCCACCTAAGGACTTTCACCACAGGAATATTAGATCCAATAGTTAAGGGGTTACTGCCTAAAACGCTACCAGGTAACACAGCGTCAGACTGGCAGATTATGCGAGAGAACAAACAATCGCTTACCTGCTGGCAGTAACAGTTTACACACATGACCCACATCCAACAACACTGACCAGGAAGTCCATCATCCTGGAAATGGTGGAAGACATAGGCCTTCAACCAGAGGGGACCAGCTTCGTAGCACCGGGCATAGCACCGGGCCTCTAATTACCCTGTGAATAATCCTGGGAAAACATCACCAGAGAGAAGTGTATCCTGCTACATTATGTTATAAAAAATGTATCTGGTTCTGTATCATTTTCAGAAGAGTCAAAAAAGCGCAGCGTTTCCAAGATCAGGCGTGATGTCATCGGACCAGGTGACAGTTCCATTGATCTCACCAAAGTCCTTCCAATGAAAAAAATAAGAAAAAGTCGCCTTGTGAGTATTTCCATACTGAATATTGAATGCAATTACTTCATTTATAAAACAAAAAGTCCTTACTTAGTGTATCCACTGTTTTTACTCAGAAACCTTGGATACCACCTAAGAGCACTCATGGTAAGCTAATCTACATTAAGTGTAATCATTTACATGACCTGTTTTTCATTTCATTCAATCATTTCTTACCTTTAACTTTTTAGCAACCCTCCATCTTCCTGTTGCTGTTTCTGCAATTGCTCCTGTTCCTGCAAGTGCACCTACAGGTAGGCTACATTAGAATACATTTGCATAATATAATATGTTGCAAATTATGTCAATTAGTTTCACAGTTTGTTTTATGTATATACTGTATGCAACCCTAGTGTGTGTGTGTGTGTGTGTGTGTGTGTGTATATTAGGCCTGTCAAATTAATAGATTCATTTAGATTAATTCATTTGAGAAAAAAATAACTGATTAAAAAAATAACGCAGATTAATCGATGACCTTTGACCCGGGGCCATTCTAGTCAGTAACCATTAGACTGTTAAATAGGAAGACGAGAATGTGCTGCCTGGATGATTAATTGGAACTTTTTCTTATAGCTAGACCACAATTGAGCAGTATATAATGGTGTTATTTAAGTTCTGAATAGGGAGCACTTCACAGAGTCAACGCACATAGGAAACTTCCTTATAAGTATGTTATGTCCATCCATGTATGCATGAGGATATTTAATTGCTTTTCATATCTAAAAAGCATTCATCTTCTTAAAGGAGCTATGTGGAATTCTGTAAGCTTCAAGCAAAATAGCACTCTTGCATTGACTTGCATTAATTATATACATTTCATTTAATTTGATTTGATACCGATGGCCTGTGCTAGTTTGAATGTCTTGAATGTCTTCACAATACAGAGGGGGTTTTCTTTACATAACAAATTGAAGTTTATTGCCATTTCATCTACACGGTTGATAGGAAAATACAAGGATACAAGGAGGTTTGTTTGTCACATGCATATCATTACTTAAGTAAAGAATGCAGTGAAATTTGTCATTTCCTTCGCCTGTTGTGCATATGAGGTAGTGGGGGGGGGGGGGGGGGGTTGTAAATGCTTTGATGTGCTCACAACAAAATCGTTTTTTCTGACCCCAGGTTGAGAACCACGGCATTATACTAAATTTATTTTGTTCCTTAGGTTCCTCTAGTGGTCCTTTATGTCCTGAGGAGACTGAGGAGAGTCATGAATGTGAGTGGTTGATATTGCTTAAAATTAGATGCAATAAGAATGAGCTCATTAGTTTTCTATTAATTTGTAATTCTGCATTTAATTATTAGTTGTTTTTGCCTACAGTTGTGGCAACCACCGAAGAGGTTGTGTCTCTCTCTGTAAGTACCACCACATTTGTATTTTTTAAGCTTTATATCTACATTTAATGTTATGAAACATTTTATAAACAATAAACTATACCAATGCATGTCTCTACTCTGCTCCATCAGTTTTCTAAAAATGACCAGTATTGCTATGAGTTATGTACCTCAGAGCACTTGATGCTATGTAGCCACCCTGGCAAAAATCAAGTGTATCTAATGGAGAGGTACCATGAGGAAAACTTCACGACTGTAGGTTTACAACACATTATTAATTGTTAATTATTAATTAAATTAATAATAATAATAATAATAATAATAATAATAATAATATACAAAAATACATTTTGTTCTGTTGTTGAGTGTATAATTTGTTGGTATGTTTGCTTTTTTTTCAGACTTCTAAGTATGTTTTTGTTCAGAGAAAAGTAGTGGAGTTTTCAGATCATCAAAATTGGTGCTACAGCTGTTCCTGTGATGCAGGGGTTCAAAAGCAGCTTGCTGTAATAAAAAAAAGCAACTTGACATTTTCAGGTATGAATCGCTCTAAGCAATGTTGGGTGAGGACACTTCTGTTGACATTCAAGCAAAATAGGAAGTTAGCTCAATACTTCTTCCCCATTCCCCCCGTGCAATTGAAACTCTCCTAAATGCACATCTTATCTGTGATTTGGTGGAACAATTTGTTATGTTTTTATGGGCAAGGTTTGGCCAAGTTTTTTTGTGGCTGTTTTGTCAAAATATGTTTTAGCTGTTCTAGCCAATCACACACAAGATGCATGTTTAGAAGAGTTTCGATTCCATCGGAGGAGGGCATAGTGAGCTAAGATCTCTGTTTTACTTGAACGTCAACAGAAGTGACACCTTTAAGGAATTGTTTTGTCCATTGTTATTATTTATTGTTCAGAATATCCAAACAGATTCACTGTTACATACTGTAAGGTTAACATGCAAATATTGGCAATATAGGTTGCTTATATTGGCAAGTTTGGAAAATATTTTTTAATACTTTCTGTTTATCATTGTAACTTTCTATTGACCCTTTTGTTTGTGGTGACATTACTGTATGTGTTGACATTATGTTTGATCGAATTTGTCCTGTGTGTTTTAATAGAATTTCTTGTCCTGTACCCCAATTGTCTCCACATCCAAACACTCATTACAGTGATTGGAAAGGAATTAAGATATGGTATGTTTTTGATCAGTTGTCTGTTGATATATAATGCATTGTGTGACACACTGACAGTCACTATGAATTGCTCAACAGTACATGACCTGCCTTTTACAAGTAGCTAAATACTGAAGGCAATATCTTCCACAAATAAGTGTGTATATTAATTTGTGTTTTACCAACATCTTTATGTTTTATTAGATGTAATGTAATTACATTACTGTGTGTAATTGGCTGTATGTCCACCAGCAAAAATACCCTCCTTTATAGATTTTGCTTGTGTGCATGTGAGTTTTCTGGCTTTTGCTGGGTATTCTTTTCTGCATTTTTGTGTGTTTCAGTAAATTGGCTGCACTGCATCGTGCCAACAAAAGACCCCCACCTTCTAAGCGTTGGTGAGTTCTCCATGGAACATTTTCACTGTCATTAGGGTAGGGTTATTGAAGGTGACGTTTTTATTAGGCCATTGATTGAATTTGACATTGTTGTTTTATTATTGCTATTCTCCTTAAATGTAGCCTTTCCATTCCATAGTTATTGCTATTATATGACTTTAATTACTTTATTGTTTAATTGCTATTCTCCTATACATTGTTTATTTTCATTAGTTTTTTTGCTTGAAATCATATTGTTTATTGTTTTTAGTTTTGTTTTTATTTGTATTTAAATTAATTTGTATTTTTTATTTGTAGCTTTGGACAAACGCGTCTGCTAAATAGCAATAACCATAATCATAAACTTTGGTTGGAATTTGTATGATAATTGTGATGTTCTGTCATGTAGTTATTCTTTTTTTGGTTCTTCTTCAGAGACTGGATCATTTTCCTCTGTTTACAGCCATCTCCATCAGCAATTTACATCTGAGTATCCTTTTATTATGTGTTTTTTTCTACAGATGATAGGTATTACACGTCCACTTAATCCAAAAACAATTAAAAATCCAACTGCATACAAAAATTCCCACCATCACATTTTGGGGTTCTTTAACAACCTTTCCTAACCTAACCTTTCCATTTTGTGTGTGCACATGAGCAATTCTTTTGACTGTCAGTGAATTGTTTATGTCTTGCTGACTGTGGTGTATATATTTTTTTTATGTCCCTGTCAACATAAATAAAGACTTTCTTAAATGTTTTGCGTTGTGTGAATAGTCTTAGCTATTATGTGCATTATAATGTATTAATAGCTATGTTCTTATTTCTTTTATAACTTAAAATCTAGACGAAGCAACTGATGTAAGTTAACCAAAGTTCCATTTATCCCTTTACCTAAAACGCTGCTGTCACACTTGCTTGCTAGCAAACATCTAACTTCTTGGCTTAATAGCACTGGGCAGTGACAACCCTCTAACTTGCTTTACAAATTCCCTTCTATCTTCACTTACCAAGGAAGAGTATTTCTTGTCTATGGGTGATGAAACTAGTCAATTCCTGTACTACATAGATAGATACGTAGATAGATAGATAGATAGATTTATAGATGGACAGACAGATACTATGTCAGTGCTTTACAGGAAAAAACTTTGTCACAGCAGTTATGCATCTTAAGTGCACCACTACACACACACACATTACACCCAACACTACATGACAACACGTGTACATTGATACAGAATACATGTGCTGTAAAAAAGGTTTAATAATGTATGAAAACGCTGCTGTCACACTTGCTAGCAAACGTCTTACTTCTTGGCTTAATAGCACTGGGCAGTGACAACCCTCTAACTTGCTTTGCAAAGTATCTATCTCTTCACTCACAAAAATGTTGTTTATGTAATGACTAAGTATTATGAAAGTTATAGTGGCTGCAAGGTGTTCTGTTATACGGAATCAATGGAGCTCTATGGGTGATGAAACTAGTTAATTCCTGTACTACATACAGTACATAGACAGATACATAGATTTAGAGATAGACGTACAGATACTTTGTCAATGCTCTTGATAGGAAAAAACTTTGTCACAGCAGTAATGCATCTTAAGAGCACCACTACACAAACACTCACACTACACTACTACATGACCACGTGTAAATTGATGCAGAACACATGTGTTGTAAAAAAGGTTTAATAATGTATAGAATAGAATAGAATAGAATAGATACTTTTTTGATCTTGTGAGGGAAATTCATTTCTCTGCATTTAACCCAATTTAACCGAATTAGTGAACACACACAGCACACAGTGAACACACAGTGAGGTGAATCACACATTAACCCGGAGCAGTGAGCTGCCTGCCCAACTAGCGGCCCTCGGGGAGCAGTGAGGGATTAGGTGCCTTGCTCAAGGGCTCTTCAGCCGTGGACTGGTCGGCGATCGAACCGGCAACCCTCCGGTCACAAGCCCGAAACCCTAACCAGTAGGCCATGGCTGCCCCCCACATGTATGTTTCCATGTGTGCGACATACATGCATGGGTAGCATTCAAGTACTGCACAGTATTGCACATTGAATAGGTGGAAAGACTTCTTACAGAGTTTAGTCATACAACACTATAGGATGTACACATACTTTTTAGACAGAGAGAGAGAAAGAGAGGGGCTCTCATCAAAACAAAACCAATAAATCACTGGTTTACACTGTGGTATTTACAGTAGGTAGGTCATACTTATTATAATAAGTTGGACATAGCCATTATTTGTGGGAGTAAGAGCACTTATCTATAAACACAGTTTGTTGTATGCTCTCAGGAGTCATCAGTGTTTCTGGAAATCCCATTTGACACCAACAAATTCATATTTGGAGGCCTTTCTGGGTACACTGTGGTGTCTGCAAAGGATGGAAAAGTGTACTGCCACCACTGCTCAATCCACTTTGCATGTCATCATGTCAAGGAGCTAAGAAGTCTGCAGCATGTGACACATATTGCAGAGTTCCTGGGTGGTCTAGGACTGGGACAGTTCCATCAGGAGGTTATACCAAGGCCAGTGTCAACACACCCAATCTCCTTTGATCAGGTATTCGCATCATGTTTTTGTATAGGAGAACAATACACCTATGGACTTTCAGCTTTAATTGGTCAAACAGGCATAACTATGAATACAGTAATTAAGCACCTTTAGGAAAGTCCTTTGCAGTCAATGACAGCATGATGTTTTCAAATCCCCTTCACAAAAGAAATTGCTTTGCCAGGCCCTTCAAACATCTTCAGTTGTCTCTTAATTGTGGGTCTCAACTTCAGTTTTTCCTCAATTGTATACAGATGGTTTTTCCTGTATGTTTTGTGCCATTGTCCATCTGCACAGTGGGAAGCTGTGCTATGAGTTTGTCAGCAGGTGAAAGTAGTACACATCATTAGGCGTCATAATTCATCCTCCTTCTGCTATCAGTTACATCACATGAGCTCCGTAGTGTCTTTGTGCCTCAAAATAGGGGGCCATTGTATACGAATGAACACATGACAAAAAACCAACAAGTTAAAATTGTTCAATCTACATATAGGTCTGCTTCTCAAGTTGCCCCCAAGAGGCATTTGTAAGCAAAGACGGGCTGCTGCAGTTGCTGCCAGAGGTCCCTGGTGTGTGTGACTGTGGGGCTGGAATGGCCAACATACCAGTGGAGGACAAGAAGGCCAGGCTCTTCACTTCCACTGGGATGTTTCCAGTGCAAAGTATGTGTACAGGGTATTGTTTTACCAAAGTTGATCTCAAATCCTTTTTAAAAAGAAAATATGTCATTACTTATTAGCTGATAACTTATTTCAAACTTGCCTATTTCAGCATACAAATACCAGTGCACTGACTGCAAAAACGCAGTGCAGTATGAGGGAGGATCCCAGTGTATTGTCAATATGGGGTCCTACCTCATACACCATGAGGTCCTCCGGGACTACATGTTCCATTTTTTATTTTCTGGGTAGGTGAATTATGTGCATAGGACATATTGACTGACCATTACAGGTTTTTGTAATTGTAATTAATGTATATGTGTCTCTTGTGTGTTTTATCTTATGTGAAAACAGCTCCAGCATTTACAGCTATACAAAGGTGTGGGAGCAGAGAGCAGCGGACCATGGGGTGGCAGACTTCCATCGCCACATGTCTTATCACAAATTCAGACATGCCTGGCATGCCTTCCTGGGTCTTCTGAATTTCCCCACAGAGGAAGGATTTCTCTGCCCCACCTGTGGGAGCGAGCCACAGTATGATTTCTATTGTGTTTAAAACTTGGTTAGTTGGTTACAGATATTTGTCAATCAGTTTGACCCGTATGTTAAAGTCATTTGAATTCATAGGCAGGTTGTGATGGATGGAACCACCCTGGGCTACCACCAGAGATACTC
>NC_085015.1:19843962-20108962 GCF_963854185.1 Sardina pilchardus
CACTTGCATATATCATATAATAGCACAATATAGATGTTGAGAGGTGTGTGTTTTGATTCGTGACCTTTTGTGCATCCAAAACTGTCAGAAAAGTCAGCCGATAGCTGTCTGGATGGTACTTTGCAAGGCTGTCGCTTAGGTCAAAACTGTCCAGCAGGGTGATGTCATGAAAATCATGTATATTTCATATCAAAACACTTGCATATATCATATAATAGCACAATATAGATGTTGAGAGGTGTGTGTTTTGATTCAGGACCTTTTGTGCATCCAAAACTGTCAGAAAAGTCAGCCGATAGCTGTCTGGATGGTACTTTGCAAGGCTGTCGCTTAGGTGAAAACTGTCCAGCAGGGTGATGTCATGAAAATCATGTATATTTCATATCAAAACACTTGCATATATCATATAATAGCACAATATAGATGTTGAGAGGTGTGTGTTTTGATTCAGGACCTTTTGTGCATCCAAAACTGTCAGAAAAGTCAGCCGATAGCTGTCTGGATGGTACTTTGCAAGGCTGTCGCTTAGGTCAAAACTGCCAAGGCAGGTAAGATCGGTGAACTTGAGCTTATGTCAGTACAGCACACCTCTGTGTATCATAATCAATCAAAATATGGATAATTTAATGGTTTGGGTATGATTTCAGAACTTTTGTGTATCAACTTACTTGGAAATTATGCTCTCTGAACGTCAGTTTCTGAAGATGTCTTGTAGATCAAAATTCCCACAGCACGTAAGATCAATGAAATTGAGCTTATTTCAGTACAGCACACCTCTGTGTATCATATTCAATCAAAATATGGATGATTTCATGGTTTGGGTATGATTTCAGAACTTTTGTGCATCATTATGTGGAAAATATGCTCTCTGAACGTCAGTTTCTGAAGATGTCTTGTAGATCAACATTCCCACAGCACGTAAGATCAATGGAATTGAGTTTATTTCAGCACAGCACACCTCTGTGTATCATAATCAATCAAAAATATAAAGCACACAATTTGTTTTCTTTTATATCTTTATTTTTTATCTTTATCTTTATCTTCTATTCTTCCTCTTCTTCTTCTTGCACCTACCAGAAAAGACAGAAAGTAAACACAAAGTTATTGAAAAGGTAAAGACAATGGAATTGACTAGTGTGGGTGTGTTGTGTGTGTGTGTGTGTGTGTGTGTGTTTGTGTGTGTGTGTGTGTGCCAATTACATGAACCTTTGTGCTGTATGCGCGCATGTGTTGAAAGTGAGTTGGGAGTGAGTGCCCATAGAATATCTCACCTCCTCGGGCCCTTGGTTTCCAGGCTGGAGATTGTAAAAGGCATTGTATGCCTCTGCAATTGCCTGGAGGGCATGTATGTCCAAATCCTTCCTTTGAGGATTTTTCCCTTATGTCACATAAAGACAATAGTTAATATGTACAGTAGTTCTCAACCTGATTTCCATGATATGATAAAACTATTAAATATGTGCAGAAATTTGGCAACACCATTCCTCGTGCACTAGCCTGGTCATACCAAACTCTCGTACTAATATTGCACAGAGGGTCTGGACCTACTCCATTCAGAATCGATTTCAGGCAGGAGGCATGAACTCTGTTGAAGTTTGAAACGATTGGGCCTGATTTTACCCAATCGCTAACGTTTGGTCATGACTGCTATAGAGACAACACGGTCTCACACCCAACTCGTCGAACGAGGACGCATGGGCACCTTCGGCTTCCGATATTGACGCCAGGTGACTTGACCATGCGTCCTCGTTCAACGAGTTGCTTGCAGCTTTATTTGCAAAACATTTTACGTTGAATTGTCCAATGTCACAGCAGCAATTTTATTACAGCACATTTGACAGTTATTCAACTGTTTACCATCGTTCGGTGAGACGAATGGCAGCCCTTGTGGCCACCATGGAGGTCTGTTCTGGGGTAGGTACCGGACAGTTTTTACCATCTTCTTTACTGTCAAGGGGGAAAAGATACTTAAATTCATAAAAACAGCTTTCATCAAATAATCTAAAAAAAAAGATATGGGAACCGGTAAATGGACTACATTTATATATATTTTATAATGATTTAGTTAAATGCTTATCAACATGCTTATCAACATTTGTCAAGAAAAGAAAAACACCATCTTACTTACAGTAGTCCTTGGTGACGACACCCAGAGCAGCCCTCAACATAGTGGTCTCCATCATAGGGTCTACATACTGACTGTTGTGACCCCGGGCCCCATCTTCCGGTTCTTAACAATAATAATAAAAAAGCTTGATATTGTAACATCTACCAAAATATAACAACCTCGTAGATAAATAATGAATGGAACCCATTACATAAATACCTGACACTGGACCTATCGCGGTCGGTTTGTTGTCCATGTGGTGTTTTACGAGGTTTTCCACTACCTCCGGGGTGAAATATGATTTCATGTATTCTGGACCTGCAAACAAACATGATCAAGGCATGACAAGCTACTGCTACAAAATGAACTTGGGAAACAAAATGGCAAATACATACAATTACAAAATATTTAAAAAAAAATAAAAAATGTAAAAAAATTAAAAGGGATAAAAAGAATGATGCCAGATGGGGGCACACAACTACTTACATAGGGCCATATTTATATATTTTCCCATATGCCATCTCATTGATCGACAGCGCTTTATTTCAGAAATAAAGCTTTATGTAAAAGGTGTGATTTATTTTAAATGGAATCCAATCCTTCTGAAATCAATTAAACTCAAAGTGAGTTGTGAAATTAACTATATGAACTTATGTTTTTTTGGGTTATTCTGCTTGAAGGTTGTAACTGGACGTCATGAATACGCACAGACTGAAAAGTGCATAACTGCACAATTTTTTTTAACCTGTTCACAACATGACCAAGAGAGCATTGTGTGGGTACCACTGGGTGGGAATGACGGGACTGCTTTTTAACTGCTTTTCATAGCTTCAAACATTTAATATACCTACCTTTATGGGGACAGAGTAGTCTGGCTATCACCATACTAAGCACAATCTTTTAAGAGAGCGATATATTTCTACTGCACAAGAGGCGTGATCAATGGGCATAGTTTGCTGTACACTTGGATAGTCGGATAGTCTTGGATAGTCTTTGATAGATCCGGGTGCGTCTTTTGGAAAAGCTAGTTCGTGATTGGACCAAAAGGATGTGGACAGGAAGCAGGAAAGATAGATGCACAGGTTTCCAGCATAAGCTGCCGGGCGAAAACCAAATTCGCCGGCAGGTCAGGCAGGGTTCACTCAGCCTAGGAACAGAGTGGACTGAGGGTGAGTCAACAGAACATCAATAGAACATCAGAACAACAGGACAGTAACACAGAACTGGAACAACATTGAACTCATCAGTTATGAACAAACGTTTTGTAACTCTTTGATGACTTTGCACTCTGATCAGGTTTGGTAGTGATACATGATGTGTGCGTGTGTGTGTGGTATTGGTACTGGTATAGAATGGGTTTGCAATGTGTAATTTACATGTATCAATGCACAACCAACAGGAGCCTTCTAGAATACATAACCATCAAAAAGTGACAAACAAGTTATGACAAGTGAACTGCACTGATTTAACTGATATATTGAACCATATTGTTTCTTTGACTCCAGCAGAGATGTACCAAACCATTGACTCAATTTGCTCAATTTCTTTCCAACACACAAGGCAAAAGACTTTGTGTTTCCAATTTAACTAAATTAAACTCACAGATGCCTGTGCATATGTATTAGTCACATGCACATCATGGCTGATCTTGAGATTCATACCTTCCAAATAAATCATGAATCATTTTACATCTGAATGGTGGATTTAGATTCAGGATTTAGATGGGTTCACAATGAGAACTATATTATAGTTATATATATTATATATATAACCACAGGAATAATAATAATAATAATAATAAAAACACTAATATGACGTTCACTTCAGCTTCTACTATGGATGAGAGATCAAAATGTTCAAACAGGAAAAGCAATAGGGGAAATAGTTCACAGAAAATTTAGATCTGGCAATGCCCTGTGTATATGATAATTTACTTTGTAGTGTACTAGTGTAGTAACTGGGTGATTCACACAAAATTCAAAGTTAGAAGGTGTCCAGCTTCAGAATAAAAAAAAAATGCCCTTGAAGTCAAATTTCTTTTTGATTAGATTAAGGTCTAAACTTACTATAAGTCCATACACACATACCAATATACTAATCACATGTTTATAGTTTAACATGCACTGAATATTTTTATTTTTTGTATGTTTAAATTATGAATATTTCTTTCTCAAAGGACCCAAATCCAATCATGGACATGTCACGGTAATGAGAAATTTCCCCTTAAATGCAGAACAATTAGTATCTATGATGTCATTTGAAATCAGTTATAAAATAATTCATGTTTATAACTTTATCCTTGTTATTTTGATAGCGGTTACTTCATGACAAAATGCTTCATGACGTCTCATAAATCTAATTATGCGAGAATCACCCAACTGTTCCTGTCACTTTAAATTGTCATTTGCACTTAATATTTCAATATTTTAATGAGCATATGGTTTGTTTTTCTGCATGGAGATGGACTTGTCAACTACAAATCACTACCAGCAAAATTCAAACATGTTCTCCCGTTCTTTGCCTCTAACCACAACGACAGGGCAAAGGGTGTAGCTGCAAAGTCAGCCTTAGATGTTCTACACCATGTTGACATCTAGAGGAATGGTATTTTTGCAAAAGGAGGGAAAAATAACTTATTAATGATATTCTCCAGAGCTGTCACAACAGTCGGACATACAGTTGAGGCCAAAATTATTAGTGAAATCAGATATAATCCTTTATTCAGTCGCGAAAATTACCATTTCTAAAAATGTACATATTTTATATTTATATTGTATTATGTATACATAAATATATGCCCAAAAAGTTTGACGGATCATTTTTTACTGAAATTTCAGGGGGCTAATAATACTTATTTTGGGACAAAATGAGGGACTACACTCTGCTTACCCTGTTTTGCACCTGAGTCCACTGCGCTCGATCATGTCTCCTCTTCCTCTGAGCCTGGCTCCTGGGTCTATATTTTGTCTTACCTAATTAAAGTAAAAGGTATGCAACAGTAAACATCAGTAAAAGGATTACTTTACCGTTTTCTTCACCGATCTTTACCTAGGAAAGCTTAAACTGTAACGAGGTACATACATGATAAGTTTCGAGGTCCAACTCATAGGCAAAACAATTCCACCTACCCAAACCATATATTTTCTGAAAGCTTATCAGTTGTCCATGTCATTTAACATACATTAGGACACATCCCACCTTCCTGCAACCCTAGGACAACATAAATCTATGTATGACTCTATTCTACTAATTGCTTAACGAGATACACATGTAATACGTTTCGAGGTCCCACTCATAGGCAAAACAATTCCACCTACCCAAACCATATATTTTCTGAAAGCTTATCAGTTGTCCATGTCATTTAACATACATTAGGACATATCCCACCTTCCTGCAACCCCAGAACAACATAAATCTATGCATGACTCTATTCTACTAGTTGCTTAACGAGATACACATGTAATACGTTTCGAGGTCCCACTCATAGGCAAAACAATTCCACCTACCCAAACCATATATTTTCTGAAAGCTTATCAGTTGTCCATGTCATTTAACATACATTAGGAAATATCCCACCTTCCTGCAACCCTAGGACAACATAAATCTATGTATGACCCTATTCTACTAATTGCCTAACGAGATACACATGTGACACGTTTCGAGGTCCAACTCATAGGCAAAACAATTCCACCTACCCAAACCATATATTTTCTGAAAGCTTATCAGTTTTAGATGTCATTTAACATACATTAGGACATATCCCACCTTCCTGCAACCCTAGGACAACATAAATCTATGTATGACTCTATTCTACTAATTGCCTAACGAGATACACATGTGACACGTTTCGAGGTCCAACTCATAGGCAAAACAATTCCACCTACCCAAACCATATATTTTCTGAAAGCTTATCAGTTTTAGATGTCATTTAACATACATTAGGACATATCCCACCTTCCTGCAACCATAGGACAACATAAATCTATGTATGACTCTATTCTACTAGTTGCTTAAAGAGATACACATGTGACACGTTTCGAGGTCCAACTCATAGGCAAAACAATTCCACCTACCCAAACCATATATTTTCTGAAAGCTTATCAGTTTTAGATGTCATTTAACATACATTAGGACATATCCCACCTTCCTGCAACCTTAAGGCAACATAAATCTATGCATGACTCTATTCTACTAGTTGCTTAACGAGATACACATGTAATACGTTTCGAGGTCCCACTCATAGGCAAAACAATTCCACCTACCCAAACCATATATTTTCTGAAAGCTTATCAGTTGTCCATGTCATTTAACATACATTAGGACATATCCCACCTTCCTGCAACCCTAGGACAACATAAATCTATGTATGACTCTATTCTACTAATTGCTTAACGAGATACACATGTAATACGTTTCGAGGTCCCACTCATAGGCAAAACAATTCCACCTACCCAAACCATATATTTTCTGAAAGCTTATCAGTTGTCCATGTCATTTAACATACATTAGGACATATCCCACCTTCCTGCAACCCTAGGACAACATAAATCTATGTATGACTCTATTCTATTAATTGCCTAACGAGATACACGTGACACGTTTCGAGGTCCAACTCATAGGCAAAACAATTCCACCTACCCAAACCATATATTTGCTGAAAGCTTATCAGTTTTAGATGTCATTTAACATACATTAGGACATATCCCACCTTCCTGCAACCCTAGGAAAACATAAATCTATGTATGACTCTATTCTACTAATTGCCTAACGAGATACACATGTGACACGTTTCGAGGTCCAACTCATAGGCAAAACAATTCCACCTACCCAAACCATATATTTTCTGAAAGCTTATCAGTTTTAGATGTCATTTAACATACATTAGGACATATCCCACCTTCCTGCAACCTTAAGGCAACATAAATCTATGCATGACTCTATTCTACTAGTTGCTTAACGAGATACACATGTAATACGTTTCGAGGTCCCACTCATAGGCAAAACAATTCCACCTACCCAAACCATATATTTTCTGAAAGCTTATCAGTTGTCCATGTCATTTAACATACATTAGGACATATCCCACCTTCCTGCAACCTTAAGACAACATAAATCTATGCATGACTCTATTCTACTAGTTGCTTAACGAGATACACATGTAATACGTTTCGAGGACCCACTCATAGGCAAAACAATTCCACCTACCCAACCCATATGTTTTCTGAAAGCTTATCAGTTGTACATGTCATTTAACATACATTAGGACACATCCCACCTTCCTGCAACCCTAGGACAACATAAATCTATGCATGACTCTATTCTACTAATTGCCTAACGAGATACACATGTGACACGTTTCGAGGTCCAACTCATAGGCAAAACAATTCCACCTACCCAAACCATATATTTTCTGAAAGCTTATCAGTTTTAGATGTCATTTAACATACATTAGGACATATCCCACCTTCCTGCAACCCTAGGACAACATAAATCTATGTATGACTCTATTCTACTAATTGCCTAACGAGATACACATGTGACACGTTTCGAGGTCCAACTCATAGGCAAAACAATTCCACCTACCCAAACCATATATTTTCTGAAAGCTTATCAGTTGTAGATGTCATTTAACATACATTAGGACATATCCCACCTTCCTGCAACCTTAAGACAACATAAATCTATGCATGACTCTATTCTACTAGTTGCTTAACGAGATACACATGTAATACGTTTCGAGGACCCACTCATAGGCAAAACAATTCCACCTACCCAACCCATATGTTTTCTGAAAGCTTATCAGTTGTACATGTCATTTAACATACATTAGGACACATCCCACCTTCCTGCAACCCTAGGACAACATAAATCTATGCATGACTCTATTCTACTAATTGCTTAACGAGGTACACATGTAATACGTTTCGAGGTCCCACTCATAGGCAAAACAATTCCACCTACCCAAACCATATGTTTTCTGAAAGCTTATCAGTTTTAGATGTCATTTGACATACATTAGGAGATATCCCACCTTCCTGCAACCTTAGGACAACATAAATCTATGCATGACTGTATTCTGCATATTGTCCTACCGGCTTGAAGTTCGGCCTGAGGCATGTCAACCTGGGCAACCTGCAAACCTGCATTATGTTAAATAAAAATGAGTTATTGTACTATATTCTACTAGTTGCTTAATGAGATACACATGTAATACGTTTCGAGGTCCCACTCATAGGCAAAACAATTCCACCTACCCAAACCATATGTTTTCTGAAAGCTTATCAGTTGTACATGTCATTTAACATACATTAGGACTAGGGATGTAACGATTACCGGTGTGACGGTAAACCATGATAAAAATGTTGACGATAACAATTACCGTGTTCTTTTCGAATATCATTAATATCACGGTTGATACTACGGTGTGGTAACTGCGTGTTTAATTCTTCCCAGCTTCATCCGAGCCTGCTTTTGATACAAGCTGGTAGGCTACTATGAAACAAAACTTTACCTTACTAATTCTGTTGTCTAATTGATGGATTTAACCATGATTCTAAGGCTACACCTGCTTTTAAAGGGCGCAACATTTTCACCCCAAAACGTGCGCTGTATCATGTAGCCACTCTGCGTCTTTTTATGTAGGCCTACACGGTCACATTAAATCTAGGCTATTCCACTAACGTTATCTGGAGAATGTCGTGAAGTGTTATGTTGAGTGCTGGGTGTCACTCATTGGATATGACGGATATATACCAAACTCCAAATCATAAGTTAAGCTATAAGCAGCCAATTTAACATTTCCAACCAAGGAAAAAGTGAGCACAATGCCACGATAACCTACCTACAGTAGGCTATGGAATTTAGTTAATTTAGACCTAGTTTTTAATTCAATTTCAGATCCCAGCAATATTTTCTTTGAGTTGTTAATTTTTTGAACATTAATTTTATTCAATGAAAACGGATATCCTTGAACTTTGCGTGACTAGGCTTTCCTAAAACCAATGAAGGTTAATATAATTACTTCACGTATCTCTTAAAGTGACAGGCACGCAATTGTCACTGTAATGTCATTAAAGACAAGTGTAATAGTTTAAAAATCAATATGAAGTATCCAAATTACTGAATATTTTTTAGCTATAAGTAATTATGCAGATCCTAACATTATAAACTATTAGCAAAGTATATAAAGTTTATGAATTCAAAATATGCAACAGAAACAAGACAAGCCATTTTCTGTGTGTGTGGAGGGTTGAGCAGAGACTAGGATTGCCACTGCTGTGAATGATCGGTATCCTGCTGAAGGCAATAAGGGTTTGCCTATATTTTCAATGTAATAAACACTGTCACACTTTTTTTTAAAATACCGTGATAATACCAAAAACCGTGATAATTTTGGTCACTATAACTGTGGGGTTAAATTTTCATACCGTTACATCCCTAATTAGGACATATCCCACCTTCCTGCAACCTTAGGACAACATAAATCTATGCATGGCTCTATTATACATATTGGCGAACGACATACACATAATACGTTTCGAGGTCCAACTCATAGGCAAAACAATTCCACCTACCCAAACCATATGTTTTCGGAAAGCTTATCAGTTGTACATGTCATTTAACATACATTAGGACATATCCCACCTTCCTGCAACCCCAGAACAACATAAATCTATGCATGACTCTATTCTATTAATTGCTTAACGAGGTACACATGTAATACGTTTCGAGGTCCAACTCATAGGCAAAACAATTCCACCTACCCAACCCATATGTTTTCTGACAGCTTATCAGTTTTAGATGTCATTTGACATACATTAGGAGATATCCCACCTTCCTGCAACCTTAGGACAACATAAATCTATGCATGACTGTATTCTGCATATTGTCCTACCGGCTTGAAGTTCGGTCTGAGGCATGTCAACCTGGGCAACCTGCAAACCTGCATTATGTTAAATAAAAATGAGTTATTGTACTATATTCTACTAGTTGCTTAATGAGATACACATGTAATACGTTTCGAGGTCCCACTCATAGGCAAAACAATTCCACCTACCCAAACCATATGTTTTCTGAAAGCTTATCAGTTGTACATGTCATTTAACATACATTAGGACATATCCCACCTTCCTGCAACCTTAGGACAACATAAATCTATGCATGGCTCTATTATACATATTGGCGAACGACATACACATAATACGTTTCGAGGTCCAACTCATAGGCAAAACAATTCCACCTACCCAAACCATATGTTTTCGGAAAGCTTATCAGTTGTACATGTCATTTAACATACATTAGGACATATCCCACCTTCCTGCAACCCCAGAACAACATAAATCTATGCATGACTCTATTCTACTAATTGCTTAACGAGGTACACATGTAATACGTTTCGAGGTCCAACTCATAGGCAAAACAATTCCACCTACCCAACCCATATGTTTTCTGACAGCTTATCAGTTTTAGATGTCATTTGACATACATTAGGAGATATTCCTGCAACCTTAGGAGAACATAAATCTATGCATGACTGTATTCTGCATATTGTCCTACCGGCTTGAAGTTCGGCCTGAGGCATGTCAACCTGGGCAACCTGGGCAACCTGGGCAACCTGCAAACCTGCATTATGGTAAATAAAAATGAGTTATTGTAGGACCTTTTATTGTCATTATTTAAGGTTAGGAGTTTACTATTCAATATCAGTAGATGTTACAACCCATTAACCCTATGAGCCCTAAGCTGTTTTAAGGGCATTTCACTACCTCTAGTTAGAAGCATTTATCCTGGTCACTGTAAGTGCCATTCACACATGTTACATATTGTTTTTCTTTTTTCCAGCACAGTCTAGGCTACCCAGATCTGCCACAATATCATGTATAAATACTTGCATTGATTTGATTTAGATTTTTAAATAATACACATTTTAAAAGCATACTATACAAATTCTTACATTTTGACGATCTCACCACAGCTGACAGCTCGACATTTTACAGAAATATGTGGTGTGTGCCTTGCAGAAATAAATGGCCATTTCTGTTTAGTGATGAGAAATTACTTTTTGACACTTTTTACGCTCCAATTGTGACACTAGCTGATGTGACCTGATTTGTTTGCGTGGCGCACATGACGTGCACAGATGATGATTCTCTATAATATTTTTTTACTGCATTGGAATGAACAAAGTAAAGGCAAAAAAGTGTTTGAATTGGATACCATACAGGAGTTTGCTAGGATCTCAAAACCGTATTATGAACGTGACTTGCCATAGAGAAACACATGATAACGTTGGATTATGAACATACCGGTAGGCTATTATGCCACACAAAAAACATGGGGTAAGTGGGGCTAAATGAAGTTATTATTTTGCTGTCACTTCGTCTGTTTTATGGCCTAGAAGGTTGTATTTGGTATCTGTGGATAGCTCTAACTCTCCTCTTTCATCTGACATGCGTGCCATATCGTCCTGATAGCGGTTTCATGAGTAAATCAAACGAGAGTCATGGTAGCCGAAGCTATATGACATTATGATTTGTTTGTCACTTCGTCTGTTTTCATAACACAAAAGGATCGATGCCTTCGGTAGCAATGGAAAGCTCTGTTTCTCCTCTTTCATGTGATATGCTTGTTGTGTTGGGTGCGTGAGTAATTCAAGCGAGAGTGCTGGATGCCTGGGTGAATGCAGAGCAATATAGACTGTAAATATGATACACTTTTATTTAACTTCATGATTTTATTTTATTTTCATACTTGATCGTACAGACAAGTGTCTAGTCTCGTTGGAAAGCCCCGGTTCTGCTCTTTCGTGCAGTATTCGTCTCATCTCGCTGTGACAAATTAATCGTGGAGCAATGTAACAGAGCAAATGGGTGTGTTTTTTGACGCACTTTGCGTCCGTCGGGCTCATAGGGTTAATGGATGTCCCCTGGCGTTGTTCATTGTGTTGAGTAATCTAAACTCACTAAAATAACCTAATTAGCCTTCCAGTTAAAACCTAGTAGCATTTTTCAACGCAGTGCCCGTGCATGTTAATGGTTCACATGTAGGATAACAGACAATAACAAATAAATCGCCTGCTAAGCAATTGAGAAACATATCCCATTTGGTAAGCCTCTTAAAAATTATCAAGATTAATGCTCTCTCATAATAATGAAATGCTTGTATTTGTACGATAACAGTTTTCATCAATATATCGTAGCTTATAGCCTACTAGTTTTAGTCCGTATTAGCCTACATATTAACCTGTGGAGTCGCTAACTTTAGTGGTCGTTTTGTTTTGTTTGGCGATATGCCAGCGATTGTGTTGGTGCACACGCTTCATAAACACCTCTTAAGCAGATTCTGGGGTTTCAGAGTTAAACAAAACGGTCACATTAATATAAATCATAACAAATGCCTGACCTATACCTGTATTCTCCGCCATCTTGAAAGCAAACCTAAGGTACAGCAATAGTTTCCGGATTGCCAGCCAATGGGAACAACCAGCGTTCGACCGACCAATCATATACATTTGCGGTTCTGTCCCGTATCTCCGGCATGTTTCATTTCTCGGAAAGGGAGTTCGCTTGAACGACCGTTACTTTTTTCTTCACGGCACTCGCTCACCAAGTGAAGTGATGCAGCAACTTTCAACAGAGGAGCTTTTGAAGTCTGAGAAACACGTGTGCAGGATGGAATAATCTTTGTGAAAGAGGAGGCACAGCTATCCAGAGGTAAGGTTGAGTAAAAATGTAAGGAAATTAGGGTGGTAATAAAACTGTAAACTGCAAATGATTGCTAGCTAACATTATATCGATAAGTAGCAGGTTAGCTGCTGCTAACAACCTAGTGCTAGCTCATGAAAGCCATCCATTTTGATATTTCATAGGGTGTTCACATGCCTTCAATAATGCATGACTATCATAATTAAGATTAAGGAGGAGGACTCTGTTGTGTGCTTTACCTATCTTTGTTCTTGTATTTGTATAACCCAACTAGGCATTGTTTAGCTAACTAGCATAGCACATAATTTTTAGCATCGGGCTATTAGCAGCTAAACGTTTCCAGAATGGCTTGTTGTGGTAACCGCAGATTAAACAATCTGGTAAGCATCATTATGTTTATGTGAACATTATTTTGTTGTCTATGTTAACCAGTTATCATTTCATTGTTGCTGTAATGTGCTTCATGCAATACAGAGAAAAATAGGTAGAGGTCTGTTTGTATAATACAGCTTTATTCAACAACCTAATGTTTATTCTTCTGTCCCTCCAATGTAGAATATGAGCAGAATAAGTGCTAACAACGAAAGTACCCGGGATATAATGGCTATGTAAGTCAACACACCATTTTATCTAAAATACTTGCAGTATTTTTCTTATTAATGTTAAGTTACACATATGTATTGCATTCTTAAATTACTTATATAAAATGCTATTATGTTTGTTTTATCAAAGAGTAATGTCATTCATATTGGTTGGTATTTTGTGTAATTGTATTGTTCTCTTGCATATGGCATCTGTCTCTCAATCACATATTGAAAGCAGATCATTCATGGAGATGAGGCGAACAAAGGAATGAGGAGGAGTTTGGAAGAGTTTTACAGTCCACAGAACTTGCAAGTTGCAGTAACTATGACAGGTGAGCGTCAGTGTATTAGACAAGGTATTTTAGCGCCCATTCAGACCTTCAACATGGCATGTGCATTGCGTGTCTGTTTCGTGGCTGCTGCATTGTGTTTTATCTGTGCATTAATACCAGAAATGTCTCAGATGTAGCGTTGTTGCAGGCAGTCTGCCTATTAAAGCATCTTTTGACTGTCTCTTTTGAATGGGAATGTTTTTCACACATTTGCGTATTGCTTGAAAAATATGCGGCAGTCCTATTTCTAGAATACACATGTTTTCAGCGTGGTTCAAGACACATCTGAGACATGTGTATCACGCAGGCAGTATGCATGCTCTAACCTGTTTACATCGGTGGCAAAATCAAAATGGACGGGTAATGCAGCTGACACGCAGTCGCCATGCTTGCTGTCTAAATAGGCCCTTGCACAATCTGTCTGAGACCGTTCATTTGTGTGGTTGTAAAATCCTAATTCTGAAGTTTGTGTCTACATTTTATTGCTTCCAACAGATATCTTACCACTGCTGTCATAGGCGCCGTGGACACCACTACTCTTGAATGTAAGATACTGTATGAGAACGTCCTGTTGATCAAGTAAGGTCCAGAAGTTGAAGAGGGGCCTCCATTGTCTACTTAAACTTTATTGAGCACCCTCTCCTGAACAATATGCTGGCTTTTGCTAGAGTTTGACATTGAATCTTGGTGTATTTGTAGGCTCTACTTTTTTTAAAAGCACATAATATTCCACTCAATTGTAGGGGTTGGGACATGTTTCTGATTGTCTTAATAATGGGTTGATCTGTGCACTCCTTCTTGAGCTACACCGAGCAGCAAAGTGGTTTCATTTAGTTCATTCAGGTTATGGTCTTCAATTTCAATGATGGGAGAAAGCAGTTCAAACCCAAGCTACAAATGATCTGGAGTGAAGTTAACAGGTTTTGTAGATTGCCTTAATAATTATAATTTGGCTTGCATTGCCTAAAACTGTTCAATCACATAGTTTTATATTGAATGAATTTATTCAGTCATGAGTTTTTAGCACCTAAATAAACTGTTTAGATGAGTTTAATGTGTTAAAACCAAATTAAAAGGTTTAAGGCAATCATTTTCCTGAAATGAATTGAATAGCTACAAAAAAGTTTTAAGTTGTCACAACAAGAATGGTTGAAGTAGTTTCAAGTCATCGTTCTTCTCAAACATGTTGAGGGATATTTTGTTTTACAATGCACTGTAAATTAGTGGGAAACTGTAGAAATGCAATGCCTCATTTGATGTTAGAATAAACGTATAACTGAACTAACTGATGGTGTATTGTTATGATGTTTTTTTTTATTATGGTATAGGTTTGATCATGTATGTAACATGTCTAAAATAAGAGTAAAAAACACATTAAAATGTACAGCAGCAAAAAAAAAATCTTCCCCGTAAAAAAAAAAAAATCGCTAAAAAAACGGTCAAAGGCACGGCAGCAAAAGTTGCCAACCAGTTACCGTAAAGTTATGGTGAAATACCATACAAGGAATTGCCGTCAAATTATGGCTTTTCCCCGTGTATATTGACTCTAATTTCACGGCCAATTGTAGTAAATTCACACAATTTCATTGTAATTTTACTGCAATTTGGCCGTAAAATTACGGTCAATATACACGGGGGAAAGCCATAGTTTTACGGCAATTTCTTGTATGGTATTTTACCATAATTTTACGGTAACTGGTTGGCAACTTTTGCTGCCGTGCCTTTTACCGTTTTTTTACTGATTTTTTTTTTACAGTGAGATCCTGCACCCGGGCTAAATTGACGTAGGATGTGCGTGGATACTCTATTTCTATTTTTATTGTATTCTGTGGGTAGCTCATAATATTATATTAGATGGATTTTATCAGTAGGCTATGGACATCATTCTGAACAGTGTTTGCCTAAAACTATATTGAGTTCCCAGTTCCATGAATAATTCTGTTATTATAGAGCACAGAGTACAGAGCTGGGGAAATTCCTTGCAGTTTCCCATTATGCACTAGCTGGGGAAGGAGTCAGCAACAACATGTAGAGTCGTCAACAACAACATGTTAGGTTACAGCCACCGTCATGTTTCTAGACTATTTGTGTTTGTACTGGTTATAGCCTAGCTGTTCTGTGTGGTTGTTTGTGTTTACATGGGGAAACTGCATATTTCTCTCTCTTTCATCTTAATTTACATAGAAACCCATTCAGTGAACCACCTGGCATTTATTTGTTTTGTTTATATGTGCACAGAGCGATGCCTGCCAATCGCCTGAAATCACCGGGGCGAAGCCCTCGCACCCCATACAGCACACAACGCAGGAGAGGTAGGAGACTGGATAGGCAGCACCACCACTTATTCCATTGAAGAAATTGCTTGTGTTTATCAGTGTATGTATATGAGTTATCTTGTGTAAGTGAGAGCTTTAACATGAAACCCATATCCAGTTGCCTTAAAATCACTGTCTGTCCGTCAGTGCAATCGGCAGGTACCACTCAGCAGAGAACACTACTCTCTTACTGGAGGAACACTGGGAATGATCCCCAACAGAGGGAGCAGGCTCCTCCACCACCCCCGGACACAGGTATCGATGCCCTGCCTGAAACCGTGCTGAGAGCCATCTTGGCCATGCTCCCAGCTCCTGACCTATTCCTTCGGGCCAGCCTGGTTTGCAGACAGTGGAGGAATATCATCTCAAGTGAAGTGGTATGAGACAATGCACACTAAATGGTACTGTTCACACACACACACACACACACACACACACACACACACACACACACACACATAAGGAACTATATTCACACATTTTTATTAACATTTGGTCATTTAATTAATGATCTATTGCAGTTTTGCCGCTGGAAGAAGTGCTACTTCCGCTACCATCAGCAGGAGGAAGGAGGAGAGCAAGAGGTCGTCTCCATTCTGCAGGAAAACTACATGACCCCAGATGGCAACAATAACCTCTGTTTACTACACATGGCAAAGTATGACTACAGTATGTCATTCTGTCAACTGTATCTGACAATACACAGAAAACGTGTCTATCCTGTCATTTTTCACACTATTGCTTGATAAAGTAATTATTGAAATGTAGAGGTACCACTGGTTAGTCTATTCATCTCTGATGCTGAAGCATCCTATTCAGTTAAAAAAAAACATAGTAGGCGCCTCTGTATCCAAGCTGTTGGTCATCTTGTGTGTGATTGTGTGTCTGTGTGTGAATAGGTACATGTCTCAGACCTTCCACTGCATGACACTGGGTTCTGAGGGAGAGCACAGGATTCTGGAGAGTATCAGGGGTCAGCGCCTTTATGAGCAGGCCAGAGCCTGCATGCCAGAGAGCATGATACAGACGGTGGGTCCACTGCACCGTGCCATATACCGTCATTTCCCTATTAACTATTAGCCGCAGCTTATACATTGATTTTGTTACATTTCTTCAGCTATGAGGTTAATACAGGGGGGCAGGTAATATGGTGTATGGTTTTGTGTCTTTTAACTTGCATAAAACACTGTCCTGCGGCTTATACACAATGTGGCTTATATGCAGGGAATTACTGTAGCTAATTAACAGTTAATTAATTGAATGGTTCATCAATGTATTTGTTAATACTGTATTGATTGAAGGAGGATCCGTGGTCATCTCTGGCTCTGATGCTGGTTCTGGCTGACGGGGTGGAAGAGTTGTGGCAGCTGGTGGTCAGTCTACGGAACTCTCTGACCCCTGAGCAGCTCTCAGAGTTTCTCTGGTGCTCCGCAACTCTGCTGCGCGCCATGGCAGACAAACGGGTCAAAATCAGCAACCGGTGAGATGCACTTATCATTTTCTTATGTGTATGCATGCATATAATGTCTCTTGTTGGACAAGGGCTTTACAGCTTTTTACTGGTTGAATGATTGTCTATGTGATCGTATTTCATGTACTGTACGTTCCTGTGTATGTATGTACTGCCTTTTTTTAACTGGATTGGCACCAAGGCAAATTTTAATCAACTGTGTTGACATGGCAATGCATTATTGAAATTGAACTTGAACTCTACTGAAAGGTTTACCATTTAATACCAAATGGGCAGGTTGAAACTAGTCTAACGGTTTTATTTTCCCTGATGCCTACTTCAACTGATCTTGCCACACCTTATATTTTCCGTATTGCTCTCGCCTCTTTACATCTGTGTCTAGGTTGCACTATAATATTTTCTACGTGTTGCACATTATGGAAAACATCCTTCCCTCCAACAGATCACAGACAGATCAGGACAGGTCAGAACTCTCTCTCTCTTTCTCTCTTTCTCTCTCTCTCTCTCTCTCTCTCTCTCTCTCTCTCTCTCTCTCTCTCTCTCTCTCTCGGTGTCTGACACACATACTGTACATAAACTGAATTCTTATAACTGAATGATAATGTGTATTTGTCTCCACATAGGGACAACCAAATGACTCCAGAACAGCAACAGATTCTGAATCACAACACAGAGGAAGACCATGTGGTCAAAATCATGGCCTTTGCCGGTGAGGGCCTTAATTCCAGAACTTCATGAATGTATTAATTTCTTTTTAAAGGAGCCAGCCATTGTGTGAGACTGTAGGGGTGTTTCAGGTACGGGAAAGACGACCACACTGGTGCGTTACGCCAAGCAGAGGCCCTCGCTTCGCTTCCTTTATGTCGTCTTCAATAAACCTGCACAGACGCAGGCACAGCGCGTCTTTCCTGACAACGTCTCATGCAAAACCATCCACTCCCTTGCCCATGCTGCTGTAGGACAGAGGTTCGTCTCTTGCTGTTTTACGACAAACCCACCAGAAAAGAGCATACACACCCAACATTCCTGTAAGCTTTGGAAGTACAATGTACAGTACATTTTAAAATGAACTGATTACACCGTTTAAAATGTGCTGGTGTTATACTCTGTCATCTTTATCCCTAAGTAAAAACAGGTCCCACATGTTCAGCACTCTGATACCCTATGGTCTCCCCAGGTACCGTGAAAAGCTGGGTCTCTCTAGCCCGAAAATATGGTCTGTCTTCAACGTGTTGCCTCAAGGTGAACGCAGCATTGTGTGGGCCAAGGTGGTCACTAAGACCATCAGGAACTTCTGGGCCTCCACAGACCCTCACATAGACACCCAGCATGTGCCTGAATGGTACAGGAGCACCAGTGGGCACATGCAGCGGCCTACTGAAACTCTGAAACGGGTAAACAGTACTAAACCATGTACTCACAGACATGCCTGTACTAAGCCATGTACTCACAGACAATACATGTCTCCTATATTTCAGATATTTGTCTATCCTTTAGGATTACATACATTGCAGCAATACAGATGCACATTGTCAAATACACAGTATACAAAACATTGAATGCAGTGCCATTATTGCTGTAAGTACACTGTGCTGATGTTTGTCTTTTAATCTTTCTTTCTTGTTTGTTTGCCAGATGTTCGTGAACAACGGCAGGCGCATATGGGAGAAGATGAAGGAGGTTGAGCCAACATCCGAGTCTGCCTATCACATGTATCATGATGGTAAAGGCAATTGTCACATTATAAAAGATGCGACATCAAAATATTCAACAGCAACATCCATCTGTCATTGTTAAATTACCCCTGCTCCTCTATAGGATACCTTAAACTGTGGCAGCTGGAAGGTGCCGAGATGGAACACTATGACGTCATCTTTATTGATGAGGCCCAGGATTGTACCCCAGGTTTGCAAATCATATGACATCTGTCTAAGATTTATTCATAAGCTACAAAACTATTTTCTTATGCTATTGTTATTTTGTTAAGCTAATTCCAGAACTTGATGCCGCATACGATTTAACACATGACATCAGTCTAGCTTAGTCACACTTTCAGGACTACTGTAGATCAAGCTAAAGGACAACTGCAAACAGCTCTAAAGACTGTATAATCCATCCCCAGTGACCATGGACATCTTGCTGTCTCAACCATGTGCAAAGATCTTGGTTGGAGACCCTCACCAACAGATTTACAGCTTCAGAGGAGCAATCAATAGCCTGAACACAATCCAACACACACACATCTACTACCTGACACAGGTACCAGACTCAAATCGGCACACTGTTTCACATGAAGACTTCCAGTTATACATACTGACATACACTTACTATTAACCTTACGTAGATGTTGAGATGAGATGATTCCTTTCTCAGAGTTTCAGATTTGGTCCTGAGATCGCCTATGTTGGTGCAACCATACTTGCAGTCGGCAAAGGTGTGAAGAAGACAATGGTTGGAGGAAACCAGAGAGGTGAGTCATTTTTAACATTGAAGACATTATTTTCTGTCATGGTTTGTATGATAGAAGTGTGTGTGTGTGTGTGTGTGTGTGTGTAACAGACTCTGTGCGAGGACAGGACGTTGAGATGCGGCGCAGGTTTCTGACGGGTGTGGGTGAAGCTGATGGAAGGCTGGCTATCCTCAGCCGGACAAACGCCTCCATCTTCCATGAGGCAGTGAGGCTTACGGACCTCAACCCAACCAGCCGAATCTACATCGTAGGCGTGAGTCAACTTAACTACAGTAGCTCAATCTACTACACAACTTTAAGGGATAGTCCGCCATTTTTGGAAATAAGCTCATTTTCCACCTCCCCTTGAGCAAAACAATCCATATTTACCTTTTTCCCATTCATCCAGCCATTCTGTCAGTCTGGCGATACAACTTTTAGCTTCAGCCTAGCATATAGATCATTGAATTGGATTAGACCATTTAGCTTCTCACCTGCTAGCATCATGCTTAAAAGTGAGCTAGATATCATAGATGTAATTTTCCCATTTAAAACGTGTCTCTTCTGAAGTTAGAAAGAGCAGTAAGACCAACTGAAAATGAAACCTGGCGTTTTTCTGATTTGACATGGAACTACACTCTCATCTGACGTAATTATCAAGGGAAGTTGCAAACGTACCATGGGCGCAGTGATATCACACACTACTTACTGCTTGTTGCCTATGGGGACTATTTTCAGATATCACTGCGCCCATGGTACGTTTGCAACTTCCCTTGATTATTCTAAGTTGACGGCAAATGAACTTGTAATAGGCGAATCATTCCTCTAACATAGCTATAAAGCATGTCACATCTTTTATAATGTGACAATTGCCTTTACCATCATGATACATGTGATAGGCAGACTCGGATGTTGGCTCAACCTCCTTCATCTTCTCCCATATGCGCCTGGCGTTGTTCAGGAACATCTAACCGAAAGAATAGGATTTTGGGATGGGGTAACTACAGCAACAAATCACAGCATGTAAATAGGAAAATGTTGGAATTATTTGCACTTGTGTTAAGCTTGACTAGCGGTGGGTGTGTAGTCAGACCGAGTAACTACATGAAGATGAGAAGGGTATACTACTGTATGTATCGACTTATCTTAATCTGGGGAATACAGTGAATAAGCTAAAGTGGCAAAGAGTCGGCATGTTCCTTTAAGAGTAAAGTAAGTGGAGGAAGAGTATTTATTATTTCATTATCTTATGACACTTTCAACCGTTTGGTATAACTTCAAAACTCTCATCAGGAATAAGCTGTGCTGACCTCTGTTTTAGGGTATCAAAGCATTTGGCTTGAATAAAATTCGTGACATATGGGTCCTGAAGCACAGACATCATGGACAGAGTAAGTTTCACTTCTCTAAAATGGAAAGTTCTGGTCCGTGATTATGATCAGCTGAATCGTGTTCGATTGACCACAGTCCAGTTCATATTCCTCACTGTCGCCGCTCTTAGATTTACAGATTGAAGACTATTTCATCCGGCGATTCAGTGAGGGTGCAGTGGCAGGGCTGCATGGGTATCCAGGTCTGTGCCAGTATGCTGAAATGACGGAGGATCAGGAGCTGATCTGGAAGATTGGCGTGGTGGATAAATATGGAGAACGCATTCCAGGGTTGCTTGAGCGCATCCGTGGGAGGCACCAGACAAGACTAAACCTTGCAGGTGAGCCGAGAGGGACAGAGAGAGAGAGTAAGAAATGCGTTGTGTGTGTGTGTGTGTGTGTGTGTGGGGGGGGGGGTGTCCATAATAATCACTCATTATGGACAAACCTTTGTCTGCACTGGCAGATCATTTAAACTGTGACTGAGTTTGATCCAGAGTCACGAACCCTTCACTGATAGCCTTCACTAATAGAGATGACACGTTTAATTTTTTTGTATTAAACTCCCATGTAGTATTTTGAGAGAGAGAGAGAGAGTGGGAGATGCTGGGAGGGGGTGGGGGGTGGTGTTGTGCCATGACTTAAACAAAACCCCCCAAAATCACTCGTCATGGACCCTTGTCTGCACAGGCAAAATAATTTAAATGGTAACAGAGTTTGATCACCAAAGATAATCTTTAACTCATTTGATATGTGTATATTCTCCTTGCACACTTTCTTTCTCTAATTCTGCTACTGCTCTCAGAATTTATCCTGGGCTCAATGCATAAGGCCAAAGGACTGGAATTTGATACGGTTGTCATCACGGATGACTTCAAAGCGCTCCAGGCCTTACCAGCTCAGGAACATGGAGGTTAGTCTTGTCGTTGTACCAACTGATAGATAGATAGATAAGTACTTTATTCATCCCCACAGGGGAAATTCAGGTGTCCAGCAGCCTACAGTGTGTTGTCCAAACAAGCATTCACCAAGCAATACACTCATACAAACACAACTAAAGACAGACAATAACAGTTGTTAAAGGAAAAGTAAAAAAAAGACTACTATCATTAAAAATAAATAAATAAATAAATATAATGAATGCGCATCAACAGGTCTATTATGCAGCCTTATGGCGGCTGGAACAAAAGACCTCCCGTACCTATCAGTCCTGCAGCGCACAGAGAGGAGCCTGTCACTGCAGCTGCTTTACTGGGCAACCACAGTGACAGACTCCTCTCTGTGCTTGTGGTGTGTGTATTTGCAAGTGTCCATTTCTTAACTTGTGCATATTTGTGATTCATTGAGAAAGCAAGGATATAGAAATGTTCATATTAAGTTGAGAGAACAGCTCTATAAATACATAAGAATACATAAAGTATTCTGCTCACAAGCATGTGTTGGTGATGTACTGTATGTTTTCTTTAGGGAATCAAAGTATCATTGAAGATGATGACTGGAATCTCATATATATGGCAGTAACCCGTGCAAAGAGAACTGTATTCATGCCCAGAACCATCACCAATATCCTTGCCAATGCCCGTGCAGGAGTTAGTGCTCTTCCTCCTTCCATCTCCGTAACATTTATCTGTTTATCCATTACTTTGTACTTTTAATTGATATAAATATCTATGGACTAGTACGGTAGACACTGATATATCTACTTCACTGATTATCCTGACCTGCCAAGACTAAAGCAGTCGATATTAGTCAAAGAGACCATCATTTGCGATATCATATATTGATCATATATAGTATGATATTACAAAGTTGATAGTTGGAAAGCCTAATTGCACTTCTAATGTGACACCGACAACCTACTACAATATACACCTCAAAATGATGTTTTTTATCCACAAATACTATAATGAGTACATATTGTGGTCTGTAACATCTTGCAGACAAGTTTTAATTAAAGTGGTGGTCGCAAGGATGTCACATAATGCATACTGTATCTTATTTTTGCAGGAGCACTTCCTGAGGACAGAGTTGACTACAGCTCCATCAGAGAATCTTGTGCTGCAGTGCTCTACTCCAAAATGCTCCAACCATGTTAATCTAAATACCAGCATTTGCATGTACAGAGTCCCCATCACATATGTGAGCATTTTTCTATCTATGAAATTAGGACTATTTGTGTGACCATCTTGTCATGACAAAGTTTTTTTGTATGTAACAGTGTGTTATTCTAGGTTGCTAGCCGAACATTGCTCCGCGCACAACATTTGAGGTCCGGAAGTTTTGTCTGGCATTTGCTCTTTTGCGCAACTATGCTCGAACCGGAGCTGTTCGGACCAATCAAATTGTCAGGCTTTATACGATGATGGACAGATGATCAACAGTAACGTAATCAACTTCGACACCAAAGAGCGCTTGGGTTGAACTAATTTACTACAAAGATGGTGCTCTGATTGGTCGTAGGCCTAACCAATTACCACGCCCCATAATCACAGCCCAATGGAGCAGTATCATACTCAAATTCTGACTAGAATTTTGAGTATGACAGCGTCAGGCTAGTGTTATTCTAGAAGCGTAAAATACGGCTCTGGACAAAACGGTTGCTGACTGCCATTTCGAATGAGT
The DNA here is from genome assembly GCF_963854185.1 of Sardina pilchardus. Taxonomy (NCBI): domain Eukaryota; kingdom Metazoa; phylum Chordata; class Actinopteri; order Clupeiformes; family Clupeidae; genus Sardina; species Sardina pilchardus. The sequence continues at coordinate 19,867,916 of NC_085015.1, forward strand.
TGACGGTTCTATTCAAAATTAAGAGAGTGACCACTGCAAATTTGAATGCGACCATCAACTCATTCGAATGTCACTCAGCAACAGCAGAAAATGTGCAGTTTTTTTCCACAGCTGTATATCAAATACTGAATGATCATATTAACTCAAACTCTAGTCGGGCGTTTATCTTGGACAACTATACATGATGCTAAATGTTGTGGTTGTGTTGCCATGTTTGTGTTTTACAGGTCGATGGTGTGGAGAAAGGTGGTGCCGTGTGTTTGCCCTGTGTTAACAAAATGGCAGGTCACCTGGCATTTCTGATGAGCCCAGGGATAAGGCAAATCCCCTTCCCCTAACAGCCCAGAGTGGGGCTAAAATGTTGCTGTGATAATAGAATATCGATGGTGAAGGCAAAGGTGATTCATCATGACCAGTGGTTATGGGCCAGCCTAAAGATACTGTATCTGCAGGCAGGTGCTAACTGAGTCATTGCCAAGGGCAGAGCCATAAAAGCTCACAATTTTAGATAATTTTATTTGACTCTTGTTTTCATCATTCTTTTCCATAAGTTTACAATGAGTTTTTTTTCTTCCATTTTAGAATGAACATATCTTACATTGAAATGAAATATTACATTTCAGCATTTACATGGGTTCTGTAGAACCTTGTGTTAAATGCATTAAAATGTACGCATAGTTGTGCATTTTCATAAATTCCAGTAACTTAAAGGAGACTTCCGTTGATTTTTCACATAGATCTCTGTTTCTCGAGGTCACCAAGTATTGTCGGTACGAGAAGAAGACAAAACAACTGGTTCTACTGTACCTATCTCGAGTTGCTGCAGCCAGGCAGCTACAGTGCTACACTCTGGGGGCACGTTCACAAGCCCCCATGTTCATGCACTTTGGGGGCACGAAATCAGTAAAAAAAAAAGTTATTTTATTTAGAAACTTCATGATGTAGTACTGGGTTGTGGACATGCATTGTTTTTGTAAATTTTTAGATTGTACAGAAAAAAATATAGCTTTAATATGAGACAAGAAAATAATGATGTATAACACCAAAGATCCTTAAGGCGGAGCAAGACATTTCGTCGTAGTTCATGTCTATGGGCGCAAAATGGGGATCACTTCCTCTGCATAAAGAGGTGTGTCATTGCATGTCAGACTGGCGTATTCATGGGTTTCATCAGGTCCCTTTCCTGAGGTGTATAAAATAAATCAAGCACCTGATTATCAATAGATATCAGTTGCTTGATAAATACACCTGTGGAAAGGGACCAGATGAATTGATGGTGTTCCAAAATAATCTTGCTGCTCTTTCAAGCCTTCTAATAACATTTAATAATTCTGATATGGAAAATAACACACACAAAGCATGTACACTTTCAAGGAATTGAATGAAAACCAGTGGCGTGCGGTGGGGTCTGTGGCAGGGTAGGCAGTGGCCATTCACATATGTAAATTCCATCCATACACTCGCAAATATTACTATATTTTCATGGTAATACTCCTACTACTTAGTCATTTCACAGAATCAGGGGTCACTAGGTGTGCATTTTTTTTAATTTTTTTTTTTTTCCAACCTACGGGGGTCCGGGGGTTTCTCCCCGGGAAATTTAGAAAATTGGGCTTTTAAAGATGCAGTTTCAACGTAGTTTGAGAAGGAAAGGGAGAAAATTCGTTGGGGTCCTATCATCATATTTTAATAACAAATAGCCTAAAGCTAATTTCCCTCACTAGACCTACTGGTATTTATGGGGGATTAAGAGGGGGGAAATCGTTTTAACTGAGACCCAAACCTTTTTTTCTGCCCGTGACATGATGAATACCTTGTGCTTTGTTGGCTTCTTTAGCAGCTATCACGCCGACCTGCTGCAAACGTGACACATCTTGATCTTGTAGGCTACTGTTGATGAATTATAACCTCGTTTTCTAGCCTCTCGGTGTACTTGGTCGATTATGGTTATTCGTCTGGGTTTTTAATTAGCTAAACTACATAAATCCACCATTAATTTGTAATTGTATGCCTCCTCCCTGCTGTTTATTTCCTATGTGGAGTTGTCCGAGCTGATGTCCCGAGTCCCGTTGAGGCCGGACTGCCATTGGCTTATCTGCGTTCGAAAGGCAGCGCTTGGCGGGAATAAGCATGCTTATCGATGCTCATAAACTTTCGCATGAATCATGTAATACGCATGCGCAATCTCCGAAATTCGCAGCATTGAAATGAATGGTGAGGATAGGCAGATACCTTACAAGCCTACCCTGGCCTTTGGAATCCAAGCAAGCTTCGGGACGGCTTGCTTGGGCGTTCCCACGGTAACCAGGCATGGTTGCTTTGCTGCGTAGTTCAGTGTTGTGAATCGCTGTTTGCGTAAGCCTTCACGTTTGAGTTTTTGACCTTAAATAAGACGTACATTTACTTTCTAGAATTTAAATTGCATTCTAATTGTATTGTTTGTGACTTCAGTGTGAGCTTTTAATAATATTTTTAAAAAATATGTGTCGTCCTTCTTTTTAAAATGAAATTTACTCAGGGTAGGCACTGCCTACCCTGCCTACCCTGACCGCACGTCTCTGATGAAAACATATGAAATAATGGAAATATGTCACTGCTCTCATTAAGTTACCCCAGCGCCATCTGATCATCATTAGCACAAAGCAGGATTTGGTTCAGCTGCCGGCAAATGTGTTGTCAAGGCAGAGCGTACGTAGCAACCAGCCAACAGCAGCAGAATAAATAACAGGGGCACACCTGATATAAAGTCAATTTTCTCCAGACTGGAATGCTCAAAAATGCTAAAATGTACCTGAAGTGGTCAGAAGGGGTTGAGGGTCATGAAACCGTGCCCAAAATTCACATTCCTAACTCTAGAGAACCAAGATCTTAGCATATACATGAAATTCTGATTTATGCCCATAGACTTCAATGGAACAGTTGCTGCCTCTGCTCTGCATAAAGGGAGATTTTGACTCCCCCTCTTGCGATTCGGGTTCCAGGAAGTGACTTCTCATGAAGTATCTTGCTCCGCCCTTGATTATCTTTGATAACACTAATATAATCCTACAAGGGTTAAATTGTCTCTGTGTACCTACCTATGCACATGGTATCACTTTTAAATGCAGATTTTTGTTGGTGTGTTGTGCTTCAGAATCATGAAGATGGATTTGGAAAGGTAATATACTGTAAACACAAAAGGTTCAAAAAGCTCAAATTCATGAGCTTCAGCATAATCACGGCATTAGCTTGACATTTTGTGGATAGGCTACTAGCCTAGTTATCTGAGAGTGAGTTGTCTTTATAGCTCTATATTTTGAACACCATTATCTCTGACACAGCACAAAATCCTGCGTTATGCGTCATATTGCTATTTGTCATTGCATCTGAAAGCTTGGAGTCTTGGGAATCCATATTATGTCACATTTATGTATGGATTTATGTTTTACATTGTCAAATGTATCTTACTTTGTCTCAATTAAAATGCTCTCCCCTTCCCTCCTTTGGTGCTGCCATACTTTTCTAGTCCTTGTGTAGGCTGTATCCTTAGCAAGATGTATTTTAGGTAATCAATAGTTTTTTAAGTGGAGTCTCCATAGGTTGAGCAAAACGCATGGGCATACCTTTATAAGTAATAAATACTCTTCTTTTATTTTACGTTGTTATACTATATGTTACACTTTTAGACTATAGTCTATACTTCTAGAAATTACTTGGGAACTGTGTTAGCCAAATATTTGCACCAATGACTAATAAGTTGTTCCTTCCTGTACAAATAAGAGGGAGGAAACCGGTTGCGCTACAGTTCTTCAACTCGCGCCTCTTTCAAAAAGTAAGGCGCGATACCGGGATTTGGGAAGACTCATCGTGCGGCTGTTGGTGACTGGTAGATTTGGACTACAGAATCATTAACGAGGCATCCCGTACAACCTGGAAACACAGTGGACGATATCATTGATGGTAAAACCTCTCATTCGCTATTTACACGACATACATGCACAGGCCTACATTAAATATGGTGCGTAAAAGCTAAACGGATTCGGCGCGCCAACGTTACGCGGCTATTGGTGACTACATAGGTTAGGACTACAGAATCATGAAGGTGGAATTGGAAAGGTGTGAATAGAAGGACAATGGAAATGTTTATTTAAATGTATTTATGTCGCGTCTGTCTTATACAACAAAAGCTTGTCAAATATTAGCTAATGGTGTAGTCCAAACAGCATTAGACTGTAAGCCTACAGGCTAACACACAAATAAGACGCTCATTTAAATTTAACTCCAGTGATCGCGCGGTTATGGATTTTTATTATAGGCACTCGATGTGTGCTTGTAGGTTAATGGAATAGGCTGTGTTGCGCGGCAACTTTGATGATAGAGGCCACAAATATTTGTTGTCGCTGCCAGTGGACCAGATATACCCGTGCACGTCCACTAGTGGGACAAGTAAGTAGGCATCAAGAATCAGGAGAATTAAATATACAGTATGTCTGTTATGTTTGTTAAACCATATATATTTTCTATAATCAAATGCATTTTAATGTTGCTTCTATTCATTAATTAACTTTCTGCATAAACAATTTTTTAAAACAAATTCTCATTAAACCTTTGTTTCCACTGTAATGGGTAATAATGTCTGGTAAAAAGGCTGTGTGTATCTTTACCAGGGTTCCCAATCTAATTCAAATGTAAAATGTCATGACTTTTTCCTGATCTAAATCCATGACAATTTGGGAAATTAAAAAAAAAATGCATTCTAGCAGAAGGAAGGATATAGAAAAAAATAAATTTCAATTACAAATTTCACTTGAAAGAGGCCAGACTCAGATATGTTTTGGTAAGAAATGTGTATGCCTGTGGTGACTGATGCTGGTGGGCTAACTGTCACGGGCCACTGTGGTCGGGTTTAACAAATGTGGAACCAAATGCAGACACCAGTAAACTTCAGTGAAAATAATTATTTCAGTCTTCAATGATAGTAATCTTCAACACAGGGAAAAACAGAAATCTTGAGTTCAATGCAGAGAGTCCATGAAAATCCAAAAACAGTTAAAAAAAACAAAAACAGTTAAAAAAAAACAAAAAAACACAGAAGATCAAAAACTTGGAATCTCACTTGAACGGCAACACTTAGGAGAGTAGCAGGCAAACACTCACATGCCAGGCAAAAGTCTCAAGCTGCAAAAATAGGCAAGTCTAAAATCCAACAAAGGAGCAGAGAAAAAAGGGGAAAAATCCAAGGCAGAATAATCCAGGCAGGGCAAAGGCGGAGACGTGGCCGTGGTCGAGATCGAGGTAGGGATGTAACGCTCGAAGCTGACGTTTCGGAACAGTGTCGAGCCTCCGAACCGCAAGCGTTTCGGACAGTGGGTGCCTCTCATTTGGTCTTTTATAAAACCTCCCTTCCTTCCTCGATCCTCGTTCTCGATCCTCGTCCTCACTGATCTAGATAAAGAATGATGGGGCGACAATGGGATAGTCTATCCAGTGTTAGTTATCAGTGGGAACGCCCCTCGAGGATCGAGGAGAGATGTGTGCCTCTCATTTGGGCTTTTACAGTATACACCCTCCCTTCCTTCCTCGATCCTCGTCCTCACTGATCTAGATAAAGAATGATGGGGCGGCAACAATGGGATAGTCTATCCAGTGTTATAGATCTGTGGGAACGCCCTTCGAAGATCGAGGAAAAATGTTGACAGACACCCATTGTTCTCTGTTATCATGTAGTCTATTCTGCTAAATGTGTTAAAACAGACTGTTTTATTCTCCATCCTAATTATAGGGATGTAACTGTGCTTGTGTGAATCACATGGCATTTATTTGTTTTGTTTTATATGTGCACAGAGTGATGCCTGCCAATCGCCTGAAATCACCGGGGCGAAGCCCTCGCACCCCATACAGCACACGACGCAGGAGAGGTAGGAGACTGGACTAGGCAGCACCACCACTTATTCCATTGAAGAAATTGCTTGTGTTTCTCAGTGTATGTATATGAGTTCTCTTGTGTAAGTGAGAGCTTTAACATGAAACCCATATCCAGTTTGCCTTCAAATCACTGTCTGTCAGGCCAATCAGCAGGTACCACTCAGCAGAGAACACTGGACTCTTACTTTGGGAGGAACACTGGGAATGATCCCCAGCAGAGGGAGCCAGAGGTGGTGCAGGCTCCTCCACCCGCTACTCCACCCGCTCCTCCACCCGCGGTACTGTCCACATGCACACACACAAGTTCACATTCACAAGAAACTACATCCACACCTTTTAATGTTATTGACATATTTGGTCATTTAATCCATGATCTATTACACAGATGTGCCACTGGAAGAATCGCTACCTTCGCTACCACCAGCAGGAGGAAGGAGGAGAAGGAAGAGGAGAGGAGCTAGAGGTCAAATCCATTCTGGAGGAAAACCACATGACCCCAGATTACAACCTCTGTTTATTACAAATGGCAAAGTATGACTGTGATCCTATCAACTGTATCTGATGATATCTCATGTAATTTATTCACACTGCTAAGCATTCGTGCATAAAATGTAAAGGTACAGTACAACTGGTTAGACATAATTCTTCATGATGAAACATCCTATTCAAAATGAAATAGAGCCAATAGTGGGCCCCGCTGTGTGTGATTGTGTGTGATTGTGTGTGATTGTGTGTCTGTGTGTGAATAGGTACATGTCTCAGACCTTCCACTGCATGACAGTGGGTTCTGAGGGAGAGCACAGGATCTTGGAGAGTATCAGGGGTCAGCGCCTCTATGAGAAGGCCAGAGCCTGCATGCCAGAGAGCATGATACAGACGGTGGGTCCACTGCACTGTGCTATATAGCTATTCTTTACAGTTAAAGAGTAAGTCCGGCGAAAATTGAAAAAAGTGTTTTTCTGAATGAAAATTCATCAACTACGCCATGGAAGAAGTATTTTTCGTTGATCACGCAGTACAGTGCTAGCACGGGCAAGAGCTACAGCCCAAAATCGCAAACAGTGGGTTAGCATAGGGCAAACAGCCACACACTTTCAAACTCGCATTTTTAAACCACAAACCTTGCTCAAAACAGTGCCAAACCTCGTCAGCAGCTTGCTCTAGGTGTCTACACATAAAACGAAGCACCAATCACTCCGTAAGCTTTAGAATAGTTTGTATACACTTAAAATCAGTTCGAGACTGCAACCCAATCTGAACCACAGAAATGTCACGCGAGATCTCACACTTGCCCGTGTTAGCTCTGTGCTGCGTGATCAACGAAAATGACCTCTTCCATGGCTTAGTTGATGTTTTTTCATTCAGATTTTTTTTTTTTCAATTTTCGCCGGACTTACACTTTAATTAATTGAATGGTTCATCAATGTATTTGTTAATACTGTATTGATTGAAGGAGGACCCGTGGTCATCTCTGGCTCTGATGCTGGTTCTGGCTGACGGGGTGGAGGAGTTGTGGCAGCTGGTGGTCAGTCTACGGAACTCTCTGACCCCTGAGCAGCTCTCAGAGTTTCTCTGGTGCTCCGCAACTCTGCTGCGCGCCATGGCAGACAAACGGGTCAAAATCAGCAACCGGTGAGATGCACTTATTACTTGTCTGTATGTGTGTTGAGAGAGTTGTAGGATGAAGGGGTGGGCTGGTCTTGGGTTTAAGCAGTGGTGATATGAAAAGTACCTCACTCTAAATCTGTCAGAACCCAGAATTGGATTTGGTGCAGATCCAGTCAAACTCAGAGGAAACAACTTTTAATTGGTAACAGTTCAGACGGTAGGAAAAACACAATCCAGGGACAGGCAAAGTTCGCAGACAGGCACAGGCAAACAGTCCATAAATGACAGGCAGACAGGTTCAGGCAAACAATCCAAAAACTAGTGATGGGACATTTGACACTGAGGCACAAAAGCTTGTATCACTCCCACGAAGCAAATGGTTTCAGTGTATTGGAGCTTGCATCAAACTGGCATAAGCATGTGACTGATGACATCCGAAGCTTTGAACGTCACTGATATACTGAAGGGTTTTGCTGGATTCAAAAGTTTGCGGTTGGCCTGATACTCTCAGGGATTGACCCTTCGTCGTCGGAATTAAAGTCTTCATTGTTACCTCGACCCTGCCATAGTTTCATAGAGACACACAATGTTTGTGAAATATTTTTTTTTTCTAATAACGGCCCGTTTGCTTCTAAAACAGACTATAATTCCTCTTGGTTATGAGTAGGCTATGGCAGTTTATTGGATAAGGCCTACACTTTATTTGTTAAAAAGGAAATTGATATTGCAATTTGCCATAGCAGTAGAAGGTTGCATTTCTTGCTACAATTGGTTAAAACCAACTGAACACATGTAAATTCAAACGCTGAACATATGAACATAATACCCTAGTTCTAATTAATGAATGTAATTCATCACTACCAAAAACAACAGGCAGGAGCTAGGTCAAACACAGGCAGAGTTCAGAACCGGAGGTTTTTGTCTAGAAAAGGCAGTTTAAATCTCTTTCTATTAGGTAAATCAGTCAGCAAACAGCATAAACTGTGACGATACAACTGACAAAAGCAGGGTTTAAATTCCCAAACGGATAGGCAATAAGGAGACACAGGTGAACAGACAAAATGGAGGGAAAACAACATAGACAGGAAGTTACCCAAATAAGGACAAGGGTGTGGCCCTTGGCACAACAAAAGCAAATGGCTAGAACAACAAAACAAGGAACTAACATAACAGGTAGGGGGAGACAAAACTTAAAGTCCAGTTTCTTATCCTGACAAAATCTCAGGAATCTGAAGTTTAACGCAGAAAGAGTACAAAATGCATGTGAACATCCAGCATACATGACAAACAAAATTGAGAGAGAATTAATGAAAAATCTAATCCTTATGATGTTACAGCTGATCTTGGCACAACCTCACATTTTCATGGTTAATCTCTCACTCTGTCTTCATGTCTGTCTAGGTTGCACTATAATATTTACTATGTGCTGCACCTTATTGAGAACATCGTTCCTCCCACAAATATGTCATCAGACAGGTCAGAGCTCTTTCTCTCTGTCTCTCCCTCTGACACACACATACACACACACACACACACACACACACACACACACACACACACACACACACACACACACACACACACACACACACAAATAAGTATGTTCATAAAATTATTTTGGTGTGCATATACCTTCATACTCAATGTTTTCTGCACACAAAGGGCAAATGCTCCTCAGATGACCTCAGAACAACAGCAGATTCTGAATCATGACCCAAAGGCAGACCATGTTGTCAAGATTATGGCTTTTGCTGGTGAGACTGGTAACATTTCCCCTATTTGGCTCATGATATAGTTGAATGTGGGAATGAATGCAAACAGCTTTAATGATTCTGCATGTGTATTTCAGGTACGGGGAAAACTACAACACTGAAATGGTACGCCACACAGAGGCCCGACCTTCAATTCCTCTATGTTGTCTTCAACAAGGAAGTGCAGAAGGCGGCAAATCGCATATTTCCAAAAAAAAAACGTCATTTCCAAGACCATTCACAGCCTTGCCCATGCTGCTGTGGGGCACAGGTCCAATTTCACTCTCTACTACAAACGTTATGAAAAACAGGGGATTCAATTGGGAGTATATATTAATTTTAAAATAAGCATATACAAACTTCTCCGATCTTCAATATACTTATGCCTTATCTTCCCAGGTACCATGAAAAACTGTCGCAATTTAGCTTCAACCTCTACTCTGTCTTCAAAGTGTTGCCTGACGGTGAACGCAGCATTGTGTGGGCCAAGGTGGTCACCAATACCATCAACAACTTCTGGGCCTCCACAGATCCTGACATAGATACCCAGCATGTGCCTGAATGGTTTGTCAACACCAGTGGGAACAAGGAGCGACCTGATAAAGAAAAGACAAAGGTACAGAAGGGTTTTCCTGTCAAGTACGTACAGTATGGCATATTTATCCTGGACATTTCCTTTTTAGATGTACAGTTACTGTACCTCCATAAGTATTTCAACACATGCAAAAGTTGACTATACATAGGAATATAGCCTATTAGTTGCATTGTGCTCAATGAGAGTGAAACCTGCTAATAGGTTAACTGAAAAAAAAACACCATGTCAATCTCTAGGGATGGTGAACGGTATGTGATGATGTGGGGCTATTTTAAGTTTCCAAAGGTCAAGGGAACTTTATCAGGATGCATAGTATCCTGGATCCATGAAATACTGTAACTGGCCTTGAAAAATAAAAATCTGCCTGCCTCATGGGAATTTAACATAGGGTTTCCAATACTTATGACCTCTGTATTTTAAGGAAAACATTTATTTATTTATGATACATTATTCATTCACAAAGACAATTGATGTCCTTAAAGGTTGGATATTAATTCAAGGCATTAAGATCACTTTCCAAAATATGATTTTATACTGTATTCCTCTTTATAGTCAACTTTAGCACATGTTCAAATACTTATGAACGGTATATACACAGTAGGCTTATGTGATATAGAAACACTGAGGCACTGTTGCCCAAATTCTTATTCTTTCGGTTAGATGTTCCTGAAAAATGCCAAACACATATGGGAGAAGATGAAGGAGGTTGAGCCAACATCTGAGGATGCCTATCGCATGTATCATGATGGTAAAGGCAATTGTCACATTATCAAAGATGCAACATCAAAATATGTAACAGCAACATTCAACATCTGTCATTGTTAAATTGCCCCCTGCTCCTATGTAGGATACCTTAAACTGTGGCAGCTGGAAGGTGGCAAGATGAAAGACTACGATGTCATCTTTATCGATGAGGCCCAGGATTGTACCCAAGGTACCAGTCATATTCACTGGATTATATGATGAGCAACCATATGTTAATAGTATAACAGATTCGCCAACCTGTACGTAACAAACACGTATTTTCACATCAAAGTACGGCGGTATAATTTTTTATTTATTTTATTTCGCAAAAATGAGCAGACATCCAACTTCTCCAGAAAGCTCCCTGGGGCACGCTAATTAGAAATTCCCACAAATCTATTTCATGTGAAGGTGAGATACAGAGAGAAAGTGACAAGTGAGAATGACAAAGTGGTCTCCCTTTATGTTATTTTGTCTTCAGCCAACCGTGGGTGAAGTGCTTGTTTAGGAGAACAATTGCACGGAAGGGAGGGGGAGGGTAGTCTGGTTTTCAACATACTAAGCTCAATCTTTTAAGGTTGAACATTAGTCTGGGGAGGCTGCGCTTTATTTCTACTGCACAAGAGGTGTGATTAATGAGCACGCCAACATTTTGTGACATCAAAATAGGGTCAACTGCCAGAAAAGGTTGGGAACCTCTGGTGTAGACCTACCCAAAGTCACCTCTTTGTAAAAAAGTCTAAATAATAATAATAATAATAATAATAATAATAATAAACAATATCATATTTTCCTCCCCACCCTGCTAGCGATCATGGACATCTTGCTGTCTCAACCATGTGCAAAGATCTTGGTGGGAGACCCTCACCAACAGATTTACAGCTTCAGAGGAGCAATCAACAGCCTGAACACAATCCAACACACACACATCTACTACCTGACACAGGTACTAGATACATACAAGTCAAGTCAAGTCAAGTTTATTAATATAGCGCATTTCATACACAGAGGTCATTCATGTGCTTTACATAAACTGACAAGGTGAGATGAGTTAATGCAAGTATTTCTTTCTCAGAGTTTCAGATTTGGTCCTGAGATTGCCTATGTTGGATCAACCATACTTGAAGTTGGCAAACATGTGAGGAAGACAATGGTTGGAGGACATCAAAAAGGTGCATTTATAATCAGGAATACAAAACATTTGGAAACATTTAATGACATGTTCCTGCATGTACAGTATATATGATAGTGTCTGTTTCTGTTTTTGTATGCGTGTGTGTGTGTGTGTGTGTAACAGACTGTGTGCGAGGACAAGATGTTGAGATGTGGCGCAGGTTTAAGACAGGTGTGGGTGGAGCTGATGGAAAGCTGGCTGTTCTCTGCCGAACAAACGCCTTGGTCTTCGAAGAGGCAGTGAGGCTTACGGACCCCATGACGAACAGCCGTATCCACATTATAGGCGTGAGTCAGCCAACTCATGTCGTCAATCAATTCAGTCAACGCCTGATGTAGGAAATTTGGCAAAATTAATGCAGGTTTCCTTGGTTGCGGTATATTGCAGATAATGGGCAGGAAATAGCACTCCTCATCTCAGCCAAGTTTTTCTTCTCAATCTATTTGTATCTTGCCTGAACAGGTGAGATCTCGAGCTGATTCATTTTCTGTGAGACAAAGAAAATAAATGTTCGAGACAAGACACTGGCCGCGTTTCCCAAATGCGATCTTTCTTAAGGACTTAAGAAGGCTGCAAAGAAGGAATCGCTAAGAAGGAGCGCTAAGATACGGGTGTTTCCCAAACGCGTTCTTAACTGCCTTCTTAGGAGAACCTTAAAATCAAGCCAAAGAAGCTTCTGAAGAAGCTCTTAACGAGAGCTGTTCACGACGGTGGTGCTGAAACTGAATCAATTGATGCCAGGCAAATTGCCAAAAGGCCTATTTTTTATTAGCTCAGGCCATTCATATATTAACTCATGCAATACGCACCCCATCTCTCTTATATATAGTGTGGTAGTAGGCATATGATGTAGCCTAGGCTAGTCTACTTTAATATATCCGAGAAGATGTAACCCTCCAGCCCATGTGGCCTGCGAGTGGGGTGCACGTATGCATTAATGTAAACCGGACTTTTACATCGCGGACTTTGGCAACGCCTAGAGTAGGCTACTGTAGCAGGTGAAGCCTCATTGGATTAGGTTCAGCTTAGTTCAATTACATCTGTTTCCTATATCTGTGAAATGCCACAGGGTTGTTGATGTTTTTTGTATGTGAAGTATTCTAAACTCATATGCAGATGTGTTGAAAACTTAAACGTGTAATTCAATATTATTTTTTTAAAGTCTATGTTTCTTGTGCCAGTGGTCCACAGCCACGAGTGCATTGCAACATTGAAAATTGTTTTATTGTTTAAAAAAGTGGAGGATATACATTTCCCTGACGCAGCTTGATCACTAAAGCCTAGAAATCTAGGTGCCCCTAGCGGCAGGCTATGATCACTGAGCATTTGATCGCTAAGAAGGCTGTTAAGAGTGGGTCAGCTCGATCTTACGTTCCCGTCTTAGTGAAAGATCTTCTTAAGCTAAGAGCGACTCTGGGAAACACGTTCTTCTTTCACAGCGTTCTTACTGTAAGAGCGCTCCAAAGAAGATCTTGGCGTTAAGAGCTTCTTAACGTGTTTGGGAAACGCGGCCATTTTCTTTTGAGTGGGCAAGGTGCAGGGCTGAACTGTGCAGTTGACAACAAGACACAGTCAACACCTGTCATAGATAGATAGATAGATAGATAGATACTGTAGATAGGTATACTTCATTAATCCTCAAGGGGAAATTACAGTGTTGCAGCAGCTATACAACCACAACATCCAAAATATACGTACAAACATACATAAATTAAATTATTCAAATGTTATTCCTTTCACTCTGTTCAGGGGAGAATCATTATAAAGTGCTAAAATAGTGTGTAACAAGCTGCATTTCTCTGTTTCAGGGCCCTTCAAAACTTGGTTTGAGTAGAATTCAAGACATTTGGGCCCTTAAGCATGACCTGTGTAAGTTTGTTGGTGTGAATCTTTCCTATTTTAACCATATTTTATAGACTTCAAGTCTTAATTTAAATGAATTAACACCTCAAACAACAAAAATGAACTAGGTGGGATATATCCTTCCTTGCTGTCTCTACTCTAATAGTTTCAGGGATCAAGGATCATTTTATCCGTCAGATCAGTGTACAGCCAATAGATGGAATGGTCGGTTATGGGGGTCTGCAGCGGTATGCTAAACTCACAGAGGACCAGGACCTGTTATGGAAGATCGCTATGGTGAAAAAACATGATCATCAAATTCCGGAGCAAATCAAACGCATCCGTGAGAGACACCTGAGAACACCACAAAAAGCAGGTGAGAGACAGGATGGGAAGACAGGAGAGACAGAAAGATGGATAAAGAGAGCCCTTACACCAAAAGTGTGGCTTTTTGCGAAATCCCCAGAAATACATGTATACATGTATAACTGATTATGAACCAACAACCACCTGTTTGTGTGTATATTTGTATGCACGCGCTCAAGTCAGATTGTACTACTGTTAACAGATTTCATCCTGAGCTCCATGCATAAGGCAAAAGGACTGGAATTTGATACGGTCTTCATTATGGATGACTCTAGAGCACTTCAGGCCTCACCAGCTCAGGAACATGGAGGTCAGTCTGTCATTGTGTGTATGTTAGTTAGCAAATGCATGTTTCTGTATTAGCCTGTGCCATAGCGGTCAACACTGAACATGTAAAATAAGGGAGATTTCCGGGGTTTCTCACCCAAAATACGTGAACATTTCAACATTAGTCTTTCCGTTGCTATCCTTCTGCTATAACAGCAAGACCTCAGACTATACAAATGCTGCACTAACTAAACACAAGGTGTTGAAGCTAGAGCTCACCTGACTTTGCTTACAGATTGACGTCAAATTGTACTCTCACAGAAACCATAGAGCTATCTTAAATAGGCTATCATTCTAAGGTCGCCTTCAAGCAAGAAAAGCGATGCTTTGAATGCATTTGTTGCGCCGGAAGGGCAAGGGAGTAGTAACAGGACAGCAGTACAGAGACTGACATGTCTGGTGGTAGGGCTAATGTTATAAGAGTAATGTTACGGGAAATATGGGATATTTTATGGGAAAATATTAAAACGGGAATAACTTTAAAAAAAGTTAAAATTACGTGAGATACCCAGATTGACTGAGTTGACAGGTATGGTTATGGATCTATGCTTATGTGTTTTGAATGGAGAATGCAAGGGTATGTAAGGAATGTTCATGTTAAATTAGCAAAATGTATTATGCACCTATCAAGTACATTTATTAACTAGGTATATTACATATTTGTATATTTGCTTATGTGTGTGGGTGTGTATGTTTTCTTTAGGGGATCAAAGCTCTGTTTCAGATGATGACTGGAATCTCATGTATATGGCAGTAACCCGTGCAAAGAGAAATGTCTTCCTGACCAAAACCATCATTGATATCCTTGGCCGTGCAGGAGTACGTGTTCTTTCACCTACTCTCTATAACATCTTGAATTTCCCCTTGGGGATCAATAAAGTATCTATCTATCTATCTATCTATCTATCTGCTTATCCATTTAAGTTCATTTTAGTATAATATAAATATCCATGGACCACATATATCTGTTTCAGTGACTAGAGCAGGCTAGAGTTGTCAATAATGCTTCACCCTTTGCAGACTGAGTGGAACATTACATTTGATCATATTTGATGCCCTTGTGGTACAAACAGGCTTATTGTTTAGTTACAACAAATGGATCCAAAATACCCACTGTTGTAATCAGGAGAAACAGCTCTTTAAAATGGAATAATATTATTAATACATTTCAGGGCAACACACATGATTTTGAAACAACATCTTCAAAATATCAGGTTGTCAAGATAAATCTAATTTCTGTGGTAGATAGAGAACCTAGTGTATAGAGATTCACAATTTCGTGTTCTACTTAGTAAAAAACAGAATCAATGTCATGATTGTTTCATTTGTTATGATACATTTAGTCATCATACCTAGACATTGCAGAAACAAGTAGAATCTTTTTAGAGTTTTCCTTCCCTGGATTGACATCAGATCCAAAAATACACAGATATAAAGGTCATGGAACAAAATAAGATGTTTCACTATCTTATGAAGTACATACTAGCTGATGGTGACTGCTTCTTTGTGTGCTTCATTCGACTATGAAAACAAGAAATAAAAAGACACTGTCATATGTGTTTACGACAGGACCTTTTATTTTCATTTCATTTATAAATGTCTCTGTCATGGATCATATTGTTCATTGTCTATAACATCTTGCAAAACAGAATTTTAAGTGGTGGTTGCAGAGATGTCAAAAAAATATCTTATTTTTGCAGGAGTACTTCCTGAGGTCAGAGTTGTCTACAGTTCCAGCAGAGAATCCTGTTCTCCAGTGTTCTACTCCGAAATGCTCCAATACCCGCCTTCGCATGCAAAGACTCCCCATCAGATGTGTGAGCATTTTTTTATCTATGAAATTGATGGCTGTGTGTGTGTGACCATCTTGGCATGACAACATGTATATGTAACAGTGTGTTAATTTAGAAATGTAACATACAGTACAAAATACTGTATGATCATTTTAACTAGTTAACTCTAACTAGTTGGGTGATTGTGTAACTCTGACAAATGGACATGCATGATGGTAAATGTTATGGTTGTGTTTCCATGCTGGTGTTTTACAGGTTGATGGTGTGGAAAAAGATGGTGCTGAGGGTTTGACCAGTGTTGACGAAATGGCAGGTCACTTGGCATTTCTGATTAACTCAAAAAAGCCAAGTGCATGAGATGTTGTTGCAATGATATAAAATCAAGGATGAAGGCAAATGTGATTCATCATGACCAATGGCTAAGGACCACTCTCTGGATATCTGCAGACAGGGGCTAACTGAGTCATTTCCGAGGGCAGAGCAGTTATTTTAAAGCTTTTTTTTTAAGGTTTTTTGAGGGTTTTTTTTTTGTTCCATTCAGACTGAAATCACCAATTAATGTTCAATGTTAACATGGGCTCTGTGTACTGAACTTTTAAATGCATTGAAATTAGGATTGTAAAGGTACACGTATTCGTACCAAACTGGGGTGCGTTTCTAGAAAGCGTCGTAGGCCAACTTGCGTCGCAAGTTCGCTCCGTGGTTCTTGGATTTGGTGTTTCTAGAAAAGGTAGTTCAAACTCTCAATCGCAAACAAGGACGCAAAGTTTGGTCGTTTGAACAACTGTGGCAGTCACACTTGTATCGTTCCTTAGCTCCTGGTTGGTGAGGTCGTCAGTGTCTGTAGTGCCTAACCAAAAATGCCCTACCAAAAATCACAAAGTTGTTGTTTTTCTCCTGACTCAATGTTTGCGCTATGCTGTTAGCTACATATTAATTAAAAGATCAACTCCCCTGTTGGGCTCATTCTTGCTATTGTCTTAATTTGCGTTTTGGTTGGCTACTATTTTGGTATTCACAAACCCTGCAAGTAAGCACACCGATCATTGGTACTGTGGCTGAGGCAAGTGGGTTGTCAATTAAACGTTATAGGTTCTAGCCCCCTATGCAGTAAACATGCTTTTGTTTCTGAAAACGTGGAAATAACCCTACTAAATAATGCTGTGGAACTATTATTTAAACTGATGTCGTGTTCCTAATGGTCTCTCGATGTAAAGTAATTATATATACTGTATTCAGGGTCAACCCTATTGTTGTGTGTCGTAGGCCTACTCATACTCAAAAATTACATGGAGAGATAAGATGAGACCCTGGTGGCGCGCACACTGTATCGACTTGCTGCAGCTTTGCCACGAGATAGACAGTAACTGTGATAATTTGTGATTTCTCTAGCCCATACATCTTTTTTACCACAGCTATTTAACACAAATAATGACATATATTGGTCAGCTTAAATAAACTGTTTCATGTGCTTGCAGTAGGTTTATGTTTTTCCTGATGGCAATGATAATGCCAGCGATAATCATTTTGGGTTTAAATTAGAAATATATCGACAGACAGGCTGTGGCAGAGAATTTCTAGGGGTATTATGCATTGCCACTTCCTCCATTGGCGTTGTTTGTTCGCAAGTTGCGTCGTACCATAGTGGTTTAGCAGCACCACTACTAGTAACTCCTCTAGAGACGCACCCCTGTTTAGGTACAGAATGTAGGTCCTATACAGATGTGTCCGAAATGTATACGTTATTAACAGTATCAATAGTAGGCTTTTGTTGTGTGTGGACCATGTTGCAAATTCGAGTTCCCACAAAAACAAGAAGTGGTAGTCCATACTGTATGTCAGTATGTTCATTAATGTCAAAAACATATTTTGTATATTACAGCAGCACCCTCCTTTCCTGCCTCCTATAATCTCACTGTTTACACATCAACAAATACAACTGGTACATCTTAAAACAATTGAATATGGTGGAAGTCAATTTTCTTTATTAAAAACGTCATTGTTTTAAAGCCACACTAAAGCACTTTTCCTCTACACTATTTGTTTATTTCTGATGTCTCATTTAATCGAACTACAGATACACTACCCCACCTCTTAAAGTTACATAGTGTGGTTATAACCGATAGAGGGGCGCGAAGTGAAAGCAGAAGTGCCGTTCTCCCTGTTACGAGTTGATGAACCGCTGAAATGATTTTGGAAACATTATTTTCAGGTACGAAAAACTCTTTAGTGTTGCTTTAATCTTGATGATTAGACAAGTCAAGTCAATTTATTTTTTATAGCTCATTAAAAAGCTACCTAGGTTGTCATACATTGGTACCTATTCAGATCGCCACCAAGTGGCCATACCATGCCATTACACCACTAAGCTAAATACATAAACGCCGACAGAATCCTGACGGAATTACGGATCACTCCCAAAATTTTATCGTTTCTTCCTTGGGTCATGTCCGACCTTCCCTGAAAATCTCATCGAAATCCATCCATCAAGTTTTGAGTAATCTTGCTAACAGACAGACAGACAAACGCCGGCCGGTCTCCGATGAAAACATATACCTCCTTGGCGGAGGTAAATAACAATCGTAAAATCTCAAAGATAACAACAAATGGCCCTTGTAATAATATTAATGAGCATAGAACCTAAAATATCTCTGTGATCATAGATACACTCTAAAGTGTTTAAATAACTGTTTAAATAACTGTTTAAATATTTTGTTCAACTAGCCTACTAACTGAGTTACAGTAAGGCCAGTAATCTGTTATTTTCTGTCATAGCCTACTATGTACAGTGTAAACAGGAAGCTGACCAGCCACTATAAGCGAATCCAAAATGGAGCCTATAAACGTGCTTGCTGCATCCGAGAAGAGCAATGTCCTTGTCCTACCCACTAGATGGAGTGAACCTACATGGCCTCAGGCAGCAGGTTGTTGTCTCCTGACCCCTACCACAGCAAACAGTCAAAACACATTAGAATGACAGGATGGATTCACTAACAAGAGCAGGTTATCACCGGAAAACACTGCATAAGCACTTCATATTACCAGAGCAGAGTGCCAGCAGGAGTCAGCAGCACCACCAGGACCAGCAGCGTCAGGACCACAGAGAGCAGCAAGATCAGAGTGCTGGAACCCCTTTGTCTGACTGGCACGCGTTCTGGACTTCCTGAGTCTGCAATACAGTAACAAAACACACAAATACTTAACATGGCAATGCAAATGATCTTGAAAACATCTTTTAAATGGAACAGCAGAAAACAATTGAGAGCTATGCTGATGACATAAAAACCTTAACTTCTACTAGGCCTATATAGCTCAATGTTATGATAACAATGATAACTTTCACTTAAAATGGAAGCAATATTAACCCTATTGGACTCACTATGACAAATGGCTTCACATTTCAACACCATATGAAAATGATAGATCTATACAGTACATTTTTGTCCTGTATTACACACAGGCAAATGATTGATTCACACAATCTTTCAGACCGACATCAGAATTCAAAATTGAGAGTGAAGACATGTTTTTCCTGTTATATAGGACATGGCACAAATTTAGACTCATTGTTTATTTTGGACAACCAGTAGCCTAGAACAGCTAAGATATTTCAGAATCATCCCAATATAGCAGCATCTTAATGTTGAACGCCAGTCTGCTGAAAACATAGGATTGAAGTCAAATCAATGACAGAGTAGGCTACTCTCTTTTGTTGTGTAATGGTCATGCAAAGCTGTCACTTATATATTGAACTGTAGAGAAACTGTTAACGAAGACAGAAATGATTCAGCTCACTGATGTCACTTATAGGCTATGAGTATTGACAGCCTAATAAGATGAGGTGACGTGTTGGACGTTGGGAGACGATTAGAACAATTTTATTTTAAGAGATTCCGTTTACACCGATTTTGGAACAGCTAAGGGCACGACACGCAAGCGGAATTTTGGGATGGAACTAGGAAATCACTAGCGTAGAGCCCTAGAGCAGGCAGGTCAGGGAGGGCATTGTGACGCAAAACAGCTGTTCCATTAGGTCATAATAGCCTAGGCCCTAGTTTTCATGGTAATGTGTTAAATGGTCTCAGACGAAACCTAACCTCATTCGAGAAGAGCGACATTGCAATTCCTCGACGTTATGCCTATAACTATCCTATTTAGGCCTACGGGCTGTTGTCCCGACCTAACAATGTCCGAGAGAGACGAGGTAAGCTCAGGAATAGTCCGATCCGAGAGCTATTAGTCCAATGTAGCCTATTCTATTAGTCTATGGATTTGAAATGTTAAGATCTGAGATAAAATGTCTCCCTGCGTTAGCTCTTTGATTAGCCTATTAGTCTACTATTGTTACTAAAATTATTGCTGCTTCATTAAGTGTAGGCGAATTTTAATTTAGAGCAAAACAAACTGTCTTGTAGTTGGCCAGAACATGTCTGAATAAATGTGAAAGGAAACTTCCTTCAACGGGTATTGGGCATTTCTTAGAATAGCCTACCTTGCTTATTGCCAGCATCCAATAGACATTTGACATTCCAGATGTGAATCGCAGTAGGCCTACTATTTTATTTGTCGAACGTTTAGTTCAATTAGTGAACGTTTACCTGTGCTAAAGGGATAACTAGATGTTATGGTCACTGTTGCCTGGGTGTATCCCAAAACAGCTATTTCCTAGTCTTTAGAATTCTACTGCTGAGAATGATAATTATGCTGATGAAAAAGCTTTTGGTCTGTTTTTGTTTACTTAGTGGACCAAAGAAGACGTTGTGTCTGTGTTCCGGACAACTCGTCATTTCCTGATCCCAGCCCTCAGAAAGGTTCTATGTATTCCTGTCACATACGTGATTCATGGTGGAAGAGCAAGGTCAGGGCTACTCACACTTCAGTCTGAACATTAATCACTGGAATGACTATCCTTTTTTTATATATATATATACAATGCAAGCTTTTAGGATTTATTACATCGACCATAGTGCATCCGTAAAGTAGAGCTTCCTGATTGTAAATCATGCCCAAATATAATCCTTGTGTGGAATAGATAGGGTCTTTATTGTCCTCTAAGGATATTCTTCTTAACACGTCAATACATCCCATAAAAAAGACAGCATTTGATGTTCACATCACAGTCTCATACATATCACACATCAGTGACATCACACATAACATATAACATAAACATATAATGTGACTCCCACCATACACCCTAGGGGTGTAAAAAATAACCGATACGTATCGGTAATCTTTCGGAACGTTAACAACGCGAGTGCATCGGTAGGCAAACCCCTGGATCGGTTTAAATGTACTATGAATCGATAGATAAATCGATTTTAAAATGACGAATCGGAAAACTAACGTTACAAGTTATGACAGGCTACTTTCAAAATCATAAGACCGACCGTAATTTGCTAACACACCAGAGCGCCTAGCCTTCTCCAACGAGGGTAGGTAGCGTCATTGCTAGACAGTGGCAGCAACAAACTAGTTGTCAAGTTTAGTGAAACGCAGATAACGCTGACGTGAACGTGTGTTGCAGTATCCTGAATGAAGACATTCAGTCGTAAGCACAAGCCTCAAAACTAGCTTCATATGCTACAACAAACACCCCTTGTCATCCTCCTGCATTCCCCTTTCCCCGTGTCTCCCCAAATGCTTCGGTGCCTTACTGTATGTTCGGTGCACGTCTGAAAGTTGACTGAGGGAGGGTAGTGCCTACCTGTCATGTGTTGATCGCGGTTCTCACAACGTGCGTTAGTAGCCTCCTTATTTATGAAAGGTAATCCAGACAGACACTCTTTCCCAAGAGCTACAGCTACATCACATATTTTTAAACTATTGTGATTGGTTCAGCAGCTAAGTATAGGGTGATATGAATGTATCTCTATTAATTGGCCGAGTGATTTCGTTTAGAGGCATTTGGCCACGTTCTTATTATCAAAATGTTTGTTCAGTCTTTCAATCCAGTCAATCAAGTCTTTTGGAAAAAATGTAATTAATGACATGCAATTGTAGCCTAACTTTTCTCATGCCATTTAAAGTAGCAAAACATTTTTAAAAATCTGCAGTATGGAAAATAAAATGAGATTAAGAACTTGCATTTTGTGGCCTATTACTGCATCGTATCGAATCGTATCGCATCGTATCGTATCGCACTGAATCGTTCTGTATTAAACCAGATCGTCTGTGAATCGTATCGTAGCTTTATGAATCGATACAAATCGAATCGTCTTAAAAGGGAGAGATTCACACCCCTAATACACCCCCTTCCTTCTAGTGCCCCTCCCCCTCAACACAGTGCAAGCAAAAGTGGACAGTGCAGACAACATAAACACAAAAGAATAGAGGGGATGGATTATTGGAATTGTGGCTCTTATTTTTACATTTATGTCAACTGTGTGTAGTTTACCTTTGCAGTACATTTTTGCTAGATATCTTCATGTGTTTATGCCTTGGAACAGGGCAAGCACGTCAGATAACGAGAAGGATGGAGAGTTGTCCTTGGAGCAGGGAAATCTGAGGATCACCGATGAAATGCTTTTGGCACTAGACGAAGAAGCAGATGAGATTCTGCAAGAACGTGTTGGTATAGTCAATGGTGTGCCTGTCTTACTAGAGGGACCCTTGAGGGCTGAACATGCCAAGGCCGGACTATCACTCTCAATTCCTTTGCTGGATCAGCTGACCGGCACTGAATTTAGAAAAAGAGCAACCGAGCAAGTGAGTGAGGTTTTGCTCACAACTCTTGACAATGATTCCTGCCATGAGTCAAACACCAAATCAGAGAGCCAGACAGACCTCTGTGAGCTTCCTGCCTTCTATCCACCTGGCACCCACTCACAGTCTGTTGCTGATGATCTTGTCGATGATGTTGCTGATGATCTTGTCTGGGATGTTATTGACTCCATGAACAAAGACTCGGGCCAAAATGTTCGCTCAGCAGCATATGACGTTGTTGGATATGTCGTTGCGGGGTTGAAAGATCTTGTGGAGACAACACGAGTCATGGGAGGTGTCTCTATAAGAAGGATCTGCGCAACATCGGAGACAATGTTCAGTGCCATTCAGAATGCGGTGAGGAAATTGTTTTCCAGATCTGTTTACTCTGACAGTAAAGAAGAAACAACAATGGCTTCCGCCAGACATGTCATAAGCCAAGTGATCTTGTCCATGCAGTGCGACCTTTCTGCTCTTAAGAGTGCAGAAGATTTAGAGCAGATAGCACTGATTCAGAAGATCCTCAGTGCTTTGTTGAGTGACGTCCGAATGACTGGAACCAAAACAAAAAAAGACAGGTCACAAAGCCCTCAACTGCCATCGGCTCACTTCTTAAAAACAGACTCAGAAGTTGAAGACCTAACCAAATGTCATGTCACTCCTATTCCGCCTGTAGTGAGTGTCAACATGGAATGCTCTTTATTGTCTCCTGCATGTGCTAATGAAGCCATCACCCAAGTGGAAGACACTGTTTTAGAATGTGAAAGATGTGAGAGACTTGTTCCTTTGCCAAACCAACTGGAGAAATTGATCTCCGGATCAAAATGGAGGGCATTCTCCCATGATATCCAGACTATTTCTGTGCCAGTCGGGAAGAGTCTTTCAGACTCCATTCTCTGCAAGTTACCGGCCAGAGCGGAGAGACAGAATGAAGCTCCACCTGCATTTATTTGCGATTATGTAGAGCAGGCTGTGAAGAGACTAGTGTCATCACGGTTGTTCCCCTCTGCATCTTCTGAGGACCAAGAACGTTCCCAGCAGGATCTAGAGACCTCAACATCACCCTGTATCCTCAACATGTTTGAGGGAAATGCTGAGAAAAATGAGGGAAGTGCTGCTTCTGAGATCGTAAAGACTTGTAGCCAAACAAACTTGGCAGCTTCTGAACCTAGGAGTCCACCAATTAAAGCTGTAACTGGACTACACAAGAAGATGACTCCATCCTGGCTGAAGATGCCAAAATTCAATTGGAAGGTAAAGTATGATGCTTATAACTGAGCTAAGTTGGTCATGGAGTGTTGCACTAAATAATATGCAGTACTACACACTTGTAGGGTATACCTTTTACTCATGATATAGCTATGTGTTCTTCAGAAATCAAAGAATGGAGTACAAAGTCTCTCTGACAGTGAAGGCTCTCTTGTTCAAAGCACAAGTAAGTTCATGATGGTATCTAAAGCATCACCTCAACTGGAGCGAACAATTTTCACATTTTCCCTTTTGTAACAAAACACATTCAGGATATACAATATAAAATAATCTTTTACCTGCTCTAACGTGTCCAGCTTTGAATGAAGAAGATATATAGAACACTCTGCTATTCGCAGGTTCCTCTCAGGATCAGGCCATGAAGACTGAGCTGAGGGACACTCTGGCCGAGGACACCAAGGCTCCCGAGTGTGCTGCTGGCCGTCTGGAGAAGGCTCAGGAGGAAGAGACCACAGGATGCTGTTTCTTCAGGATGCCCAAATTCAAGTTCTCCTTCAAGGTAGAGTTCAGTTTATGTAACGCGTCACTGTAATGTGTCTATTATGTGGACTAATTGTGATCTGACAGACTAGTGAGTGAAGGACAAATCGGTTCAGACTGATGTGAGTATGCAGATGTAATATTTTTTCATGAATCAATTTCTGAATTTGAGCTAATCATTTTCTTTCTTGATCAGAAAATAATGAGAGGAGCTAAAGTTGGGCCTTACCACGATGTTACCTCATTTGAAGAGCGGAACAGTAATGCGGCAGGTAAATAAAAACAACTAAAAATGTGATCAAAATCTGGACACATTCATGTATTCATTCATTTTAGTTTTGATGGCATTCTTTGATACATGGCAAGTGTTGTTGTTCTTTGTCATTTTTTTCTAGCCTGTGAGACTCAGCTGAAGGAGGAGCCCTCTGCTGAGTTGGCTGCTTTTGAGGGTCTCACTAAACAGGATTAGATTGCATCTGGGCTTGCCAACACATCATGTCCAAAGATGGGACTTCCTGACTTAAGTCACCTACAGAACTAAGTGATCATAGTTCATTAAATACATTTCATCAAACATGAGACCAGTTTCATTGAACATGTTATTCCATGCGTGTTGACGTAATTTTGATACAATGTGTGTGTTTTAAATACAATGACAATGACTTCATAGTACGTACAGTGGTGCAAGAACATGTGAAAAACCCTTAAACCACTGTGCCCTGTCGTACACCCGGCGCTACATGGCATAAAGTGCGACGCAAGGCTTATTCATCTCTTACGCCCAGTCAGTAATGTTTGGTGCCGGTAACACATGCACTCCACTTTTATTAAATCTTGCGCCCAGGGGTGTGGTATAAGGTGTGGTCTGGCGAATGATCCAAAAATCACTAGCTTACACTCTAAAAATCATTACATCACTGACCAAGAAAAACTGGTTTAAAGTGAAAAGCGCATGTGAAGTACAGCTGAAGAAGCACTGTCACGAGATGTACTGTAAGCAGCCCCTAGCAAGCAGTCCCAACTTCTCTGCAGGATAAATATCATATTCAGTCATTTGAACATTACTGGGGTAAGGGTTGCTTTTTTCAAGCTACGTTTCGATTGTAATCCTTTGCCAGTCAATAGTTAAAGTGAGTAATTGTATAGAACTGTTTTGCCATTGACTATGAGTCCACCATGAAGTTTCACTTTACCTTTGAATTCAAACAATAGGCGAGTGCATAATGCATGTAGTCACAAGGAGGTTTCAGTGAAGCCAGATTTAGTGGAATCCCTGTGTTCCATACACCAGTGATTCTTAACCATTGGGCTGCGCCAAAACTTGGGCCGCCAGCACCCGACCGAGGGCCGCAACAAACTTTCAGATTTGCACCTGTGGGCCGCAAGGGCCATGGGACCGCCATCAGGGTTGTCCAAACTACGGCCCGCCACGCACCTTAATGCGGCCTGCCGAGCATGCATTCATGCACAGTCTTGCATGCAAGCAGATTCCTTCAAATGCGCCACTGACTGGAAAAATACTGATGTGCTGTTTGAAGTTGCGCTGCTTGCTGTTAATGGAAATGACAGATATCACTCTCATTGGTTTAAAGGATGTTATATGCTTAAAACACACCCATGACTAATTAAGAAACAGAAGAACAACCCTTTTGAACAATACGCCTGACATTTGATAAGGAAACTAGAAAAGCACTCAGAGAGCGCAGACCTCTGCCTTCTATCAAACATGAAGCCATTCTGTGAAGCGTTCAAATGTTTTTTCACCGACTCTCGCTGTCTTTTGCTGCACAGGTCACCCGTTTTCACACTCCACACCAAAAAACTTCTCCAACACGTTATCTCTAGACTCCTTGTGTCTGACTTATGAGCTTCTGACACCATGTATTGTTCCTCTAACTATATATTTAAAGACGCAGCAGCTATTTAAGGATGCAGGCAGCTTAGATCATTTTCATTGTTAGGCTACTTCTTCCTTGGCTGTCATACATTTGAACCTAAACTATTTAGATCGCCACCACGTGGCCATACCATGCCATTACACCGCCAAAAGAAAAGGAATAAACGCCTCCTGAAACCAGACGGCAAAACGGATTACTCCCAAAAGGTTGTTTCTTCCTTGGGTCATTTCAAAATGTCATTGAAATCCATCCATTACTTTTTGAGTTATCTTGCTAACAAACAGACAGACAGACAAACAGACAAACATACAAACATACAAACAAACTAGAAAAGCACTCAGAGAGCGCAGACCTCCGTCTGTATTGTTTACCTCCGCCAAGGAGGTATATGTTTTCATCTAGGAAGAACCTAGAAACTATTCAGATCGCCGCCACGTGGCCATACCATGCCATTACACCACTAAGTGAAAAACCTAAACGGCTCTGGAATCCCGACGGTGATACAGATCACTCCCAAAATGTAATAGTTTCTTTCTTGGGTCATTTCTGACCTTTCCTGAAAATTTAATCGAAATCCATCCATCACTTTTTGAGTTATCTTGCTAACAAACAGACAAACGGACAGACCGACAGACAAACGAACAAACAAACAAACAAACCCAGATGAAAACATAACCTCCTTGGCGGAGGTAATAAGCCAAAGGACTGGACGAATCCCTAAATGTATTGAAGCATTTGACCACTGGATGGATTCACTAACGAGAGCAGGTTATCACCGGAAAACACTGCAGTTTAAAGTTGGGGAGTAGCACTAGCATAAGCACTTCATATTACCTGAGCAGAGTGCCAGCAGGAGTCAGCAGCACCACCAGGACCAGCAGCGTCAGAACCACAGACTGCAACAAGATCAGCACTGGCGTCAGGACCACGGACAGAGCCAGCAACAGCAGCACTAGGACCAGCAGCGTCAGGACCACAGAGAGCAGCAAGATCAGCACCAGTGTCAGAACCACGGACAGAGCCAGCACCAGCAGTATCTGGACCAGCAGCGTCAGGACCAGCGGCGCCAGGAATACGGGCAAAGTCAAGTCCAGTAGCAGCTTTAGGACTATGGACTGTGGCAGAATCAGGAGCACCACGACCATGGGCAGCGTCAGGACCGCGGACAGCGCCAGAACCAGGTGTGTCAGGACAACCGTCAGCGTCAAGAGCAGTAGCAGGATCAGCGGCAGCATCAGAACCAGCAGCGGTGTCCAGGCCAGGAGCATCGGGATTGGGGGTGTCAGGACCAGAGGCAGCATCATGACAGGAACATTATCAGGAGAAGGGAAGGTAGGAGCAGGGACAATGAAGATTTTAGTGCGTTCCGTGGTCGACACCTTTCCATCTGCAGAGATGGACATATTCCGGAAGGTCTTAGAAATCTCGCATCTGTAGAAGACCATCTGCCTTGAGATAATGATAATAAATCAAATTTAGTAGAGAATTGATGGGTAACAGTAAGAAAAAATACCTGGACTTCATCCATCTCCAAATGAAAGCTGGCTTCCAGCTCAATGGACTCAACTGGACTTGACTCTACTCGATTTTGGTACCGGGTGTTCGTTTTCCACTGCAACAAGGTACCCTCATAAGCTAGCTGATTGCCATAGCAACACTGAAAAAAACAACTGTAATGTTATTAAAGGGATAATCCGGAGTGAAATGCACTTTAGATCAATTTTTCGGACTATTGGGAGTACGTACGTTGAGTTGACACCAAAATCATGTCATTCGGATGTATTTTGAGAAAGTTCGAGCTCACCGTTTTTAGCCAAAACTCGTTAGCCTGGAAGTGACTCGGGCATGTCCTTTCGCCGCTACAAAACACTATTTTTATACCTCTTTTACTGTTCCAAACAACACTACACTTGCGTGGTAGTGAGTAGAGGGTCCCTAAAGCCAAACCGAAGTATCCCCACGTCTTTATGTGGTCGGATAGAGAGTCCAGAATGAATTTAATCGAGTCAGTACCTTTCCGGAAATGGCGCTGCTGCAGCTAGCAACGCTGAAACAACACTTTATTAACATTTCCGGAAAGGTACGGACTCGATTAAATTCATTCTGGACTCTCTATCCGACCACATAAAGACGTGGGGATACTTCGGTTTGGCTTTAGGGATCCTCTACTCACTACCACGTAAGTGTAGTGTTGTTTGGAACAGTAGAAGAGGTATAAAAATAGCGTTTTGTAGCGGCGAAAGGACATGCCTCAGTCACTTCCAGGCTAACGAGTTTTGGCTAAAAACGGTGAGCTCGAACTTTCTCAAAATACATCCGAATGACATGATTTTGGTGTCAACTCAACGTATGTACTCCCAATAGTCCGAAAAAATGATCTAAAGTGCATTTCACTCCGGATTATCCCTTTAACGTCAACTTCATAGCCTCAGCTCGCTTGGAACCTCAACTGAGGTGATGCCAAAAATAGCACCAGGTATCAGGTACCAGTTTTTGCTAATGGAAAACCAAAAAAAAGCGAGTTAAGTCGAGTTGAGCTGATACCATGCGATGGAAAACCCCCCTTACAAACCAACAAGTGTTTGCTAATTAGAATACCTCTGGGATCTCCATGTAAAATTGGTGTTGGTCAGGTGCCACCACTGCTTCAGAGAGTTGTCCAGCCTCTCCATGCAGAAGAGTTTCAGCTGCATCCACTATATAAAATAAACACACTGGTGAACTGATGAACAGAAGAGGAGAGGTACACTGAAGAAGCCACACAGATGATAAAATTCAATCTAAACAATGATAAGATGTCTTCACTGTTTGCTTGTGTACCCTCGGACCACAGGAGAACCTCTCAGAGTGCTGGAACCCCTTTGTCTGACTGGCACGCATTCTGGACTTCCTGAGTCTGCAATACAGTAACATAACACACAAATACTTAACATGGCAATGCAAATGATCTTGAAAACATCTTTTTTCACACACTCTTTCAGACAGCCTTCAGAATTCAAAATTGAGAGTGAAAGCATGTTTTTCCTGTTATATAGGACATGAGGCACTAATTTAGACTCATTGTTTATTTTGGACAACCAGTAGCCTAGAACAGCTAAGATATTTCAGAATCATCCCCATATAGCAGCATCTTAATGTTGAACGCCAGTCTGCTGAAAACATAGGAATGAAGTCAAATCAATGACAGAGTACTCTCTTTTGCTGTGTAATGATCATGCAAAGCTGTCACTTTGGCTCTTAACCATTTATTCTGATAACAGACGGTCACAGATTAGCTACAGTACAGTAGCCTCAAAAAATATATTGAACTGTAGAGAAACTGTTAACGAAGACAGAAATGATTCAGCTCACTGATGTCACTTATAGGCTATGAGTATTGACAGCCTAATAAGATGAGGTGACGTGTTGGACGTTATATCGAAAGTTAGGAGACGATTAGAACATTTTATTTAAGAGATTCCGTTTACACCGATTTTAGAACAGCTAAGGGCGTTCGTTGTTAGGCACGACACGCAAGCGGAATTTTGGGATAGAACTATTTTAGGAAATCACTAGCGTACAGTAGAGCCCTAGAGCAGGCAGGTCAGGGAGGGCATTGTGACGCAAAACAGCTGTTCCATTAGATCATAATAGCCTAGCCCTAGGCTCTAGTTTTCATGGTAATGTGTTAAATGGTCTCAGACGAAACCTAACCTCATTCGAGAAGAGCGACATTGCAATTCCTCGACGTTATGCCTATAACTATCCTATTTAGGCCTACGGGCTGTTGTCCCGACCTAACAATGTCCGAGAGAGACGAGGTAAGCTCAGGAATAGTCCGATCCGAGAGCTATTAGTCCAATGTAGCCTGCCCTATTCTATAGTCTATACCTATGTAATTAGGCTTAAATGTACTATCTGTTAGGTTGGACCGACATTTGGCAGGAAAATGCTTACTGGATATCTGACCGAGAAAGGAGTGAGGGCGGGACAAAAGCGGGTTGCAAGTGTCCTAAAGGAAAACACCAGCCATACCTTCAGGCACGATGCAATGTGAGTAGGCCTATCTCTGTGAAGATTCTCATTCATCCAGGTGTAGGGGCAGCTCTGGCCTACTGGTCAGGGCTTCGGGCTTGTTTTAGGCTTGTACCGAAGGGTTGCCGGTTCGATCCCCGACCAGTCCACGGCTGAAGTGCCCTTGAGCAAGGCACCTAACCCCTCACTGCTCCCCGAGCGCCGCTGGTTGGGCAGGTAGCTCACTGCTCTGGGTTAGTGTGTGATTCACCTCACTGTGTGTTCACTGTGTGCTGTGTGTGTTCACTAATTCGGTTAAAATTGGGTTAAATGCAGAGAAATGAATTTCCCTCACGGGATCAAAAAAGTATATATTCTATTCTATTCTATTCTATTTGTAAGCAACTGGACTTCACCTTGGAGCTTGAAAGTATTTCCTCATTAGAAGAAATGACTGCTTAATAATTAATGTTTCTTCAGGGTGCAAGAAATCTAAACCCAACTCCCTACATAGCTGAATACATTCACCTGGATCAGAACGAAAAGCTTGTAATGTTTGGAGCCACTCATGTATTGGCAATGGATGGATTTAGCGGCAAAATTGCCTTTCAACAATGGCTGTGAAAAATAACCTGAAGATATATGGAGATGTGTACATGTATTACACAAATAGATTTGCTTGCATATTTTTCTATAATAAAGATATGATAGCTTCAGCGAAAGTTCTACTAGGGAGACTCGTAGTGTATCTTTTACTCCTCCTATTCATTATGTAACGAATCGTAGCCTTTGTTTACATTTTCAGGGAACTCCCCCATTCGATTCATCCAATCAGTGCTAGCCTATAGGAATTCAGCGGGGGCTTTAAAACTGTTTTACTAACACTTCTCTCTGCTACTCAGTACGCCGACTTTGTCGTTCTGTTGTTTAAAAGCACAGTCGCCAAAGTTACTAATTCTATTCTACGGAATTCAAAAAGTTTGTCCTACCATGTCTGCTGGTTCGTCTCCCCTGCTGACCATCCGGTCGTCCGATTCGGACGCAGACTTCGTTCCTCCTACCCAACGCAGGAGGAGCGCCAGGGCCATCAAGGCTAACTCCAAATGGGCCAACTCCACCGCTGCTGACATAGCAGCCGTCTTGGCCCAGTCGGGGATCCCTTACAACGCCGAGTTGAGTAAAGAAGATCTCGTTCTCCTCGCGCACAACACTCTCGGCAGTCCTCAACTCCACGCCGAGCCAAATGTCCCAGGTCCTGCTCCTGATCTCCCAGTCGATCCCGCTGCTGATCTGGAAGAGCCCGCTCCGCCACCAAAGAAACGCCGGGCAAAGACGAAGCACCTTACTCCAGCGCCTCGTAAGAGGAAGCCTACTGCTCCGACCCTCCCGGACTCTCCCGTCTCGTCTCAACCCATCCTGGATGCAGTTCTCTCCCTCACCGCGTCGATTACAGCAATCGACTCCAGAATTCAGGCGCTGGAACACCAGCGCCCAGCTCTACCGGCCTCCTCGCCGTCTGCAGCACCGCCGGCTCCCGCCGCCATTCAGTGGCCCGTCCCCCTCCAAGCACCGAACACCAGCACGGGGTTCTCAGCGGCTAACTCAACTTTAGTGCTAGCTGGCACTGCAGTTTCGCCAGCTTTTTCTCTGGCAACAGCTCTCCCTGCTCCTCCGCTCGGCAGGAGCTTCGTTGCACCCTCCACAGTCTCCATTTCCCCACAACTCAGGCAAAACATACTCCAAGGTAAAGACATCAATCTTGCTTCCTTGCTGGTGCCATCTCCCACAATCGATCGACAATTAGTCGATTGCGGTGACGTTTCAGTGTTTTTAAAAAATTCTGATCCGAGACTTCTAAAAAACCTGCCTTTTTGCGATTTCGTGATTGCTTTCGGTCTGTATCGTGATGTCATCTGCAGCGTGTACCCTGATCGCAGGATAGAACTGGACACATACCTTGCCATCATGGCCGATTTCAACCTCCGTTACGGAGGCACACTTTTCTATCAGTACCATAATGCATTTTCCGCGAAGTCCGCTTCTTACATTTCTCTGTACAATCTTCGCTTGGACTGGTCCGTCGTCGACACCGAACTTTTGGTTAGGCATTTCAGTGGCCAAAGATCGCTCAGCTGCAACATTTGTGGCTCCCACGCCCACACGGCGATTCTGTGTCCGCAAACGGCCTTCAACCGACCACCACTTCCGGTTGCTGTCCAGCATCCTGACTCCGTAAGGTCTAGCACTGATCGTCAAGGGCGTCCGGTTACCTATTTTAACGGGCATGCTATCTGCAATAACTTTAATGAGGGTGTGTGTTCGCATTCTAACTGTATGTTTTCCCATGTATGTAGTCAGTGCAAGGATCCGCATCCAAAGTCTGTCTGTCCCCGTCGCTTGCGACCCCAAAGAGGAGGAAAGGCTTCCGCCAAGAAATTTTAGCGTCTCATCCATCTACGCCAATCAATGTTTCCACTCTGTCGTGTTATCTCTCTGCCCATCCTGATCCTGTTTTTGTTGACTATCTGCTCACCGGTCTCTCTCAGGGGTTTAGGGTTGGTGTTCTGTCCCCCCTTTCATGCTCGTACACGGCTAGGAACCTTCAGTCGGCTCTAACCGAACCCTCTATAGTGTCCGAACTTCTGTCTAAAGAATTAAATAAAGGCTATGTTCTCGGCCCCTTCTCTGCTCCTCCTTTTCACCCCTTCCGCGTAAACTCACTCGGCGTGGCTACCAGGAAATACTCCGGCAAGAAAAGGCTGATTTTTGACATGTCTTCACCTCACTCCGAAACCTGGTCCAGCGTCAATGAAATGATTCCTCTCGAGCCCTTTTCTCTCCACTACGCCTCCGTCGATAATGCTATTCACCTCATTAAAATCGCTGGTCAGGGCGCCCTGCTCGCTAAAGCCGACATTACCGACGCATTTAAGGTTATGCCAATTCACCCTGCCGACTGGCCCCTATTTTGCGTAAAATGGCAGTCTAAATTCTACTTTGCAGTGAGGCTTACTTTCGGGTGCAGGAGTAGTCCTCACATTTTTAATTGCCTTTCAGAAGCACTGTGCTGGATTTTGTTAAATGTCTGTCATTTACCGTTCGTTCTGCACCTTCTGGACGATTTTCTTTTAATTGACTTTCCAGCTAAGACCAGTTCAGTTCTGGACGTCCTTCGCAACGTTTTTCAGGAGCTAGGGGTTCCCCTCTCTGCCGAAAAGACATTAGGACCCGTCACTTCTCTCGAATTTCTGGGTATAATCCTCGACTCCGTTAAAATGCAGGCCTCTCTCCCAGACGAAAAATTGACCAGAATCCGCGAAGTGTCCGCTTCTTCCCTCTCAGTCGGCTCGGTGACTAAGAGGGAACTCCTCTCTCTCCTGGGCCACCTGAATTTCGCGATGCGCATCATCCCGCAAGGCCGCTCCTTCATCTCTCGCCTGTTAGATCTGGCTCACTCCGTGGAAAATCTATCCGACTCTATTGTTCTCGATTCAGGCTGTCAGTCGGATCTTAGCTTTTGGTCCAAGCTGCTGAAGCATTGGAACGGCATCTCTTTTTTTTACAACGATCACACCGACTCGTCCGTCTCTCTCAAGCTGTTCACGGATGCCGCTCCATCTCTCGGCTTTGGGGGGCTTTACAATGATTTGTGGTTCGCAGAAAAATGGTCCGATGAATTTCTCGCATTTTCCTCCGATGCTGTTTCATCCGCCCTTTTCGAATTATACCCCATCGTGGTCTCCTGCGTCCTGTGGGGTAAAGGATGGTCAAGAAAGCGCATTCTCTTTTTCTGTGACAACGAAGCAGTGGTGGCCATTATTAATAAAGGTCGCTCTCGCTGCCCCAAAATTATGTCTCTTTTGAGGAGACTCACCTGGCAGTCAGTCATTCATAACTTCGTCGTAAATGCCTCTCATGTACCAGGTTATATTAATGTCGAAGCTGACGCACTCTCCCGTCTCCGTTTTCAGGAATTCCAACGTCTCTGCCCTTCAGCCAGCAAAGTGTCAACCCCGTGCCCAAAGTTCTCCGAACTGCTTCTGGATTAATTTCGCCTTCTCTAGATTCGCTATTAGATAAGGCTAAAAGTTATATGATCAAAGGTGTCGCCAAATCCACGACCGAAGCATATAATTCTGCCTGGTCCTGGTTCGTTATGTTCTCTCAGCACCATCACACGCCTGCCGTCCCGGTTCTCATTTCCACTGTCTGCGCATTTCTAGTGTATTGTTTTGATCAACGTGGGCTCAAAGTTGTTTCAATTCGGAAAACCCTCGCAGGCATTCAATTCCACGCCAGACTTCACGACTCTGGCTTCCCTAGTCTATTTTCAAATTCCCAAATTCGTCTTCTCCTCAAAGGCTTCTCAAATTCCTCCCCGCGTTCAACCGACTCTCGCCTCCCCATTACGGCTGATATCTTGCGCCGCTTAATATCAGCACTTAAACGCGGCTATCACTCACCGTACGTGGCTTGCCTACTAGAGGCCGTTTTCCTCATGGCTTTTTATGGCTTCATGCGGTGCGGCGAATTCACTACGAATTCACAGTCATTCGACCCCTCACGCAATCTCTGTCTTTCCGATCTATCCTTTTTCCCCACTCACTTCACCTTATTTCTTAAATATTCAAAAACTGATTCCTCCGGATCAGGTTCCACCATTACTCTTGCTAAAATAAATGATGTCCTTTGCCCGTTCGTCTCCATGGTCAATTATCTTAAACTACGTCCGCACACCTCTTCCGATTTACCCCTCTTTATCACACCAGACGGTTCAGCAATGTCACGTTCCTGGTTCAGCACCCACTTAGCCAATGTTCTGCGTATATGCAATCTCTCACCAAAGAAGTTCACCACTCATTCCTTCCGTATCGGCGCAGCCACTACTGCAGCCCAAAAGGGGCTTTCATCTTCATCCATCAAAACTCTGGGAAGATGGTCTTCTGATGCTTATTCCTCCTACATCAGACTAACCCCATTTGACGTTGTCAATGCTCAGAAGTCACTGTCTGCAATTACTAAGGTATCATTCAATTTACTATTCATAATCTGGTGGCGGTGGTTATACTCAGGCTTGCCTGGCACATTTACTGATTAGTTAAAAGGGCGCAGCACGCCAGTAGCTATTGTGGTATCTTAAACTTAGCCCAGTTTACCAGCTCATGATCCAGGTTGCCCTGGATGCCGGTTGCCCGGCTCATCAATTCTGTCTAGGTTGCCCTAGACGCTGGTTGCCCAGCTCACGGTTCAGGTTGCCCTGGACGCCGGTTGCCCGGCCCATCACATCGGTCTAGGTTGCCCTAGACGCTGGTTGCCCAGCTCACGGTTCAGGTTGCCCTGGACGCCGGTTGCCCGGCCCATCACATCGGTCTAGGTTGCCCTAGACGCTGGTTGCCCAGCTCACGGTTCAGGTTGCCCTGGACGCCGGTTGCCCGGCTCATCACATCGGTCTAGGTTGCCCTAGACGCTGGTTGCCCAGCTCACGGTTCAGGTTGCCCTGGACGCCGGTTGCCCGGCTCATCACATCGGTCTAGGTTGCCCTAGACGCTGGTTGCCCAGCTCACGGTTCAGGTTGCCCTGGACGCCGGTTGCCCGGCTCATCACATCGGTCTAGGTTGCCCTAGACGCTGGTTGCCCAGCTCACGGTTCAGGTTGCCCTGGACGCCGGTTGCCCGGCTCATCACATCGGTCTAGGTTGCCCTAGACGCTGGTTGCCCAGCTCACGGTTCAGGTTGCCCTGGACGCCGGTTGCCCGGCTCATCACATCGGTCTAGGTTGCCCTAGACGCTGGTTGCCCAGCTCACGGTTCAGGTTGCCCTGGACGCCGGTTGCCCGGCTCATCACATCGGTCTAGGTTGCCCTAGACGCTGGTTGCCCAGCTCACGGTTCAGGTTGCCCTGGACGCCGGTTGCCCGGCTCATCACATCGGTCTAGGTTGCCCTAGACGCTGGTTGCCCAGCTCACGGTCCAGGTTGCCCTGGACGCCGGTTGCCCGGCTCAAATTTTGGTCTAGGTTGCCCTAGACGCTGGTTGCCCAGCTCATGGTCCAGGTTGCCCTGGACGCTGGTCGTCTGGTTGTTTTCGTTCCACAATAGCGAAAACATGTAAAGCATCCCTTAACATTCTCATTAGATCACTACCTAACGGCTAGGTACATCCTCATCATCCCTGCCCATGCATGCTATCAAATTTAATGTCTCATGTATCTTAATCTTTATTTTTCTCTCAGACTTAGGTTACTGAGTTACTGCCCTGGCGGGCATCTTTCATCCTTTGGGGGTAGGCTCATCGCCCCTGCTTCTTCGATCAGCAGGATCCGAGTTCCGTTCATCCCCGGACGGAGTCGAGACGGGGCCTACGCCAAAGATTGTTGTTTATCCTGAACTTTTATATGCTTGAAGCTACTCCTTATCAAATTAAATTGTTATCTGCTTCTATTCTGTCTACTGAGTCTTCCTGGTAGAAATGATAGCTTCAGCGAAAGTTCTACTAGGGAGACTCGTAGTGTATCTTTTACTCCTCCTATTCATTATGTAACGAATCGTAGCCTTTGTTTACATTTTCAGGGAACTCCCCCATTCGATTCATCCAATCAGTGCTAGCCTATAGGAATTCAGCGGGGGCTTTAAAACTGTTTTACTAACACTTCTCTCTGCTACTCAGTACGCCGACTTTGTCGTTCCCTCCACCACCCCTCCAGCCACCACGACCAGCAGTCTTCGTCTTGTCGGCCGCTGCATGCTATCTACACCTTCTCCCTCACAGCCACCGCCACCAGTTGGTCCCTGTCTCGTCATCGGGGGGTAGGCTCATCGCCCCTGCTTCTTCGATCAGCAGGATCCGAGTTCCGTTCATCCCCGGACGGAGTCGAGACGGGGCCTACGCCAAAGATTGTTGTTTATCCTGAACTTTTATATGCTTGAAGCTACTCCTTATCAAATTAAATTGTTATCTGCTTCTATTCTGTCTACTGAGTCTTCCTGGTAGAAGTGACTATTCTGAATTTTTTTCATTTTTTTACTTTAAGGTCTGCACTCCTGAAATATGGCCTTTGGGACCAGGTCCGCGTAGATCATGGAAAATAATTCCACCTGACATTGTTTATGCAGGAAAACTTCCAAGCATATCGCCATAATCAGCTCAGACGGCCATATCTGCAGACCAAACCCACTGAGGTATAATGATCAACTACATTTCACACTTGAGATGTACAGCTGGATGTCCTCTTGTAATCACATGCCCCAGTGCCTCCAAGCAGAGATGATCTCATAATTAAACAATAAGTGAGGTTTTGACACTGGAAAACTTTTGTGTTTTCTTTAAAACCATAGAATTGAGAGAATATGGCCTGAAATAAAACAACAGGGTGAACTACCCATTAAAGGCTGCTCTAGTGGACTTACTGAACAGGGATCTTCTCAATATGGAGGACAACACTGTAAAATACTGCACATCTCAACTTCTTTGCCAAGTCAGCCGCATAGGTGTTGAAAGAGTAGTGGCAGCATGAACGCTCATTCAATACCAGGTAACCTTATATACTGTGTGTGTGTGTGTGTGTGTGTGTGTGTGTGTGTGTGTGTGTGTGTGTGTGTGTGTGTGTGTGTGTGTGTGTGTGTGTGTGTGTGTGTGTGTGTGTGTGTGTGTGTGTGTGTGTGTGTGTGTGTGTGTGTGTGTGTGGCAATACTCCCTCCAAAACATCTCCATTGAAAACATCAGGTTGGAAAATGTGGACCACTTCCCATACCTAGGTAGCCTTCTGTCATCTAAAGCCACCATTGATGAAGAGGTACACCTTCGCCTTAGCTGTGGCACCGGGGCATACTCGAGACTGAAGAAAAGGGTCTTTGAGAACCGCAATCTCCAGTCAAGGACCAAAATCCTGGTCTATAAAGCAGTACTGCTCCCCACTCTCCTGTATGGGTCAGAAGCCTGGACCACATACTGTAGTCACCTGAAAGCGCTTGAGGCCTTCCACCAGAGGTACCTCAGGAGAATCCTCAGGATAACCTGGGAGGATTGACGGACAAACACCAGTGTCCTGGAGGAGGCTGGCGTCTCTACCATGACCGCCATCATCGCCCAACTCCAGCTCAGATGGACTGGACATGTGATCCGGATGCCTGACTCCCGCCTCCCCAAACAAGTCCTCTACGCACAGCTTGTCCAAGGAAAAATTCCATGCAAAATTATGTGCAATTTTGCAATACAATGGCTCCTTTTTTTTAAGGAAAGGGGGTACCAAATTACCTGGCTCGAAATGGCTGCAAAGTCAGAATTGCCAAAGATCTCTTGCCACCACCATCAGAGGCAGCTTCATATGATCAAGAGCTCAATTCTTCTCTGTCCAGGGTCTCTCACTTCGGACAAGACCCATTTACTGTACATCAGAAGACGCAAA
This sequence comes from Sardina pilchardus, assembly GCF_963854185.1. NCBI lineage: Eukaryota > Metazoa > Chordata > Actinopteri > Clupeiformes > Clupeidae > Sardina > Sardina pilchardus. The sequence continues at coordinate 19,906,766 of NC_085015.1, forward strand.
GATGAGGGCAGAGGGAGAGTTCGGTGCACTCTTTCCTGACATATCAGTTCTCTACGAAAACTGCAGTGCATCATCATTTTCAGCCTTTTCAAGATGCGCTTAGGTGCCTTATTGATTCAACAGGAAGGCACATTTAACTTGTTAGATGTTTTATGTGATGTCCTAAACCATTACTGTTCAGGAGTTTCAGTAAGTAAAACATGAGCAAAAGATTAAATGTGCTGTTTATTAAAGAGAATTCAATTGAACAAAAACCTTTTTAGAAGGAACAATTAACTTGTTATGTCATGTGTGTATGTTTTATGCTATGTTATGTCCTAAAAACATTACCATTAAGAACTGGACATAAGTATGGATAATACATGATGACATGAAAGATACATCCTGAAACATGAGCAAAAGTGAAACTTCATGTAGCCTACTGTTCATTAAAGAGGTTAAGCAAAAAACTTTGCGATGTCCTGTCAATGTGTTCCACTTTTCCAATTAATTCTAATAATTTCAGTTTTAATCAATGAAATGTAAAACACGAATTTAACTAAAAGAGAAAAGCATCGTTTTCCAGTTTATCAACTCTATGAAACAAACTACTTTCTTAACCAATTAAATAAAATAACAGTATTTTACAAACATTCCCCAGCAGTGTGTTCTAAGTCAACCTGAATGAAACCTACACAGCTGAGCTGTCTGATGCACATTTGGCATTACACCAAGATATCTTTGAAAATGGCAAAAACCTCTGCCAATCCGTTCACTCTGTAAAGAATGAAGTTTTCACTCCGGCATTTAAGGCACATGGAAGAGGTTTGGTGCCAATGCTCAACACATGTCCAGCACCCAATCAGACTGGAGCAGCATGAGGTGAATATAGGGTCATCCATTGGCCCTGTGGGAAAAAGCACAATGCACATACAGTGTTAGTGAGGCATCTAGGTAACATTGAAAAAAAATAACAAAATAAATGAATATGGCATGCTCACAGAAACATTAGGAACAGTAAAGATCACATAAAAACTGACCTTTGAAGACCAAACAATTCAACAAGGTCTTACGTTCTTCCATCTGTTCTGCAGACACCATCAGGCATTTGGTCGCATTGCCAAGTTGCGTAAGAGATCTGAGCGATGCCGCAACCCCCCCAAGGCCTTGTGCAGATAGCAGTACTTCATCAATCTTCTCTGAAATGTCTTGAAGACACACCAGCTCATCATCTCTAGGGCTGAAGAGAAATGAAGGACATACAATTAAGAGCACATAAGGCAATGTACAGATCTTGGTTGGGCACAGACATTTTTCGGGATGTTTAAAAGATTTCACACACTGTACATAGTCACTGTTTGAAATTAATATCAGGATACAAGTAAAGTGTTTCATCACATACGTATACTTGGGTTTGAAAATGCAGTGAAATTGTGTCTCTCTGCCAGGGTATATGTGCATAAAAGTGTGTGGGGGGGTGTTAGGATGTGTTTGTCAGTGTTGAGGGGTGAATATGTCCACAGTCACTATAGTATGTTTTCATAGGCAGAAAAAACTACTGGTCAATATGGAGCACTTGAAGCCAATTTCTCCATGTGGATTTGTTCATTTAACTGCAGTACCTTGATCTTCTCCTTTTGGCCCTATCTCTCTGTAACCTGACTTTCGCCAGATCCTGTAGTTCGCTGTCTGCTTCACACAAGGATCTGGGACTTCTCGATAGGAGATGTATTTATGAAGGCGGGTCCTTGTAAAACATCCTCACATGTGATTTGATAAACCACTTGCCTGTTATCTTAAATGACGTGCTAGGCTTCTTCAAGCTCTTGCCAAACCCGGTCGGAAGAAGAGTAAAAACATCCTTGCCACCAATAAATGTCTTCAAAACTATTCTCTGTTAATCTTTTAAAGAATGAATACTTGATAGATTCAACAAAACGGTTGAAATAGCAGAATCAATGTCAGCACAAGACTCCTCGCTTGTTATTTGAATCAAACACTCGCTTCGGCGCTCCTGATTGGTTGCTCATTTTTTGATCACTGGAACGAGTTTGGATTGCCCTCGCGTCCAGACCCTTGTGTGGAGCTCAGCGAAACGCCTCTGGTGGAGCATGGCGGAACTACAAGGGTCTGGCGAGAGTCAGGCTAATCTCTCTGTTCTCTGTGTTGATTAAAAACTTAACCACAAATATGTTTTGGGAATTTTGTTTCCAATACACTGACCCTTCAAACACAAATTATCATTAATAAACCTTTAAACTCTAAATAAGGCTTCAAAAAAAACTAACAAAAAAACAAAGGAAAAAATAATGGGGATTTTTATTCCTTGAGCCAGTGAGAGAAAAGAAGTGGCTTTTAACTTTGTCAGCTCTATATAGGGTACCAGTGGCGGCTGGTGGTTTCAGAATTAACGGAGGAAGGTGTGTGCGTGGGGGGTGTCTTTCAGAGAGGGAAGTTGTTAAGCCCACATTATGGTTATGGATATGATTTAATGCCAAAGTAAGTAAATTGGAATTAATAAATACAATTATTTGTACCCAAGTTTGTTAGTATACTTTTAGTATCCTGTACTGTTTTATACCCCTTTACGGCAAGACATAATTCATGCACTGAAAATGTACAAGGACTTTTATTTTGACATTTCTTATAGTTTTCAGCCGATTGATAACGTGAATTGTGAGCAGCTGGGTAGAAGTGTCAAACTTCTAAAGCAAAGTATTCTGGCTCTACTTTGATGCCCCCAAACCAGTTGCACAATCAGAATCTAACCCAAAACAATAACACAGACAGAGACATTTAGGCTAGGCTAAAAAATATTCAAGTAGCCCTAGACAACAGCCCCTAATATGCTCATAGAGCTCGTAAGTGACGCCATTCAAGTTCCGGTACATTTCCTGTACATGGGACCTCAAAAAGAAATTCTGTTGCATGTAAGTCAATGGCGGAATTAAATAGTTTTTTTGGTCCCGTTTGAATTGGGCCATACAGTACACATATGATGTTTCTGACATTTTTATAGAATTTTTAGTACCGATAACGTAACAATTTAGCGGGAAGAAGTTTGATACTGTTAAGTTATTTGCGCGAGCTCTACACGAACTACAGCGACGCGGATGATAGACGTCACCTCTGAAGTTCGCGGTCTTTTAGAACCGAACAGAGAGAGCATCATGGCCATCTCACTGGTACACTTTACTGCGTTCAGAAAAACTAGACGAGGAGACGAAATACACATTAGTTTGAATTGAACTGTTACAGTGACTGTCAGAGATTTGGGTGCGCCCAGCTTTTGTGCTGGTGAAAAAAAAAAGTAGGCTAGTGCAACCAGTGGCAAAATATGGTCTAACTTAGAGCAGGGGTCTCCAACCCTTAATGCAAAAAACTCATCCATAGTGTCACGTAAATTGAAGGGGAGGAGCAATACTGTGACTATAACCAAATCTGGTGTGGGATCACTGTAATAGAAAGGGCAGGATGTGGGATTTGATTACATAGTTTTGAAAGGATTAATATCTTTTGGGACTATGTAATGAGATTTATTTGCATTTCCTTTGACGAGCTACTCTTATTAGGTGGCGAGCTACCAGTAGGACACATGCTAACCTTCTACAAACATGTACAAATTAACTTTCCTTTTCTTGCCATAGGATCAATAATCCATGCATCTCACGTTTTATCATGTTTTATCAAATCTCCCTACGTGATGATGGCAGTATTCTTGCCACTTCCTGTGGATGTTCGGTGGGGGATGTCAAATGCAGCCATGCTGCAGCCCTTGCCATTTTTGCCATGCGGGACGTAAGCGTGACAGACGTGGAGTGCAGGTGGAAAAAGCCTGCCTCTGCCAAAGTCACTCAGCCCGTGGCAGAGCTGTATCTGCAGCTGGAGGACTCGTACAACCACCTCACCCGAGAGGTGACCAAGGAGGATGTGGACCGGTTTCGGGAAGCGCTGAGGGGCACTCAATGTGGGATGGCATGGCTGTTGTCACCTAGCCTGGTCCTAACCATCCCATAATACTACCATTTCATTTCGTATTATGGTCTGGAATTTCTTTGCTCTGAAGCGCTTGCAGGAAGCGGGAAGTAACGCCCAGTTCTGGTTTGAATTGATTGGACAGCTCTCACCCAATCGGCGATAGTTACTCATAACAACATAGCGCAGGCGTTTAACGTCATCGTCACGAGCGCCCTCCCCCTTTCGCCCCCACCAACCCGTCTCTTCGTTTATTGGCTGCTTTCTGGAGGGGGGGCGTTCTGTTACAATTCTACCGAGCAGAATGCTCCACAGAGGAGCACGGCCAGACTCGTAGTGGAGGCAATCCTTGGCCGGAAGTACGTGGATGGCTCGCGAGGCTAGTTGTCACCAGAGCCAGAGCCACAATCTCTTCATCAGGGTATGCCCACTGTCCTTCAGCTGGTGGAAGAGCACAGAGGCAGGGGACAAGAGGCAATCCTTGCTTCCTTGGAGCTCTCTGAGGACGAACGCCTGGCCATCCAGTTGTCCACAGTGGGACAACGCACAAATCCCCAGTGGCAGCAGCACAGGCAGGGGCGTTTTACCGCAAGCAATTTTGGGGCTGTGCTGTCTCGACGGGCTGCCGCCTCTGCTCCTCCTTGTCCGTCACTGATGAAGAGGCTGCTTGGGGGGCAGAGCTTGGATGGTGTCCTGTCTATCAACTGGGGCATCATGAATGAGGCGGAAGGGATCAAAGCCTTCAAAATGGCTTATGAGACGGAGGTGCAAGATTGTGGACTCTTTGTGAGCCCATCGGGCATCCTTGGGGCATCTCCTGATGGACTTGTTGGACCGTCTGCCCTCCTGGAGGTGAAATGCCCTTACAGCCAGCGGAACTCCTCCATTGCTGAGGCTGTCAGTGATCCGAGGTTTTGTGTCTGTGTGGAGGGGCAGGGGTATGCCCTGAAGAAGAAGCATGCCTACTGGCATCAAGTCCAGGGCCAGCTCTACCTTGCCAGTCAGGAACTTTGTTTTTTTGTAGTGTGGACCACAAAGGAGAGCCTGATCATCCCCATTGCCAAAGACCCGGAGTGGGGACAAAACCTTGCTGTTCTGGAGGAGTTTTACCGACAGCACATCCTCCCAGCATTGGTTGGTAGAGCGGACTAAATGTAAATAATATGTACATAGTTTTTTGATCCACACCGAGAGCATCAATTACAGTACATGCCCTCAACCTTGTGCTACTGTTTGTTTATGTATCTGTCTTTGCTACTGAGTGGTGTTGCCTCTGTACTATGGTTTGTGTCTGTTCCTCTCTTCCCAGAAGGCCCCTGCTGTGACCATGAACACCTGATCCACACCGAGAGCATCAATTACAGTACATCCCCTCAAATGTGTCACCTGGAGATGCTTTCATGCTGTATCCTACTCAATGCTATTATTAGCCAATTACCTCACAATACAAATCAGTGGGTGGCATGAGTTGCTGTTTGCTACTGAGTGGTGTTGGCTCTGTACTATGGTTTGTGTCTGTTCCTCTCTTCCCAGAAGGCCCCTGCTGTGACCATGAAGACACAGATCCACACTGGGACCGGGATTATCAATTACATCAATTTCATGGATATGCTATTGTAGCAGGACTAGGTCCATGCCTCTTTTAATTAACTTGGCAGTGCCCCTCTGAGTGGCTCTGGGCAATTGGAGGTGAGCCAATCAGTACGTGGGAGCGGCTTTTTAAAGTTTCAGCTTTTGTTTTGAAGGCTGACGTCCTAGCTACATTGTTAGCCTGACTCCAGCCTTCACCGTTCCCCGTATGGGCTTCTCCTCTGGCCGGTTCCGTGTGTCCGCCGACTTCTCGGTAGGTGATTGGTATTGTGTTCGTAGTTGGCTACGTTTGTATCATTCGGTGGGCTAACTCAAACATTGGGGTTTTAGGAGTGCAGCTAGTCGCTGAGCACGGGCCTTATGACTGACCACATCTGACCGGTAGGTCACATCAACTGTTTTTAAATATTGTTAATATGTAAACTTGCGTGGGTTTAATTGTATGTTCTTTGTGTACCAGATGTCGGGCGTAACAGGGAACGGCAACATCAAGGCGTCTTGGTCCCAGTTCCGACGAACGCTGCTGTTTTGTCTTGTCTTGTTTTGTGTTTGTTTCATTCCGTTTGTGAGTCGGCTGTGTTTAGCCATCACAAAGTCAGCCCTCATTGATTAACTGAAGTGACGACAGGTGTGCTGCTGTTTGCTCACGAGTGACTACGAATTCAGTTCGGTTATGGAGGCTAATTCCTTAGCTTGTTACACTGCGTGTCATGATTTGTCACCATAAGTCTGCGTGAGTGATTGTGATGATTTCACTGTTTGCTGTGACAACGGAGTGCTGTGCATTGGAGTGCTATTTTATTCACAGGTGTCTCATTCCCTGAATAGCCACCTCTACTGACTTTAGCGAACTCACTCTGGAGAGTACTACTGCTGTTAGCGAATCCACACTGGAGAGTACTGCTGTTAGCGAACCCACACTGGAGAGTAATACTGACTTGAGCGAACCCACACTGGAGAGAACTCACTCATGTTTTTAATGTCAATAAATAAGACTTTATTTTTGGAATACATGCCTCTCTGGTTTTCTGTGACCCCGAACCTGTGTTGCCTGGTAGTTTGTAACACCTTAATTCAGTTTCAAATCATTCATATTCTGAGGGGAAGGGCCTCAGATGGCGTAGTCGACATGTGTCAATTTAGCAAACCATCCACTTTGCCACACTATCATGGTCCCATACTGATGTCTTAATATTTAAGATAATTACTGATCACAGAAGATGTATATTTGATTGTATTTCAAATATAAGCATTTGCTTTTCATTCAGGAAGTACAAATGACATATTGAAGGATTCAAACATTTTATTTGTTAAATAAAATCCATGGTATTGCAAGCAGGTCAAACACCGCCAACCTAGGATGGAAGAACATGGCAAACATAAGCTTTGTGTGACAGGTTAAATTGCATTCATGGACATGGAAATAATACATTCCTGGTGCGTGACTGCTATTGTGAAGTCTGCAGGTGTTTATGGAATTAAGTAACAGTTAAGAATTAAGTAACACATCACTGTAATATGTAGCAGACACTGGTTTATGGAGACTTGTATGAGACCTATCGGGCCAATTGCTCTGTCAGTTAGCATTGCGCTAGCTGTGCTACGATTTAAAACCGTGCTCCTTAAAACGGAGGTTTTGGAGTTTAACACGCAGCTGCGCACTAAGTTTAACGTGATTGCTGTGTCACAAATGAGACAGGATCAGCTGGTTCCTAGTTAAACTGGGTTAAACTGCCTGGAAGCCGGAAGTGCGCTGTTTCGAGTTTTACCCCAGCAGATGCAGTCGTAATTCAACAGTCTTAACGCATTTCAGGATTTTGACGGGATACTTTTTATGACTCTTGTGGCTAAATGCGCTCTAAGTGCCAAAACACTTTGGAAATGTAAAGTAGGCTACATTTTAATAAAACGCAAATAATGTTGAAATATATCATGAAATAGTCAAGGCTACTTTTGTGGAATCTGAATCTGAAATCTTATCAAGTATGTTATTTATAACATTTAATCAGTCAGTCAATCAATTGTCACAAATTAAATAGAACATTACACGGAGGCGCAAAAATAAGCCTATTAATCGCCACACTTCAGCCCAACTATGGACAAATTATGCTGGGCACTAAACCCACATTCCATGGCTCCGTACGCATTCCAGCCTTTACGAATCGATGTGGGACTAGGCTACGTATTTTGTCAGCCTAAACAGGCCTACACGAGGCAAAATGCATCTGTGCGGTGTAGGCTATAATGTCACAACTGTCTTTAATGCCTGTGAAATGCATGTTAGTGTGTCGGATAGGGGCAGACGTTTTCAAATCATATTCCTAAGTAAAAACATTCTTTTTATATAATATATAGCCGTTTCTGATGTTCACCTAGCCTACAGCTCTAAACGCTCAAATGGTTTGAGTTAACAACGCATTCGCAATGTTGCCGCGAGATGGCCGGCTGTATGCATAATAACTCGTTGCTGCAGCTCAAATAGAAGAAGGGGCTTACTGTGGAGACTAACCATTTCGGTTAACTGCATAGCATGGTCAAATTAGAATGTACCTTTTATGTTTCATATAGGCCTGCCGATAATTAAAAAAAAAAAATCCTCAATCTATGTTACACATAAGGTTTCACAGCGCACAGGGGGGTAAGCGGAGGGTTGCCGGTTCGATCCCCGACCAGTCCACCACGGCTGAAGTGCCCTTGAGCAAGGCACCTAACCCCTCACTGCTCCCCGAGCTGGTTGGGCAGGCAGCTCACTGCTCTGGGTTAGTGTGTGATTCACCTCACTGTGTGTGTGCTGTGTGTGTTCACTAATTCGGTTAAATTGGGTTACATGCAGAGGAACGAATTTCCCTCACGGGATCAAAAAAGTATCTATTCTATTCTATTCTATTCTATTCTATTCTATTCAGTCATTGAATGAATGAAAGCGCCTCCCGCGAACAGCGGGTGGAAATCCGTTTCAACAACATGAAACTTAACAGTGAACCTTCAAATATAATAGCCTAATATTTCAGTGCCCATCAGTCTCTACATTTAGCAACATCACCAAACAGTCCAAAAGTAAATTAAACCCCAAACTAAACTGAAAACTACTTTTAATAGCCTGGTGCCGCTAACAAAACGCATGTCTCTCTGGTCTCACAATAAAACGCACGTAACAAAAGTTCCTGCCTGGAAGTCTGCCTCAAATAAATGCTTTGCGCAGCCTAAGTAGCCTAAATAAAGACCATAATCGAGGGTTGATGGTACGATCTACCGTGCGTTAGGCTATTTTACGAATAGGCCTACTCGTTCTTTGTACATTTTTAGTTAGGCATTTGCCAACTTAAGCAACTGCTATCTTGTAGCCTTTATTGTAGCCTACTGTGTAATAAGTCCAAACTAGCCAACAGTGTGTGTGTATGTGTCGGTTTATGAAGCGTAAACTGTCACCTATCTAGCTATTCTGCAAACTATGGTTTAGTCTATCGTAAAACCATGTCCCTTCCGAGATTAGACTAACACGCAAAAAATGCGCCCTCTAGTGGGTGATTTGAATTTCCTTGAAGACACAGCAATTGAGATCAAGGTAAAACGCAGCAGCAGGTTAAACCACAGGTGCATATGACACAGCAATGGAGCTTAAGTCGTCACGTGACTTCTTGCGTCACCACCGAGTTTAAACCCGTGTTAAACTCCAAACTAGCGACAGAGCAATTGCCCCATCATGTTTAAGGTTAAAATGCATTGTATTGGCATTGCTAGTGTGATGCCGTTTTTTTTTTAATAAATAAAAATATTACATGACCTGAAAATTGTTGCCTATCAGTCCTGGAGAGGATGGGGGGGGGGGGCTTTGGCTGTTGCTGTAAAGGAATAAAAGAGAGCAGGGTACTTTGGGGTTAACTGTAACCATTTTTGAGGCCGTTTAAAACGTGCATCAAATCACACAATTTGGTCGTTTTGGGTGTCGTAGCGTGTAATAAAGGTCGTCAACAATCAAATGGACTACTTTTCAAATTAATTTGAAGAGTTTAAGAGGAGAGTTTTTGGTTTTCTTCTAGCTTGGGTAAGCAGGAGGATAGAATTTAGCAATTGCTGCCAACATAGCCTAGCCTACTGTCAAAAACATCCTTGTGTGCGGATGACGGTCTGATTCAAGCAGGAGGGTAGAATTTGGCGAATTTGGCGGCAGCTGCTGCCAAAATACTGTGGGGAAAAACATCCTTGCGGTTTTGACACCACATAATAAACTCAACAAGGTAGCCCAGGTGCTGGCGAGCCGTACCTCTGCGGACCTGGTTTCTCCACACTATACTTTTGCCCCGGCCGCAATCGCTGCCAATCCTTCTTCTTCTCCTCCTCTTCAGATGAAGAAATAAAAAAGAACGAGTCGATTTCACAATTACAAGTTTTCTTACAATCCCTCCAACAGGCCACCGCCAACAAGACAGGCTCAGCAGCCTCATACTGTAGCCTACTGTGTTGCTACGGGACCCGACGTCAGCGGATAGGCTACTATGAGCGCGATTGGCAAGACAACTAGAAATTCTTCTTTTAAACTCTTAAAACGAATGAAAAAAGTAGTCAGTTTGATCGTCGACAACCTTTATTACAACCCACGACACCCAAAACGACCACATTGTGTGATTTGGTGCGTTTTCAACAGCCTCAGAAAATGGTTACAGTTAACCCCAAAGTACCGAGAGCAGATATGAAAAATACATTACTATTAGTGGTATCTATCTATCTACTTATTTAACCAATTCATTAATTTGAAAAACAATCTACACATAACACCAGTTATTGGCCTGACTCACCCATCAAAGCATTGACAACTGTCTTGAGTAACTTCATCCTGCATGATGGTCCAACTTTCCCTGATCTGTCTGATTTTGTTTTATTTTTATTTATTCTTTTAATTATTTAGGATACAAAAATATGTCATTGCACAGTCATCACTAGTTGCATTTCATCTCTGAAATATTTTGTCAATACATCTCTTAACATCACCTTACCCAAAGCTGTAAACAGTGACTGACAGGCAGTGTTGGTAGTAACGGCGTTTAAGTATAACGGCGTTACTAACGGCGTTAATTTGTCAGTAACGAAGTAATCAAATTAATTACTTTTCTCATCGTTGCAACGCCGTTATCGTTACTGAGAATTTAAAGCGTTGCGTTACTACAATTTGGCTGAATGAAGCGCGTTCACTGGATAGGATCATGTAGGATGGAATACCCTCCCCCTGAACTAATAAATAAATGTTTATTAGCCATCACCCTTGACAGACTAGGCATAGCTACCAAGATACTGTACATCAGAGTGGAATCTGGAAATATAATTCATTATAGGCCCACTTCCAACTTCAGGAGGGGAAAAAAGACTTGAATACTCACCAAATCCAAGCCATTTCATTTGCACATATGTAGCGAACTTGCCATGATAGCTTATAGACATAATAGTGACAAGTAAATGTGCACATTCTCTGTCTGTAGGATTTCTATAGTTTCTCACAGGGCTACTTCACTGAAACTGAACGTATCTTCCGCGACCGCACAGCCCTGGCTGCTGAAGTGCCGCGAGAGCGCAGCAAATTGTCACAAAAAAGCTCACAATAATCAGACTGGCCCAAAACGTTAACGGCCCACCGGGAATCCTCCCGCATCTCCCGATAGTCACCCCGGGCCTGGGCTGGGTGTGCGGATGCCATGCGCACGTTCTGACTTCCACCCACTAATTGTACCGAATAATTGTGTTTTTATTCTTCAATCAGTTAGGCTATAATAAATATGTTTGACGTTAAAGATGTTATAGAACGTAATAGCGTTATAGAACATCAAAATTCACGTCAGTTACTTTGCTGAGTAACTAATTATTTTTACAGTGTGGTAACTGAGTTACTAACTCAATTACTTTTTGGCAGAATTAATTTGTAACGGTAACTAATTACTTTTTTAAAGTAAGATGACCAACACTGCTGACAGGTATGTTATGTAGGCTATGTGTAGTTGTGCAAACCCGATGCATGGATTGATCATGCTTAAAGGGATAATCCGGAGTGAAATGCACTTTAGATCAATTTTTCGGACTATTGGTAGTACATACGTTGAGTTGACACCAAAATCATGTCATTCGGATGTATTTTGAGAAAGTTAGAGTTCACCGTTTTTAGCCAAAACTCGTTAGCCTGGAAGTGACGGGGGCAAGTCCTTTCGCCGCTACAAAACGCTATTTTTATACCTCTTCTACTGTTCCAACCAACACTACACTTACGTGGTAGTGAGTAGAGGGTCCCTAAAGCCAAACCTAAGTATTTCCACGTCTTTATGTGGTCGGATAGAGAGTCCAGAATGAATTTAATCGAGTCCGTACCTTTCCGGAAATGTTATTAAAATGTTGTTAACTCGTTGCTAGCTGCAGCAACGACATTTCCGGAAAGGTACTGACTCGATCGGCCAATATGGCTGCCGAGTGATTATTTTTAGTTGGTATCTTAGTATTAGATGTTGGCGATTGTTAGCTGCTAATCGAGTTAGTAGCAAAGTCAACTAAATTCATTTCATGAGTACTTATCTCCCACCTGATTAGTTTTATCCAGCTGCTCCTGCTCTTTTGGTCTTTCGGGAACCGAAAAAATGAACAACCACTCTTGCTGGAGTGTAGGCCTACACACTGAGGAACAAAACAAACAGGCATACTGAGGTTAGCACAAACTAATGTTCGCGATCTTGCTTGCAAAGATCGCAAATGTGTTGAAATTTGGAGGAACAATGACAGTGACGTAACTTATGCGACAAAATGTAGTCTTTTATTCAAACGTTATTTTAACAGGATTTAAAGTGTAAGTTTGGCGGAAATTGAAAATAAAGCTATTTTCTGAATGAAAATACATCAACTAAGCCGTGGAGGAAGTAATTTTCGCTCATCACGCAGTACAGAGCTAGCACGGGCAGGACCGACAGCCCAAAATCGCAAACAGTGGGTGTGGATGGGGATTGGAGCCACACGCTTTCAAAATCGCATTTTTAAACCACTAACAGTGCTCAAAACAGCGCCAAACCTCATCAGTAGCTGTCTACACATAAAACGAAGCACCAATCAGTCTGTAAACTTTGGAATAGTCAGTATACACGTAGAATCAATTCGAGACCGCAACACCCCATCTGAAGCACAGACATGTCTCGCGAGATCTCACACGAGAGGTCGTGGACTTTCCTTCGTGAGGAGCTGGAAGGGGTTATATTCATAACAGTCTTCTTTTATAAACGTCGGGTTCATGAGCCAAGTTGTTGGTGCTTCCTTTTATGTGTAGACACCTAGAGCAAGCTTCTGACGAGGTTTGGCGCTGTTTTGAGCAATGTTAGTGGTTTAAAAATGCGATTTTGACTACCTGTAGGAATAGGTCCCGTGCTTCCGTGTGAGATCTCGCGAGACATTTCTGTGCTTCAGATGGAATTGGGGTCTCGAATTGATTCTACGTGTATACTGACTATTCCAAAGTTTACAGACTGTTTGGTGCTTCGTTTTATGTGTAGACACCTAGAGCAAGCTACTGATGAGGTTTGGCGCTGTTTTGAGCAATGTTAGTGGTTTAAAAATGCGATTTTGAAAGAGTGTGGCTCCAATCCCCATCCACACCCACTGTTTGCGATTTTGGGCTGTCGTTCCTGCCCGTGCTAGCTCTGTACTGCGTGATGAGCGAAAATTACTTCCTCCACGGCTTAGTTGATGTATTTTCATTCAGAAAATAGCTTTATTTTCAATTTCCGCCAAACTTACACTTTAAAGGTACCCAGCTAACAATTTCTGGTTAGGAGAACGTTTTTAGAACGTTTTTTTCCTGGTTAGGAAAACGTTGCCTGAAAGTTGCGAAAGTTGCCACAAGGTTCCCCAGGAAAGTTTTCTTGACGAAAATACAACGTTTTTTTCTGGTTGTTTATTTTGGTTAGCAGAACGTTCTCCTACCCTTTAGGGAACTTTACAATATTTGGTTGCATTAACGTTCCCCTAACCTCCCAGCAACAAAGTGTAAAGGGGGAAAATATATGTAGAATTATCGTGACATCGAGGCATGGCTCCGCTGTACACTTGCCGTCTGCGGCGGCAGCCTATCTGCAATCTGGGAGAGCGAACGTCTCTGATGACCAAGGCAATGACATTGTAGGCTATCACACGCATGTAAATTCACTTACCATTAACTGCTTGCTGAACTGCGACGAATACGGCTTGTTATCCTATCCGAGTGTCAGCTAAGTATTTAAATGCGGTTAGGTCTAATACTTTCTTGTCTACGGTGTCTTTTCCTATAATAAACGATTAGTCAGATCAAAACATAAGCAGAGCAGGCGCTAGCCTAACACACTGTTTCAACATTCAAAACAGACTGTTTTTATTGCATCGTATGCCATTAAAAGTCCTCGGTTCAGAATTATGATGGATTTTGGTTTATTTTGTTTTAAATTGGGACTGGGAATTGTGGGATAGGCTGAGTGAACAGCACAGTAACATAGGCTATAACTTGGACTACGTGTTAATATAAAACAATTCTCCCCCGGGAACATTGTGCTGTTTAAGATGCAGTCTCAACGTTTGAGAAAGAATTCGAGTCCTCATCATCATATTTTCATAACAAATAAAGCTTTAAAAACATGAATGCATTTCAGGTGCCACTCTAATCGATTATGGATTAATCCAAAACTATTCGTCAGATTAGTTAGCATGAAATCGTTGTGTGCCTGCCTGGGACTATGGCTAGCTAGCTCTTCCACCCGGTTTACCCTGTACAGTGTTTTTTAAAAGCCTGTTGGACTTAATGGAACAAGTGCATGGAGATGTGAAGAATGTGATCGATACCATACAGCCAGCCTACGTGAGTAACTTTATCTCTGTGTTATCCAAATGTCTTAAAGTTAGCGAGGTTGAGTCTGCTAAAACACCAACACCCCAGAACTCACGGACCCGAGATGGAAGTTTCTCAACCTAGCTTCGCTGGCCCCTTTAGCTGACGGGCTGGCTTTGGTCGGCCGAATATCAATCCAACAGAGGGGGGAAGAATAGAATAGGGCTATATGTCGATTTTGCAACAAATTATTCCGACTTTGCAGTGTGGCTGCTGGCCGTGTTCAATTGGAAACTCATAGAAACTCTGGGGCGATTTTCATCAGTCAACCCCACGCACATAACCAGAGAATACCGATATGGTTATACAAATAAGATACCTAAAAACAACTAAGTAGCAACGTTGTGTGAAAAGAGAAATGCAACCAGAATATAACGTTTTTTTCTTTAGTTGTAATAACGTTCGGGAAACTTTGATAACCTGGAGCTAACGTTCTCTCCAGGGTATTAGAAGGTTACTGATAAACTAACCACAGGAGAACCAGCGGCTAACGTTATTTGCTTGCTGGGATTCAACCAGAATATAACGTTTTTTTCTTTAGTTGTAAAAACGTTAGGGGAACGTTATTTGTTTTGACAACCTGGAGATAACGTTCTCTAAACGTTATTAGTAGGTTGCTGAAAAACGAACCATAGGGGAACCAAAAGCTAACGTTAGTGAAAGTTAGCAGAACGTTAATTGTTTGCTGGGTATACTATGCAACGTTTTTCAGTTAATCAATTCGTTCCATACTGTTATATATGATTAAATGAGTCATTACCGGTCGAACGGTGTTTTTTTTGGCCGCTCTAGTGGTCTGTAGCGGTAAAACCACACTTGCAACTTCAGGAGACACCGGGCACGCACCCATGCTCTACTCCAGGAAGTGTCATGTAAAGTCTCATGAAAAGGCACGGCAGACTGACCGATTGAGGAGTTTTGTCAAATATACATGCTAAAGCTGTAGGGGAAGCTCTGAAGAGAAATATGCAAGCATAAAACGAGCGAAAATGAAAAGTGAAAGCGAAACCGGAGATGAAATCGCCAATCCTGCATAGTATACCTTTAACTGGACAATCTCCAAACAAATTGACAACATATTTGCATGAACATCTCATATTTAGTCTATAAATCACCATATTTGTAATGCAGGTCATACAAGGACTGGGACCAGAAGATATCTGTCCCTTCCCATGTTAAAAGATTGGTGCTTAAGGTCCCTTGGGGAAAACGGAAGGGGAAAACTTACGACCTCTATGGAGGCTCACGTTCTCATGAAAGCTTGATAGTGTGCAAAATGGCAACATGACGTTCAGCTAGTGAAGGCTACGATTCAACCTGGCTAGTTAATCTTCTTAAAATTAGCTTAAATTCGTTTTCAACTAAATTAGACCTACATGTAAATAGTTACAGAAATGTTTTCATTCAGACGTTCATTCATTTGCTAGGTACGAGGCAACATCTATTTTCATTGCTCTCTCCTTTGCTAAGTTAACTGACAGACTTAAGGGCCGTTCACACCAAGAACGATAACGATAACTATAAACAAATATCGCTCTCGTTAATATGAATGAACAACGTTCACACTTAAACTATAACGATAACGACATGAAGAACGATATCGTTGTTGATCACTTTCAGAGCGATTTTGAGAACGATAAAAAGCTAACAGCCAATCAACCCATAATATTCTAGCCATCACATTCATTAACATGAGGAGAGACTTTTCTTATCGTTGGTCAGTGTGGACGCTTTTATCGTTATGGTTATAGTTATCGTTCTTGGTGTGAACGGCCCTTTACCCTAGCTAGCTGCTTGCTATTGGAGTTTCTTATACGTCTTTCTGCCGTTCTGACCCTGTTTGTAAGTCCAGTGAGTGACACAAAGTTGGATGCAACGTTTGATTTATTAACAACTAAGCAACTGAAATGATTAAGTTAATTAAGTTCATTTTCGATCCACATGCTCGACTTTACTGCGGCATGCCAACTGATGTGTACAGTTATCCTGCATTTCTGATTGGATATTAGCAGCATGAGCTCCACTGATTGGTTCATTAACGGAGGCACTTCCGCGGAGGATCTTCCTCCCTTCGGCCATTCACTTGAATGGTATCCACGAGCCGCGGGGGTCTGGAGAGTTTAAATAGGCGCTAATGGGGGTCTTGAGGAGGAAGATCCTCCGTGCAGTAATTTTCAATTGTGATAGGGGTCGCTTTCACAAATTTGACTAATTTCAGTAACATTGCGTTTGAAAAGCAATTAGTTCTATATTGTTTTAGTTAGGAAGTTCGTTAAATATATGT
The DNA here is from genome assembly GCF_963854185.1 of Sardina pilchardus. Classification (NCBI taxonomy): domain Eukaryota; kingdom Metazoa; phylum Chordata; class Actinopteri; order Clupeiformes; family Clupeidae; genus Sardina; species Sardina pilchardus. The sequence goes on from NC_085015.1 coordinate 19,923,472, forward strand.
ATATTTTATTATTTTAATTTCCCTGAAAAGTTTAGGGAGGATTGTCCTCCCTTTCCTCAATGGACGAGCCTAGGGTACCTGTTGTTCCACTGGATTCCAAAATCTGTTTGCCTTGGGTATCGGTTAAAATGAGGGGCTCATCATTTCCAAGGGCCTCCATGGCTTTGTGCACCACTCCAGAGACAGTAACTTCTGCCTCTTTAAATCGGATTACAATGGTCTGACAGGAGATGGGTTTTCCATCACACAGCCCCAAAGCAACATGGAGTGATCTAGGGGTACAAAGAGTGCACAAGAGTAAACATCCACTAATACCATGGTTTTGTACACTAATGGTCACTATGATCTGATCTTCCTCTAACTCACCAGCAGTATCACAATGTGATATTGCTGGTGGAACACAAAACACAAAAGAAATCATTCCATTTCATGTTTCAAGTTTCATACTGCCGGGTAATGTTATTAAGCAAATGACAAACTAGATGTTTTAAAGTAAATTTGCTTCACCTCAGACAATTAAGCCTCACCTCTGACAGGTTTTCGATGTAGGCTACCACTGGTAGATGCTGCTGTGGTCTCTGCTCGTGCAATTGAGAAGCGTGTGGCTGGGGAAGGAACGTTAATGCTTGGAGAGGCTGCTGTTGTCGTGGTATATTCACCAAACACCTCATAATGCCGCCTGGGTTTAAATGACAGGTGCTAAACCAGCCATCAGGCCCTGGAAAAATGGCCATGTTTCGGTGGTCTGAAATGGCTCGTTGGTGTTTTATGCCCCCAACGGTGTCTTCAAGGCAGCGGCTGCCTGGAAGGCGCGTCCCGCCCCCAAAACCCTGATCCAATCAAAGCGCTCCCCACCTCCAAGGCTGCCTGGAAGGCGCTCCCCGTCCCCCAACAAGCTGAGCCAATCATTGAACAGAAGCTGAAATTCGAAAGTCATCTACAGTACGTTTGTGGCAGCTAGCTGACTAAGGTAAGTTATTATCTCAAAAATCATTTAATAGTTGTCTTAGTGTTTCATTTGAGCAGCGTGTGTGTACACCTTAAAACATGATCTATTAGCATAATAGTAACGTACTAGCTCACAATATCTTAACATAGTACTAGGCTGCTTATGTTACCGATAGTTCTCTTAGCTAGCTTTTAGCTGCCAAGGTACTTCATGTAAAAGTGTTGTTTTCAATCTACAAATCTGCTTAAAGGGATAGTTCGGGTTTTAAGACACAAAGTTATATGGGTTCCCTGTCAGCAACGTTGTGCATCAGCAATGACTTACCCCCCGACAGCGTCCTGTGAGCCGAGATCCAGCCGGTTTTTGATGCTGAAGAAAGTAGTCCGGCAAGTTTCTGGGGTCACGAAAGTAAAGTGTTTTTCTTCTCAAAACCATACGTGTTCAAAAGAGTGATATATTTGCACCACAAAAAACGTTGTCCAGGAAAAATTCAAACCTCGTTATCTTGGCACTATTTTTCTCGATTCCTATCACTGCGCGCTACTGACAGCTGGACACGGGAGTCTGTCTGCAACCCGGACATTGAGCTACTTTGTTTGAGTCTTATATTAGACCATACTTTCTCCCAAGAGAATTCGGAAACATTCTGCTGTGCACGGTGTATGTACCCCCGAGTGCCAACACTGGGAGAGCTGCTACGCATGTAGCAGACTGTGTGCACAGACAGCTGCAACGTACACCAGAGGCCCCCATACTCATCTTGGGAGATGTAAATCATTGTAAACTGGAACTGTCCTTACCTGGGTTTGATCAATACATTAAATGTAGCACCAGGAACAACAGAATATTAGACAAGTGCTATGGGAACATTCAGAAGGCGTACACAGCCACAGCTAAAGCCTACCTTACACTGGCAAGATTTGGGAAAGATTCTTGAAAGACTGTAGTCTTTTGAGTAAAGTTTGAATGAGGGGCATTAGTGAAAAGACTACAATCTTTGAAGAATCTTTCCCAAATCTTATCAGTGTAAGGTAGGCTTTAGGCACCACTGTCTAATTCAGACCACAATGTTATACACCTGATTCCCATCTACCGTTCTGTACTGAGGAGGAGCAAACCCACAGTTAAGGGGGTATTCACACCTGCCTTGTTTAGTTCGATTAAAACGAACTCAAGTTCGTTTCTTGCTTGGTTCGGACCTTTTTGACTGGTGTGAATACAATCAATCGAACTCTGGTGCGGACCAAACAAGCGGACCGAGACCCAGCTGAGGAGGTGGTCTCGGAGCGGTTCCTATCGAACCCTGGTGCGGTTCGTTTATGGTGTGAAAGCAGCCCGACCTCGATCCGACCCAGTTGCAGAAATCTACCTTTTTTGGATTTGACGAGCTCCCGTAGTTTTTGCGCATTATGGGAAATGTAGGATAGCTCCGTGACGCACAACAGCTGTAAGCAGCGGTGGGCTAACGCTTTTTTGGCAACAATAATTTGATTTTGCATCTCCTACCCGTTCCGTCTTCCGTAGGCCTGCTGTTAGCATGTTGGACACACATGAGAGCTCCTCTCAGCTGTTTTGCTGCACGTCTTCGTGGTTGCAAAATTACGAGCATGCAGCCTATTGTTAAACTTGCATCAAACGGTCTTGACGCTCAAGCACTTCTGCAAAGCTGTAACTGTATAAACTATATTGCCAGGATAATAACGAGTAGGCTACAGTACGCAAACATTGTATTTACGTGGGCCAACTTTGACTTTGGCTTCCTATTCTTCACCCCACCTACACGTTTACCAGCCAATGGTTGAACGACCTTAGCACATGTGCTTTTGTTTATAAATTCTGGTCCGGTTGCAATTAATCACAGTGTGAAAGCGAACCGCACTAAAAAAGAAAAAAAGAAAAAAAAATTGGTCCGGACCAAATAAGTGAACTAACGGACCTTTCTGGTGTGAATACGCCCTAAGACTGTTAAAGGAATACGCCACCCAAAAATGAAATTAAGCTAGTCTCGGTCACCCCCAGAGTTAGAACAGTGAAAAAAACCCGGTTAAAATCCGTCCGGGCATTCTCCTGCTTTGGGAGCAGCGATGTTAGCTTTAGCTTAGAACAGTTGCTGTAGATGAAGGGTGTCAGTGAGCACGTCCTCCAAAAAGTGACCGAGACGTCTACATTTTTTTCTAAATATATCTTGGGAGCCGTGTGTTCAAAACGAGTACAAATCATAATGCAAAATCGAACGAGACTATTACCTGGGCAGATCTTTACTTGGAACTATTTTCAGCCTCATCGCCGACGAAGCACCGCTAGCTAGGCGCAAAGTTCTCACGTAGCAGTCTTGTAAACTCCCAACTAGATTCGACTGGAACTTCACAAGTGGTGCTACGTGAGAACTTTGCGCCTAGCTAGCGGTGCTTCGTCGGCGATGAGGCTGAAAATAGTTCCAAGTAAAGATCTGCCCAGGTAATAGTCTCGTTCGATTTTGCATTATGATTTGTACTCGTTTTGAACACACGGCTCCCAAGATATATTTAGAAAAAAATGTAGACGTCTCGGTCACTTTTTGGAGGACGTGCTCACTGACACCCTTCATCTACAGCAACTGTTCTAAGCTAAAGCTAACATCGCTGCTCCCAAAGCAGGAGAATGCCCGGACGGATTTTAACCGGGTTTTTTTCACTGTTCTAACTCTGGGGGTGACCGAGACTAGCTTAATTTCATTTTTGGGTGGCGTATTCCTTTAAAATCTGGTCCACGGACAGCATTGAAACTTTGAAGGGGTGCTATTTAAGCACCGACTGGGACATTTTTCATGAACCTGATCGGAATATATCCACAGATGTTATTACATCATACATCAATTTCTGTGTGGAGGCAGTACCCTGTAAAACAATTAAAATATACCCAAACAATAAACCATACATTAATAAAGACATTAAAGACTGCATCAGGCGCAAGAGGCTTGCTTTTAAGAGCAGAGACCAGTTGCAACAAAGAACGGTGCAAAAGGAACTAAATCAGAAACTTAACATAGCCAAGAGACAATATAAGGAATCCATTGAAAAAGACTTTAATGCAAACAACACAAAAAAGATGTGGGACACTATGAAATCAATGACAAATATGATCTCGCGAGACATCTCGGTGCTTCAGATGGAGTTGCGGTCTCGAATTGATTCTACGTGTATACTGACTATTCCAAAGTTTACAGACTGTTTGGTGCTTCGTTTTATGTGTAGACACCTAGAGCAAGCTACTGATCAGGTTTGGCGCTGTTTTGAGCACTGTTAGTGGTTTAAAAATGCGATTTTGAAAGCGTGTGGCTCTAATCCCCATCCACACCCACTGTTTGCGATTTTGGGCTGGCGCTCCTGCCCGTGCTAGCTCTGTACTGCGTGATGAGCGAAAATTACTTCCTCCACGGCTTAGTTGATGTATTTTCATTCAGAAAATAGCTTTATTTTCAATTTCCGCCAAACTTACACTTTAAGGGAATAACGTAGTTTAATATGAAAAAACGGTGAAGTGTTCCTTTATCTATGATGACAATAATCCAACACAATGTTTGTTAATGCCATACAATGTCTTTATAGAACGGATTGATTGTATTGTATTGTATTGTGTAATTGATATTGATTTGTAATTATGGGTAATTGGATAGATTTGTTAACTTGAACATAAATGAAATATGTTGATATTGAGGACTCTGTTTAAAGGACAGAGTTTGTGGAAGGGTCAAGTCCGAAACAAAACTAAAACAGCAGAGAGACTGTAGTCGAGTACTACATCACTAGTTCATCCAATTCCATCTACTCATCCAAGAAAATTGTTTACTTCTTGTGAATTTCAAGGGCCATTGGCACTTATATTTCACAATTCCACCCTGGACCCAACATCTAGCTCTGCTCCCCCGTCCAGCTCTGCTCCCGCAAGCAATGCGGCCCCTCAATCCACAACCACACCTGAAACTGGATTTAGTTCAGTGCTCAGCCTACTGAGGACAAGCTCTGGGCATCGTCTGGTCAGGTAAAGCGCACAGATAGGCATAGGTTTCTCCCAAACAGATGATTATATTTTTCATCATTGAAACCTTCTTGGAATCTGATTTTAATTTTTTTTTATTTCCATAGGTACCCCATTACTGTGGGGGCGCTCAGGAGGAGGAGTATGTCGTTAAATGCAGTGACAGCGCTGAGGACAGACAAAAATCTAAAAGGAGAGCTCAGGCAGCAGCTGCAGGAGGTGGGGGTGACTCCGAGCCCAGCAACAAGAGTCACCTCCTTTTGCTCTAAATGATCAGAGGGTACAGTTAAATTCTTCAAACAGCACTTTTTTTACATATTGAACAGTAAATATCATAAACCATAAACTCACACTACTGGTATACTGACATTGCACACATTCACTCCCCAGCACTCACAGGCACATTCAAACACTTTAGGCACACACACACGCTGTCAGGCTTCCTCTACAGGCATGACCCCAGGCAGTTGGGTTGGCCAGCTTCAGTCTATTACATCATAGTGTCAATAAGTACTTCATTGTCACAAAAAACAGAATACTGTGTTTTTTCCAATACATTTCTTTGCATTTTTTGTTAAGGAGAAGCAGAGGACCTCTGCTCCTCCATTGGAAAAATGGCTGCCAGAGGCATCAATTTTGATGGCATAAACATGCTTCCTGCCTCAAACCCCACTGTGGCGACAGCCAACGCCATTGAATTTAAGTAAGTTGCAATGTTACACATCCTCTATCTGGGCTCAGATAGACCACTCTCGCCATATGAATTCCGTTCCGCTTAGGTCCACACATTCATCTGGAATTGCTTTTAGGAGATGTGTTTCATTGTTTGAACATGATAGCATTGCATGACGCTGTAAATACAACTTGATTGTTAGAACGTGATAGCAATGCATGACGCCGTAAATACAACTTGATATTTGAAGAAATCGCCGTAACAGAAAATTTACTTAGCGCACATCAAAATGCTTCTCCGGGTCTAACTCAAGATCAGTGTGACGTATCAATACGATTTTTCCAGGGTCTGGCAAGTCTTGCGTGCTGTGCCTGGTGACAAAATTTGGAGTTTCAATTTTGAATGGCTTAGGAGAAAATCACAATGTTTCATTTGTCCTCCGTTTCATTCGTCACGGCGCTCCCCCACTTTTGACGACTTATGGAAACCAAACCGTGATGCTGATGAGAGCGTCACTTCTTACTTACTTTTCTGCTAAGTCCCATCTATTTCAAAACCCACCGGACGCTGCTGATTCAAAGATAGAACGGAGCATTTTCTGCTCTGTTGAAATCCCTCTCATCGGGTGCGAGTTCAGATGAATGCGTGGAGCTCAGTGAAACACCATAAAGAGCTTGGTGGAACTACTTTCATCTGGCGAGAGTCAAGTTAGGAGGATGGCTTCCCTTTCTAATGTGCTGACGAATCACAGTTTGACCGCGACCGTGACATTCCCTAATTTGATTGGTTGATCGTCTTTTTTGTTTACACGTTACTTGGTGATAAGGAATCCAACTCGAGCTGGGTGCCACTTGGAGACGACGGGAGTGTAATTTCTGTGTTTCACCACATTCACATGCATACAATTTATGGGGGCGCTGTTTCACTCATTGCAAAATACAAAATGAAAACGGGAGATGACCGCACAGAAAGAATGCACAAAACCATAAAACGATTAAATGAAGTGCTGTATTTACAATAGCGATTGTCTGACGAAATAGGGGAAGCATGGCTTCTCTTGGCTTCCGGGAGAAAACGCCACTGCTTGGGTGCCATGTCAACTTCTGAATACCTAATTGACACAGAGTCCTGACCTCAAGCCAATAGAACTTCTTTGGGATGAATTAGAGTGGATCCCGATAGCCAACATCAGTGTGTGACCTCACAAATACGCTTCTGAAAAAATTGTCAAAAAATCCCATAAACACACTCCTAAACCTTGTGGAAAGTCTTCCCAGAAAAGTTGACGCTGTTATAGCTGCAAATGGTCGACCGACGTCATCATATCACCTAGGGATTAAGGATGGGATGTGACAAAAGTTCATATGTGAGTCAAGGAAAGTGAGCGAATACTTTTGGCAATATAGTGTAGTTTAAATATACACTTAAATATAACAATGTATTTAAAGCTGTGTTCATTCTTTTCACATTTACTTTATTGTTAGCCCTTCATTATTCAAGGTGTGCCAGTCTATAGGCATCCTTGCTGCCAAGGGTGTGGACTTTCAAGCGGTCACCATGTCCCTGCCCAGTGACCCAGCTGTGGCAGCAGGAAAGCAGTGGTTCATCAACTCGTAACAGGTGAACACTTCTGCATTCGCTTCGCAACCCTCATATCTGCTACCGCACTATGTAAGTTTACTAAATTGGGTAGCGGATCTGTAGTTTGATGGAATAAAACATCAGAAAATGCAAATTTGACTTGCTTCGATGTCACAATACATTTAATTATGCAACATACCATGGCCCGGGTTTCCCAGATTCGTTAAGCTTTTAAGTGCTAAGAACTTCTTAGGAGCGTTCTTAGAGCACTCCTAAAAAGTTCTTAGCACTTAAGAGCTTCTTAACAAATCTGAGAAACCTGGCCCTGAAAGGCTTGTAATGTAACTCAACTCAAGTCATGCACAACAGATAAATATCTATCTCTAAATATCACTATTTGTATACACAGATGAATCTATGTACTGAAAACATTCAATGTCTCCCTCTAGACACCACTTGCAACAGTTGGCCAAGGAGGTAAAGCAGCATGGCAAGGCCTTCAACTCAAGTCATGCACAACAGATAAATATCTATCTCTAAATATCACTATTTGTATACACAGATGAATCTATGTACTGAAAACATTCAATGTCTCCCTCTAGACACCACTTGCAACAGTTGGCCAAGGAGGTAAAGCAGCATGGCAAGGCCTTCAATGATTTAACCCATGGTCTGGGGCCAGGGATGGTTGATGCTGTGGTGGACATCTTAAAGGAATACGCCACCCAAAAATGAAATTAAGCCAGTCTCGTTCACCCCCAGAGTTAGAACAGTGAAAAAAACCCGGTTAAAATCCGTCCGGGCATTGTTTGGGAGCAGCGTTTTTAGCTTTAGCTTAGCACAGTTGCTGTAAATGAAGGGTGTCAGTAGCACGTCCTCCAAAAAAGTGACCGAGACATCTAATTTTTCTTCTAAATATATCTTGGGAGACGTGTGTTCAGAACAAGTACAAATCATAATGCAAAATCGAACGAGGCTATTACCTGGGCAGATATTTACTTGGAACTATATTCAGCCTCATCACAGGTGAAGCACCGCTAGTCTCACGTACAGATGGTACGGGTTGAGAATGCTCCTTTCTTTCCCGCACATCGGGACTCCCGAAGCATCGGGACTTTAATTAAAACTGCAACCGCAAGGGGGCAACATAAGACCGCCTTAATAAAATGAAGGTTCGGCTCATACCGGAAAACACGGAAAAACCCGAAGACACCGCGCTGGTGACAAGCGGAGAAAAGAGACATCACGCTCGGCATGTCAGATTGCACTTTCAGAGTTTTCCTATGTTTTACAGCCTACCTCACAGCTGGCTCTCTCACTCGACGTAGCCTATAACTCAGTCAGTCCAGCAGAGATGCCAGAGCAACGTTTTGGTCAATGGAGAGGGAGAGAAATGCTCCGCATATCCGTCTCATTTAATCCGTCTCATTTAATCATTAAAATGAAGGTGATGACTGGCGAAATTATAATCAAACGACGTTTCAATAAACCATTGTTGAAATTAATGAAAATGGTTTTAGAAGCCTTCAATTCAACCTGAAAGACTCGATAGGCAACCTTAGATTAATTCATTAATTCATTACGGTTACAAGACCGCATTTCCGTGAATAGGCTATTATTGTCAAGGCGAAGACGAAAGAGATGGACAAGATGGACATTTAGGCTACATTTATGCTAGGAATACTTAGAAATGTGTAGGCCTATAGGCTATTTTAAAACGGAGGCATGTTCATTTTAACCGGCGACGCTGGGTAGCTTACCCAGCACTTGTTATCACAGATTATTTTGTCCCCACCACTTTTGACAACTGAAAATAAAATGTATTTAACAGAAATATCTTTAATACATGCCTATCATGTCACTTTACTTATAACCGTAGGCTACATGCATGGAGAAGATCGCGCATTTTGTAACATTGTAACAATGGATGGTCAGATATGCGATAGGGCAGTGAGGGTGATTCATTGTAACCATCGACTAGTACAGTGGGTACGGGTTGAGAATGCACCTTCTCCCGCGGGACTCCCGAAGAGATCCCGCAGGCCGTCAAGCCGATTTTTTTCGAGGCTAAGGCAATGTACCCAAACAACCACCAGGTGGCAGAAAGTTTCATCTCGCACTTCAAAATGATGAAGACCGCATATCCGTCAATAGTCGACTCCTTAATCTCATTTAATCATTAGCCTACAATGAAGGTGATGACTGGCGAAATTATTCAAACGACGTTTCAATTAACCATTGTTGAAATGAATGAAAATGGTTATAGAAAATCGCCTACAGCCTAACGCCGACACCGCTGATTCTTTGATTGATTCTAAGCTGTTTTGATGTAGGGGATGGGTAAACTGGCGCGCTACAAACATGCTACCAATCAAATGTAATATTAGTAGGACTAGCCTACTTAGACACTTTAGTCATAGGCAACGTTGCCATGTTAATTTGGGCTAGAAGTGCTTGCTTGTGGTGGCGCTCCTGTCCGCTGCTTCTCCCGAATTGTGTGGCAAATTTGTCAGCAATCAGCTTAAATGTCAAATCATATTTATTTCTCTTTGTCGCCATGGTAGGCTACTGGGGGAAACGCGGAGAAACGAGATGGTCAGTCCTCGTACTTTTTCTTCGCGTTTCGTTATAAGAAATATATAAGTAGGCTAATAGTTAGTCTTCTTCCGTTGAACAGATACGGGACGCTCTTTGTTCCGTATTTTAAGGAACTACTCAATGCACACACACTACAATGAAAAACACACAAAGAAATAACTAAACATATAGCCTACAACCTAATGACACTTTAATGCAGCGTTTCTCAAACTATGGGCCGCGAAACGTAGAGACTGCTGCTGGTCCGCAAGACATGGAGTGAAATTAGGTCCGGTGATCTGATAATTTGCTGCGCAATTGACCAAGTAACCGCGGACCGACAGAAAAAGAAAGCAAACGTTGCTGCAGAAATGCTTGCTAATTTGATGTGTTTAAGAGCCATACAATTAGGTGTGTCTGTTATTATGATAATTTTCGAGCATAACTGCTTGTCCATAGCTCAGTGACAGGTGTTAATAGCCTTGCCATAAGCACTGCTGGTGCTTCTTTTATTATGCGGTTAGAGCACAAGCGCTTACTCATATAGACTATAACTCGGAGGGACAGGTGCAAAACCACCAACTGGGATGGATCGAAGGGCAAGCAAGCACTGCCACACAACGTGAAGGCCTTTGTGTTGTCAACAAACAGAAAATTCCTACGATGGGGAGAAGTGGCCGCAAGGACTGCATCGATAAGATCAACGAATACAGTAATGTTTTACAACCCAGCTGGTATCCGCTGTTCATTCCGACATATAAAATAAAACAATAGCCTAAAAAATAACTGCATGCGTAATGGACACGGCTCTATATCCTAAATAATTTTCGAGGTTCGCCATTTGGTAATATGACCTATCCTTACTGACAATAATTTAGATTGAGCACAACTAAAGTTGCACGAAGGCAAAATACAGTCCTAAAAGCCTATTCTATATAGCCTGGCCAATATTGTAGATGTACAAAAGCAGCATTTGCGTGCGTGCTTGCCGGTGAGGTGTAGCCTACAAAAATGAGCATAACATCTGATTATTAAAGTATGGCTATAGGATATAGGCTAGAGAAGAGTTGGTTTAAAATTCAAGTGTAGTAAAAAAGTTTGTGCACATCCCCGGTCAAGGTGCAGAGCAAGAGTAGGCTAAATAATAAAAAAAAAATGGAAAAAGGTTCGCACACTTGAAATCCTTCTTTTTTGATTTGATTTTATTTTCTTTATCACAAAGGAATGACGTTTCGACCGTGTGGTCTTCTTCAGATTAAAATTCAAGTACGTGCGCTATTTAACCCCTCGAGACCGACTGCAGTCTGCTGACACAGCCAGACGACTCTCCCAACCCATTCATTCGTTTTGGCCGATGATATAACCCATTCATTCGTTTTGTGCGTATATAGATTCCTGCATGCTGCATTACCGTGACCCTTAGCCTACCTTGTGGATGATTTTTTCTCATTGGAATACAGCAGGACAGAATGCCTTTTATCTAACACACGCAAAAGCTGAGATTGTTGGAAGACTAGGCTACTCAACAAACTTGTTTTTCGTTTCTGGGAGATCTCGTTATCGTTTTGGATTGTCGGATTTTTATAGGCTACTTATTGTTTGGACTTATGGACAATGAACTTTGAGGGGTGGTTGTTAGTGCTTTACAAAGCTTTGTGTTAATAAGTGTCGGTCCTCCTATCCTTCAGCTCACTGCGCGATGCAGTTGCATAGTGGCCACGAAGTCATTCTGTTTACGACACAATACATGATATTTGTGTTTTTCGTTTCTTAGATTTAACGCATGTTTTACATGTAAACAGGCCTTCAGTCCGTTAACTTAAGGCCTTCTTTTGCATGGGGTTGCTCGCATCCGCCCGTAACCTAGGCTATTATGTGCTAGTGGCTGCATATAGCCTACTCTTGATTATAATATAAGAGGCAAATTGTTACAGGACAACTTAAACGGACTTCCCCAATGCTTCCCCGCAGCACATTACATTTTAATATAGGCTAATATAGGATGAACAAAGTCTATGGACTTGCTATATTAAATCCAGTAGCCTAATAATTCTATGTGCCACGTCCGATTTCGCAAGTGATGTAGTAGGCTACGTTTAAACATCGACAAACGTCTGTGAGAGTACCCATTTCATGAAGAGCAATTGTCTTGTGCGATCATTCCCCCTCCCCCACTTGTCTAACCAGTTCACTAGACATTATAGCCTACCTATATGCGGCATTGAGGACGATTGCCTCCCTCCCCCCTCTCTCTCGACAGACACTTCCTGACACTAGGGCTCGGGATCATGACATCAAAACTTCGCGGGCACAGCCACATTGGCAGCTTCACTCCTTAGTTTACTATGGATTACTATGGATTTACTCCCGCCTTTTAGTGTGTTCCTGTTACTTAGTTTTTGCCTTCTTGGTCGTATGTTGCTGTGTAGTGGGGTGTAACAGTGCAACCCACGACCGCAAGAGGAAAAGAATAAATCGCTATATTTCTGCTTCTTGTCTTGTGCATCTGAATGAATGGATATTACGTTCAGTGCGCTACCAAATGGCGGCGATATTCCTAGAATGCAAGGCGTGTGCCCGAGCCCTATTATGTAAATGTAAAAATGTGTGTGTGTGTGTGTGTGTGTGTGTGTGTGTGTGCGCGCTGAACCACGAATTCACATATTAACTTTTCTTTTCAGCAGACATCGCAATCATAAAAAAATCGCAAAACTTTTTAATAAAATAAAACCTCTTGTCTTAATGGGTTCCGGATGTTCGTAGAGTAAGTTTTGAACCCCGGTCGCTGACGTGTGATTCAGATGCCTTAACCAATTACGCCACAGTTCGAGTGTCAATATCTTCGCACTTAGCTAAGAAATATAAAGGATTCAGTCAGTCGAGTTCATTTATTCGCGGCATGCACTTGAAACGCCGATCAAAAGTTCTGACATGTTAAACTGACGTTAGTCATTAATTCACCACATGATAAAATGCTGTTATATTGACGCACCCACGGTAGTCTATGTCTATCTCTGAATCAACATGAACATGCATAACGAGATCCATATATTCTAAGTTGCTAGAAACTTCTTTTGCGGAGCTAGGCCTACTAGTCGATGGTTACAATGAATCACCCTCACTGCCCTATCGCATATCTGACCATCCATTGTTACAGTACAATGTTACAAAATGCGCGATCTTCTCCGTGCATGTACGGTTATAAGTAAAGTGACATGATAGGCATGTAGGCCTATTCAAGATATTTCTGTTAAATACATTTTATTTTCAGTTGTCAAAAGTGGTGGGGACAAAATCTGTGATAAAGTGCTGGGTAAGCTACCCAGCGTCGCCGGTTAAAATGAACATGCCTCCGTTTTAAAATAGCCTATAGGCCTACACATTTCTAAGAATTCCTAGCATAAAAGTAGCCTAAATGTCCATCTTGTCCATCTCTTTCGTGTTCGCCTTGACAATAATAGCCTATTCACGGAAATGCGGTCTTGTAACCGTAATGAATTAATGAATTAATCTGGTTGCCTATCGAGTCTTTCAGGTTGAATTGAAGGCTTCTAAAACCATTTTCATTAATTTCAACAATGGTTTATTGAAACGTCGTTTGATTATAATTTCGCCAGTCATCACCTTCATTTTAATGATTAAATGAGACGGATTAAATGAGACGGATATGCGGAGCATTTCTCTCCCTCTCCATTGACCAAAACGTTGCTCTGGCATCTCTGCTGGACTGACTGAGTTAGGCTACGTCGAGTGAGAGAGCTGTGAGGTAGGCTGTAAACATTCGAAAACTCTGCAACTGCAATCTAACATGCCGAGCGTCATGTCTCTTTTCTCCGCTTGTCACCAGCGCGGTGTCCTCGGGTTTTTCCATGAGCCGAACCTTCATATTATTAGGGCGGTCTATGTTGCCCCCTTGCGGTTGCAGTTTTCCCGATGCTTCGGGAGTCCCGATGTGCGGGAAAGAAAGGAGCATTCTCAACCCGTACCATCTGTAGGCCTAGCTCCGCAAAAGAAGTTTCTAGCAACTTAGAACTATATGGATCTCGTAATGCATGTTCATGTTGATTCAGAGATAGACATAGACTACCGTGAGCTACTGTGCGTCAATATAACAGCATTTTATCATGTGGTGAATTAATGACTAACGTCAGTTTAACATGTCAGAACTTTTGATCGGCGTTTCAAGTGCATGCCGCGAATAAATGAAGTCGACTGACTGAATCCTTTATATTTCTTGGCTAAGTGCGCAGAGATTGACACTCGAACTGTGGCGTAACTGGTTGAGGCATCTTAATCACACGTCAGCGACCGGGGTTCAAAACCTACTCCACGAACCTCTCCGGAACCCATTAAGACAAAAGGCATTATTTTATTAAAAAAATGAAAGTTTTGCGATTTTTTTATGATTGCGATGTCTGCTGAAAAGAAAAGTTAATATGTGAATTCGTGGTTCAGCGCGCGCACACACACACACACACACACACATTTTTACATTTACATAATAGGGCTCGGGCACACGCCTTGCATTCTAGGAATATCGCCGCCATTTGGTAGCGCACTGAACGTAATATCCATTCAGAATTCAGATGCACAAGACAAGAAGCAGAAATATAGTAGCGATTTATTCTTTTCCTCTTGCGATCGTGGGTTGCACTATTACACCCCACTACACAGCAACATACGACCAAGAAGGCAAAAACTAAGTAACAGGAACACACTAAAAGGCGGGAGTAGCCTAAATCCATAGTAATCCATAGTAAACTAAGGAGTGAAGCTGCCAATGTGGCTGTGCCCGCGAAGTTTTGATGTCATGATCCCGAGCCCTAGTGTCAGGAAGTGTCTGTCGAGAGAGAGGGGGAAGGGAGGCAATCGTCCTCAATGCCGTATATAGGTAGGCTATAATGTCTAGTGAACTGGTTAGACAAGTGTGGGGGAGGGGGAATGATCGCACAAGACAATTGCTCTTCATGAAATGGGTAGTCTCACAGACGGCCGTCGATTTTTAAACGTAGCCTACTACATCACTTGCGAAATCGGACGTGGCACATAGCCTAATTATTAGGCTACTGGATTTAATATAGCAAGTCCATAGACTTTGTTCATCCTATATTAGCCTATATTAAAATGTAATGTGCTGCGGGGAAGCATTGGGGAAGTCAGTTTAAGTTGTCCTGTAACAATTTGCCTCTTATTATAATCAAGAATATACAGCCACTACGCACATAATAGCCTAGGTTACGGGCGGATGCGAGCAACCCCATGCAAAAGAAGGCCTTAAGTTAACGGACTGAAGGCCTGTTTACATGTCAAACATGCATTAAATCTAAGAAACGAAAAACACAAATATCATGTATTGTGTCGTAACCAGTTAATGACTTCGTGGCCACTATGCGCAACTGCATCGCGCAGTGAGCTGAAGGATAGGAGGACCGACACTTATTACTGTAACACAAAGCTTTGTAAAGCACTAACAACCACCCCTCAAAGTTCATTGTCGATAAGTCCAAACAATAAGCATAAAAATCCGACAATCCAAAATGATAACGAGATCTCCCAGAAACGAAAAACAAGTTTGTTGAGTAGCCTAGTCCTTCCAACAATCTCAGCTTTTGCGTTTGTTAGATAAAAGGCATCCTGTCCTGCTGTATTCCAATGAGAAAAAAACATCCACAAGGTAGGCTAAGGGTCACGGTAATGCAGCATGCAGGAACAAAACGAATGAATGGGTTATATCGCCCAAAACGAATGAATGGGTTGGGAGAGTCGTCTGGCTGTGTCAGCAGACTGCAGTCGGTCTCGAGGGGTTAAATAGCGCACGTACTTGAATTTTAATCTGAAGAAGACCACACGGTCGAAACGTCATTCCTTTGTGCTAAAGAAAATGAAATCAAATCAAAAACGAAGGATTTCAAGTGTGCGAACCTTTTTCCATTTTTTTTATGATTTACTTTTGTTCTGCACCTTGACCGGGGATGTGCACAAACTTTTTTACTACACTTGAATTTTAAACCAACTCTTCTCTAGCCTATATCCTATAGCCATACTTTAATAATCAGATATTATGCTCATTTTTGTAGGCTACACCTCAACGGCAAGCACGCACGCAAATGCTGCTTTTGCACATCTACAATATTGGCCAGGCTATATAGAATAGGCTTTTAGGACTGTATTTTGCCTTCGTGCAACTTTAGTTGTGCTCAATCTAAATTATTGTCAGTAAGGATAGGTCATATTACCAAATGGCGAACCTCGAAAATTATTTAGGATATAGAGCCGTGTCCATTACGCATGCAGTTATTTTTTAGGCTATTGTTTTATTTGAGTGTTTTTGTCTACCATGGCAAACATAGTTGAAACGTTCGCTCTAAACTTATGTATTTCCAATCGGAGAAGCAGCGGACAGGAGCGCCACCACAAGCAAGCACTTCTAGCCCAAATTAACATGGCAACGTTGCCTATGACTAAAGTGTCTAAGTAGGCTAGTCCTACTAATATTACATTTGATTGGTAGCATGTTTGTAGCGCGCCAGTTTACCCATCCCCTACATCAAAACAGCTTAGAATCAATCAAAGAATCAGCTGTGTCGGCGTTAGGCTGTAGGCGATTTTCTATAACCATTTCAACTGTCAATTTCAACAATGGTTTATTGAAAAGTTGTTTGATTAATTTCGCCAGTCATCACCTTCATTTTAATGATTAAATGAGATTAAGGAGTCGACTATTGACGGATATGCGGTCTTCATCATTAAATGCAGCTGAAATGCGGGATGAAACTCTCTGCCACCTGGCGGTTGTTTGGGTACATTGCCTTAGCCTCGAAAAAAATCGGCTTGACAGCCTGCGGGATCTCTTCGGGAGTCCCGCGGGAGAAGGTGCATTTTCAACCCGTACCCACTGTAGCACTTGAAAACTCATAACTTCGACTGGAACTTCACGGAATGGGATTCAAGTGCTGCTGCATGAGAACCTTGTGCCTATCTAGCAGTGCTTCACCTGTGATGAGGCCGAATATCGTTCCAAGTAAATATCTGCCCAGATAATAGCCTCGTTTGATTTTGCATTATGATGTGTACTCGTTTTTAACACATGGCTCCCAAGATATATTTAGAAAAAAATGTAGAGGTCTCGGTCACTTTTTTGAAGGACGTGCTAACTGACACCCTTCATTTACAGCAACTGTGCTAAGCTAAAGCTAAAAACGCTGCTCCCAAAGCAGGACAATGCCCGGACGGATTTTAACCGGGTTATTTTCACTGTTCAAACGGGGGTGACCGAGACTGGCTTAATTTCATTTTTGGGTGGCGTATTCCTTTAAGTAACTGTATTGATGCAAATATAGCCAGGTTATAGTGTTTGCTATAGTTAATGCAAATGTGGAAAGTTTTGTGTTTTTCCATTTACCCCAACCTAGTAATAGAGTTGATCACATCTTCCAGAGTGTGTTTTTCTTTTATCCTTTATTTAACAAGGCACTATAGACACACTAGCCTCACACTAGGCAATGTTGAGCCCTGGTCAAACAAGGCAGAAATATATTGTCATACATTAAAAACAACACACAATATAAAACATTAAAGGTTGGGTACGGAATTCGCAAAACGGACGGCAGAGTTTGAACATATACAACCTCAAGTCCCGCCCTCCATGCACAAGCGACAATTCAAATGCGCAACGCGAGAGAGAGCCAGGCTAAATGAAATGCCAGCCTGGCGTCTACAACACTATGAGCTCTAGTCTCCATACAATCACTCACATCAACTTCCCCAATTACATTCTTTATTCACCTCCAAAGGGTTGTAGTACATATGGTTCAGTAGCCATAGGTGTGTATATTTGAACAGAATCGGTTTGTTCTTACCAGGGCGATTATCTCCTGAAATATCCGAGTTTAGTGCTGGCCCGTTGGTTCGCCTATTCCACCGTAGCTCCAAGCTGTTAAGTTTCGATTTCATGTTTACAACACTCTTCGTGTCACGGTAAAATGTAATTTTTGCTACATAGCTTATTTATTGCGTGGGTGATTGAGTCTCCGTAGGTATCCGCTGCCTTAGTTAGTTTGTATAGAAATGAAGTGACACATACAACAAGAGGGGAACATGGACGTGCAGCAGCAGGCAGTTGGTTTCATTTCAGCACTGACTCGCGGTCACCAGCTTTCGAAAGGGTCGCGCGCGGTGGGGAGGAGGAAGAGGAGTAAGACGTTAGATTGACGAACGAGCTGTGAAATGATGGTATGGGGTGAGGAATACTATTGGCTGGAGTTTTTCGAGCCCTGCCCGTTCCGCAGATGATTGACGTGTTTAATTTCCATTTCAGTGCTTCCAACTTAGTGGCTATAAGTGGGTTAGGAATAGGATTTCAAGTGATTTTGCAAAAATGGCCAACAAAGCTAATTCCATACCCTACCTTTAAGCTGTACTTTTTGAAGTGTTATCAGATCATTTGAACAAATCTGTTAACATATTTGAACATAAAACACAAAAAAAACATAATACAAAATAAAAACAATTAATATAAACATATCATCCACCTTTAAAAACCCCATCCACCCACCCATCACCACTCGAGTGGAGTTCAGAACTTATGACCCCCTTTATTCTTAGTACCTTTACGCTTAAATGCCCTATCCTTATTTACGGTGTCTTTTTCTTGATTGTTTGTGTGCGCTTGCAAATTTTCTTTTCGTGTGACAAATTGTTTTCCTATATTGATGTAGCCTTTCTGTTCTCCTCTTTTGGCTTTTTGTGTAGAACCTACCAAGGGCAAGCTGGTGAGCAGCTTTAATGTTGTTGTATAGGGCTGCTGTCGGACTAACTTTCGCCATCGCACCAATTAATCAAATCTTTCAGCATGTTCCGAATACAGTGCTGTGGCTGTGTAGTCTCTTTGTGCTGTGACTGTTCTTCAGGGTCCCCGTGGGTCCTTAAAAAGTCGTGATTTTTTTTGGGGAATTTTCAAGGTCTTAAAATGTCTTGAATTCTAGAATTTCCGATGAGGAGGTCTTAAATTTCATGCCGTGCCGAGTCAGTTTCGTCAGCTTTGCGAATGTGGACAGTGACACACTCAAAGCCGAAATATTGTGGGTGTTACAATGTAACAACACAGTCAAAAGTAGCGTGTGCGTTCCCCGTAGGCCTGAAACATACGGAGATAGTGTTTCAGAGTGGCAGACGCGACCTGACGCTTTTCGGGTGAGAGCATACATTTCTTTCGCCAGTTTTCATTGTAGACTATGCGTGCAACTTTACCAAACAGTATAGAAATAAACCTCCTCGGCTTGGCCCCTCTCTCTCTCTCTCTCTCTCTCTCGTGCGCGCTCAATGGAAACCCACCCCTCGACATGCATATTTAGTCCAAATAAAACATTCACAATCGTGAAAAAAGCAATGACGACTAGCTAAATTATTCGAAATCCGGTTAGCATCATAGCATGCTGCACATTTGATTAAAACTTTTGCATTCAAGTTAAGTGATCATCTCATCACCAATGTTTTCCAACTCCAAGACTAAAAGGACCTGTCCCAAGGAGAATGTCAGCCTACAGTACCTTGAAACTTAAACACATGTTGGGGAAACTGAACAGTCCAACCAGTAGACTATGATAAGCTAGCCAACTATGCTACTTTGTTTACAATATTTTGAGGCATCAATCAGACTGCTGAATTAAAGAGGTAGGCCTAGAGTTGTAATACAAATAGTAGGCTATATAAACTGCATAAAGTGTGCAGTCATGAATATCAGAAATTTCAGTATATAGAAAATAAAGGGGAAAAAAGGGGGGTTATATAATTTGAATGATTATATAATGTGAATGATTTTTTTTATCAAATATGAAAAATCATTCACATTATGAAAGGAGTGCGATACAAATGTGACCTTTTGCTGTTAGAAAGCTATGCAATGAAAAATGTGGGTGCACCTAAATTTTGTGCTGGTGCACCTGAAAAAAAAGTTAAGCGCACCAGTGCAACCAACACAAAAAGTTAGTCGGGAGCCTTGTCCATTTTTTAACTGTGTTTAAGTTGTCATTTGCAACTTGATTTGTTTACACACTGTTTGTACATTATTTACAGCAGTATTGTTGTAGTATTGAGAAGGCAGTTGCCTGACATGCACCATTTGCACTGTCACTCAAATACAAATGTGCTTTGGTAAACTGAGCAGCCTAGAACGTGCTTTTTGTATATATTTTTTTGCCGTGGTAATGGTCTTAATTTTTATTCTTAGAGGTCTTAAAAAGGTCTTAAAAGTCATTAAATTTGTTGATAAAAAATGTGCAGATACCCTGTTCTTTGTCTGTGCCATCACTTTGTGGCAGTGTATCGTCTGTGTGCTCTGTTACATCGATGCTCTCACTCCTGATTATCTGACTTTCATAGACTTTATTTGCCACCATCAAGCACACACCCCAAACTGTTTGCTAAACAACAGCACTGTTGTTTAGAAACAGAAAATACACCCATGTGGTCATCATTGTGGACTACAATCATGTTTCCTTCAATCAAGAATTGCTGTGTTGTACTTAATGTTTCTGCTCTTTGTTGTCGCATTGCAGTTATGTCCACCTTATCCTTTGCCACCTCTTGAGCTAATGCTAAGTGCTTACACTTCTGACCCTGTCCATTGACTGAACATTGGTATAAACAGTGCCGCAAATCAACCTCATAAAAAGTACCAGGTTTATTTTCTGAGGGGACACGAAAGAGACCTCCAGACAGATGACTGACGTGTTGGATCAAATCCATGGGACCTCATCCTCTCAGCTGCCTTATCACTGTCACTGGGATACAATGCTTGGGATGGGATTCGACCAGCAAGTTTAAGCTCATCCAGATGGCTAAATACATACAAAAAAAGGGCATAGAATCAAAGGATAGTCAGTGTGTCAAAGATTTATGCTAAACCCCAGACACCCAACAACCCACCTGTACAAATTCTGGTTTTACTACATATCAACTCTTCAATGACCTTGAACTTGTTCTTCAGTGTTAAGAGACTTCATTCGCTTTACAAAACTGAATATTTGAACCAAGAACCCACATAAAGGTATAGCTATACAGACGTACAGAAGTCTTACAGTGTTTGCAGAAGTGAGAAAACAGAAGGACACATAGGCTGGACAGAAATTTGCCCTAGTTGTGGCCCGGTCCCCAGATGAAGAACCTTTTGCAATGTTGGACCGCTCACACCTCCACTGAATAACATTCTCTCTGTTCTTCCTACATGAGTAACGTCCTTTCCCATTCTCAGAAAGCCTCTCAAGGTGGTTCCATACAACCTGCAGCAGTTGATATATCCCACTACTCATGGACTTGTCTTACATCTCCAATTTTCCATACATATGCACAATACTCCTTCCACTCATTCACACACTGTCATCACCAGCAAAATGGACCTCTCACACTTGCCACCCGATCCATCCTCTGTGCCACAAATCAGTAAGCCCCTCCATCCATTACATATACCGCAGCACACAACCGTGCCGTCATCAAAACCTAAACTCACATTCACACTGTACATCTCCTATGCCCCTGACACCCCCCTCAGACATTTTCCTTGCCTCTGTTGCTATTGGGTGCTCCTTGGTGCGCCCCTTGTATTGTAAAAGCAGTAGGCCAAATATATATGGTATGTGTGCATGTCCCCCCATGTGAATTTGTATATTGACAGTGAACATTTGGGGATGCACTATATTTCAGCAATCTTCATTTAAACCCATTCTTTTCGGAGCCATTTAATTACATTAAAATGCATTAGAAGAAAACACAGGCATGGCCAACACCACGCGCGTCATTAGAATGACTGTTTTGCAAGCTAAAGCTGACCGAGGTCACTGCGCTATCTATGCTTTACACATTGTTTGATGTAGGCTACTCACTTGGAAAAGACGGGCTTTTTTTTCCGCCGTCACATCGCCTTCCTTCACAGAAATCCTTTTGCTGCCTTTAAACAGCACAAAATAGGCTTAGTCTTCCATGACTTGAAAAAATCCCTCAGAGGCAGACGAGCATAAACATGTGGTATCGTACCTTGTGATTGTGAGGTTTAACTTCCTGTGTAATTGCGCCACCTACCCAGTCCGTCACACACACCCAATGAAAAAAAAAAAGAAAAATCAATAATGCTGAACAACAAAATCACGGACCATTTTTGTTGCCTGTAATTCCATGTATGGAAAATACTGATGAAAACAGAAAACGACTAGATCTGCATTTTCCTAATTAAAAAGGGAAATATTCTTTATTTTTTGTTCATTCTCATTCATAATCGATTGGCCAGAAGATCCACAGACCCACTTGAACTTCCTTTCGGCATCTAGGCCTCCACCACTCCTTGTGGTCTCCTTGAAGAAGTAGTAATACAATATGAATGTTTTGAAAACATTTTTGGAAATATTTACAAAATTCTTTATATATAGCATATGTAGTAGGGTAGACTGACTGTTGGCCCTGTGTCTTCCCTCTGGCCTGCCTTGCTAACGAGGGGCGGGACAATGACCTTAATTGGTTAACTAGCTCTGCAGCCTATTTAAGAGCTTGGATGGTTAGCAACAGTGTAGGCTCTGCTGCGAGAAGGTGTGTGCGAGCACACCAGAGCCTTCCACCAGGTATGCCATCTTTTCAAGTGTTTCTGTTTGTATTAGTTTTGTCATTGTGGTTAATGTTTATCGTTTATCGTTTTATGTACTGTAGCTGGGTGCCCTGCCTGTCCGGACCACGGCAGGGGTGATGTTGCCTGCCTCTCCGGACTGCTACAGTTGGTCAGGCTGCTGTCTTGTCTTCCTTTAGTTTTGTTTGATGTTTGATTTACTATTTTGTCTGTTACTTTTGGTTTGATTGTCTTTGTCCATTGTCTTTCTTTTGTGAGCAGGCAGAGTGTTAATGGGGGGGGGGCCTAGTCACCTGCTGGGGAACTATAGTAATTGCACGTGTGTGTACTGAGAGTTGCTTGCTGTGGAGAGCTGCATTACTTCTTAACACTTTCATACTGTAGAATTGCTGTGTTGGGTACAAACTTATCACCCTTGATATTAGCCTGCCCCCTCAGGCAAGCTCTGCCTGCCTCCGCTATTTGTTGCCCTTCCCTCCTTTGTTAGAATGTCTGTGTTGTCTTTTGTTAAATAAAATCCTTTATTTATGGAATTCATGTCTCCTTATGCTTGATAGAACCTGTGCAGCTCAGTCTCTGTAAAAGTGTCAATCTCCTAAAGATTCCCTGAGGCGCTAGGCCCCAGGGTGGCGTAGTCAGGCTACAGATTTGGGGTGGTTGCCCTGTCCACCCTGTTACATTCTGGCGTAAGTCGGCAGCAAGCTAAAGACATGAATTCCTTTTTTTTTGTTTTGTTTTGTTAGATTCTTGTTGTGCTTGTTTTCTTTGTTTTCCTTAATTCCAAGACAAGACAGCAGCTGACCAGAAGATCAAGCACCAGGAACCCTCTGAAGTCCAGCCTCCAACATCCCCAAGTGCCCACCCTCACCGTGGTGAAGTCCTCTGTGCCTCCTTTTGACCAGCCCAGCGGATGGCGCCTCCGCAGGTTGGTCGGGATCGACCCATGGAAGGACTGTTACCCACTTTCGTCAGGGTTCATGTTGGAGTGGGATGAGCATGATGTATGGACTTATGGGGGGATGTCGGGTTATGTGTGTGTTGTCATGGTTTTAACCATTTTTAGGTAGCCGGGGGTTAGCCTCAGAGAATCACTGGGTCATGGGGTGGGTCCCATTAGCGGGGTTTTCTGAGGGGCCCCTGGTGTTCCTCATTCCAGCATTGGCCTACTGACCATGCTGTGTCCTTGTGTTGGGTAGCAGTGTTTGAAACACTGGGTCCCCAGTTGGGTAGCAGTGCTTGAGACACTGGGTCCCCTGAATCTGGCTAGCAGAACTGGCCCATAGGCCAGGCTGCATACTGCTAGAGTGTTTGGGTAGCCGCGCTGGCCGCGGGGTCCCCTGTATCTGGGGTTTGGTCCAGTGACCAGACCCGTCCCCGTCATGGGGTTGAGTGGCAGCACTGGGGTTAACCTTACTGCCAATACCTGCTTGATTTTATTGTATGTGCACTTGTGCCTGAGAGAGCCCTTACCAACCCCTTATGTGCTCGTTTAAACGGTGTATCGTCGGGACGACGATACATCTTGGGGGGGAAGAATGTAGTAGGGTAGACTGACTGTTGGCCCTGTGTCTTCCCTCTGGCCTGCCTTGCTAACGAGGGGCGGGACAATGACCTTAATTGGTTAACTAGCTCTGCAGCCTATTTAAGAGCTTGGATGGTTAGCAACAGTGTAGGCTCTGCTGCGAGAAGGTGTGTGCGAGCACACCAGAGCCTTCCACCAGGTATGCCATCTTTTCAAGTGTTTCTGTTTGTATTAGTTTTGTCATTGTGGTTAATGTTTATCGTTTATCGTTTTATGTACTGTAGCTGGGTGCCCTGCCTGTCCGGACCACGGCAGGGGTGATGTTGCCTGCCTCTCCGGACTGCTACAGTTGGTCAGGCTGCTGTCTTGTCTTCCTTTAGTTTTGTTTGATGTTTGATTTACTATTTTGTCTGTTACTTTTGGTTTGATTGTCTTTGTCCATTGTCTTTCTTTTGTGAGCAGGCAGAGTGTTAATGGGGGGGGGGGCCTAGTCACCTGCTGGGGAACTATAGTAATTGCACGTGTGTGTACTGAGAGTTGCTTGCTGTGGAGAGCTGCATTACTTCTTAACACTTTCATACTGTAGAATTGCTGTGTTGGGTACAAACTTATCACCCTTGATATTAGCCTGCCCCCTCAGGCAAGCTCTGCCTGCCTCCGCTATTTGTTGCCCTTCCCTCCTTTGTTAGAATGTCTGTGTTGTCTTTTGTTAAATAAAATCCTTTATTTATGGAATTCATGTCTCCTTATGCTTGATAGAACCTGTGCAGCTCAGTCTCTGTAAAAGTGTCAATCTCCTAAAGATTCCCTGAGGCGCTAGGCCCCAGGGTGGCGTAGTCAGGCTACAGATTTGGGGTGGTTGCCCTGTCCACCCTGTTACACATAGATATTAACTCACTTGCCTCTTCTACTTCCAGTATATATCTCTGACTTGGTATCTCCCATAACTCAGATGCTTGAGCTCAAGCCATGCTCTCATCCAATGGCAATGCTTGGAAAAGAGTTCCTTCAGACTTAGAGCCAGACCACTGTTACGGCCAGATAGTTTATGACTTCATCATACTTATTCAATCCCAGACTGTCAGACAATCTCAAACAAATCCATGGCAAGAAACAGCTAGGTACTTGAAGAGATAAGAGACCCTATTAACTGCTCCCAACATGCTCATATCCATTTATTATTTTGTTATGTTTGTTTGTTAGCAAGATAACTTTTTTAGTTATGGATGGATTTCAATTACATTTTCAGGAAAGGTCTGAAATGACCCAAGGAAAACGCCATTACATTTCGGGAGTTATCCAGATTACTGTCTGGATCCAGGAGGTGATTGTGTTTTCGCTTGACGGAGGAGTGCTTTTCTAGTTGAATATTAATATCAATATTATATGAAATAATTTCACTAATCAAAGCCGCATTTTCCCTCCATGTTTTAGTAAATAGACTAAGAAATAAAATCAATTTATACTAAAACAAGGGACGTGTTGCACACTTCAAATCATCTTTTTAAGTCATAAGCCCCGAGAGACCTTAGGCTAGTACCTAAAACCCCCCCTTAGCTTGCTTTTCTAAAACGGTATGACTAACTATGTCGATTTAATTTCATGAAACAAAGGCACAGCAACGACAAATGTAACGATGTCATTCTTCTGCCAAGAAATATTTCCTCCATATGAATGGTTGCCATGCAACATGGAGACGCAGCCCCTTTAACTTTTGCGCAAGATGTGGTAGTGCATTAACGAAATGCGGTCAAGGTGTATGTTTGTGTTGGATTTTATAACAGCATCGATTCAACTAATCATCATCAAGGACCGGAACTATCCGTGTTAGAAAATAATATTCATACATCATGTACATTTATATTTTTGCAATTTTCCAGCATAAAATTTGGGAAGACTTAGCCTTCTCAAGCCTCCATTACGCGCCGCCCATGCCTCACGCACGAGCAAATCTTTGAGAAAACTGTTTATCGTCTTTGCCGACCTTTGTCTCTTTGGATGTACGGGATTTGGGCTATAGCCTACCTTATCACCAACACGCAGCGCGTGTGAATCATCTTATCAAGAACGATATGTTAAGGCATTCACGTGCCAACCATCAAAGAGGAAATAAAGAGGAGTAACAAAATTAACCTTTGCATTCAGAAGATACTCTGCAGACCGTAGCAGTAGCCCCTAGTGACCATCAATCACTATCAACTTAGGGACTTCAACCAGGCTGATTTGACATAGTCCATAGCCTTCTCTGGATCTATGAAGCGACGCTCCTCTTCGCCAAGCATTGTGATTCTGAAGGTAGTCGGATGTCTGAAGCCAAAGCGGGCGCCCGTAATGTTCTGCAGAATCTTCCTAACGTCATTGAAAGCCGCCCTTCTCTTCGCCTCTCCAGCGATCAGATCTCCAAAGATATGTATGGCCTTTCCGTTATACTGTATGCGAGGTCTCCCTTCTCTCAGGCCATGCGGAGAATCTGTTCTTTAACATGGAAAAAGTGCACCCTGAGAATGAAAGGTCTGGGTGGTAGCCCTGTCTTCTGCTTAGCTTGTGAGAGTCGATGAGCTCGGTCGATAAGAGGTTGATCTTCGAAATCAAACAGGTCTTTTAGTAGGTTGGAGATAGATGCTGTCGGAGTTTTGCCTTCTTCTCCTTCCGCAATGCCGACTAGTCTTAGGTTGTTTCTCCTCTACCTGTTCTCTAGATCTTCACATTTACTTTGAAGTGCGCAAATATCATCTTTGAGTGTACTCACTGTTACTTCCATTTCGGCTAAGCCATCGCTAGTCTTTGTTGCAGAGTCCTCTCAGACCCCTATCAACCTAGCAGTATGTTATACAGTAAAAAATTAGTACTGTCCAAAACCAGGTGAGTTGAGTATTCCAAAGTCCATGTCGTTTTGAAACTCTTCGTAGGTCATTGACAGTGGAATTTCGATTGTGTTTGCACAGGTTCTGCTGGATGGGAAGTGAGAGACCCTTTGAAACACCAGTTTTGGTGTTGGCTTGATTCCAGATGGGGGCAGAGAACTGAGTCCTGTGGCGTACATCAAGATGTCAGGGAGGGAAAGTCCTGTTTGTTTACCTAAAACAAAAGAAAGCATTACTTATGTCAAGAAATATATTGTAAGAAAGCTGTCATTCATAAAGTATGAGAGAATTGCGAACAATTGTATGACATATTATTGTAATAGACCTTCTGTGTCAAGGAGATACCCTCTCCAGAATCCCAACACTCTGGTTTCTTCTTGGTGTTTTGTAGTGCCTTCTTCACTTAGTTTAACCACAAAAAGATTTTGCAGTTTTGCTGATGTCAGCTGTTCCACACTTGAGCACATAAATGTCTTGAATATGGATGCATGCTGCTCCAAAGCATGAATCACAATAACTCAATTGCTGCCATTGACGCCTTTAAACGTCAATTTGAACACGTACGTTGACTGCCATAGACCTCTGAAGTTCGCCTACAAAAAAGCTGCCATCTTTGAGATTCGGTATCTGGCGATTTTTCCTATGGGAAAATAACATGGGGATTTTGAATTATCGCACCTGTTAAACTCACGCGGGGACCATATAGTCTTAAATAAAGACGTTTTCCTGAACACACTTTTGTCCTCTGCCTTCTTGTGCATTCTGTGATCTCCGGTACGTGAAGTCGGCACACTTTGATTTTTGCTACCCCAGAGCTAACTGGCTAACTAACTTAATGGCAAGTTGCATTGCAAGTTAGCTCTGGGGTAGCGAAAATCAAAGTCTGGCGTCTTCGCGTACCGGAGATCACATATTCCTCTCGAAGGCAGAGGACAAAAGTGTGTTCAGCAAAACGCCTGAATTTCCGATTTTGTCATCCCCGCGAGAGTTTAACAGGTGTGATAATTCCAAATCCCCATGTTAATTTCCCATAGGAAAAACCGTCAGATACCGTAACTCCATATATGGGCAAAGATGGTAGCTTTTTTGTAGGCGAACTTCAGAGGTCTATTGTCAATTGCATTTTTCAATGGGGAGGGCTCATGGGTGGGCTTGGGAACGATCTGGAGTTTCACTAAAAATCAGGCTTGTAAACAGACTGAATTAGTGATCCGAACCGCTAGATGGCACTAGTGCCATTTGGATGATTAGAATCTGCCAGCAGAGCCAATGCGCCTCGGTGTTTACATTGTCACAAAACTTACTGTTTGATGGATCTTGGGAAAACAGTCAAAATACTGTAAAACGTTTGACAGTATGGAGCGCTCTGCACTGAAAAGGGCTGAAAAAACACAAATGTGTAGACCAATTGCAATCACAGAAGACTGGTAACATCAAACATCTTCAAAATAAATGTGCGTAGTAGTCCTTACGTTTTATTATTAGAGCCTGTTATGGCAAGGCTAATTTGCTTCATAATGTGAAACTATTGCTTTGAGACTACTAATTACTTAATATTTGATACAATTAGCTTCACACTCTATTCCTTTAAGCCTACTACATGTATTTACTTGATATTTGATACAATTAATTTCAAGTAAATTCTGTTTGTGAAAATAAAGCACATTACCTTTCTATTGGGAAATAGTTGCGGTAAATGAAGTACCACTGCATGAAGTCCTTTATAATTATCTTCTTGTCCAACACATCTGGGTACTGAAGACACCCGGCAGTCTGCATCAGACTTTTTGATGATTATTGCATGCAGTTCATCCAGTGTTGTTGCATTAGACAACACTGGATGAACATTCAGGGCATAACAAACTAATTGGCCACCCACGAAAGTAAGAGTAGCCTACCACGAGCGAGAATTGAGTACCTACGTTGCCTAATCTGAAAATCCCTGTTACTGTACGTCCCCTAACCCTGGTGTTCGTCTACACATGTGTTTGGGGACCCCTGTTGGGTGCTGCATTTTTTTTCTTTTTACTGAATTGCAGGTGAGCCGCACCTGGGCGAGGCCTGCCAGTACTATATAATGGGGACTCCTGGGTCTAGAGAGAGAGGCATACGCAGAGATTTTTGAGCAGATTGAGCCTTTGACTTCCGTCTAGCTGACGTTCCGCTACCAGCCATTTTTGACCTACAAAGCCTTAGTTTGATACCCGTTCTGTTTAATAAATACCCCTATATTTTTGTACAACGAGCCGACCTGTGTGTCTCCCATTTATGTTGCGGGTGGTGTCTGCCTGTAACAACTCCTTAAAGGTATACTATGCAACGTTTTTCAGTTAATCAATTCGTCCCATACTGTTATATATGATTAAATGGGTCATTACCGGTCGAACAGTGGTTTTTTTTGGCCGCTCTAGTGGTCTGTAGCGGTAAAACCACACTTGCAACTTCAAGAGACACCGGGCACGCACCCATGCTCTACTCCAGGAAGTGTCATGTAAAGTCTCATGAAAAGGCACGGCAGACTGACCGATTGAGGAGTTTTGTCAAATATACACGCTAAAGCTGTAGGGGAAGCTCTGCAGAGAAATATGCAAGCATAAAACGAGCGAAAATGAAAAGCGAAATCGGCGATGAAATCGCCAATCCTGCATAGCATACCTTTAAAACAAGAAAACTAGTTAACTGCGAGGCTTCAGTGGCCTACGCAGCTCGAGGCTACGATGTGAGGACAGCCACAAAAGCAAAGCTTTACCACACCTCAAAGAGCCCCCTCCTGAGTTATCTACCCGGAAAGAAAAAAACAGAGAGTACCAAAAATCCAAAAAGCACAGTTCAAGCGTAGGGTACTCACAAAAAAAGTAGCTATAATGACCCCCGAAATTCAAAGTCTTGAACCAACTATAAAAAGGCGAAGTCAAACGAGGGATCTACAATCACACTGTCAGTCGAAATCCGATGTTTTGCTAATCTGGATTGTATCTCGCTTGAATTTTGGGTAGTCTGAACGGCACTAAACCACATGAAATGCGATTTTCCCAATGCTGATTCGCACCACATATGAAGGTAGTTTCAATCACTTACTATCGGATATGACTCAATCTGAACAGTCAAACCACTTGAATAGGATTTCATCGTGCCCCTTTCGTCATTTCTACTGCGACAAACAATTGCAACGTAATTCTGAGTGACGAAAATGATTGATTGATTGATTCCGCGTTTGCGCCAGGCCGCGCATTTACGAACCCCTACTATGGCCACGCCAAGTCCCGCCCTATGCCTACGCCTGATTGGCTGAGCTCAATGACACTCACGCTGTGCTGGGTTAGGATAGGGTTAGGGTTAGGGCGTCAATCAGAGGGCGGCACAGGGCGGGACTTAGCGTGGCCATAGTAGGATTTGTAAATATGCCGCCAAGCCCGTTGCTGTGTCACCCCGCATTCACACTAGGCGCGTTCAAGATGGCTGCGCAGCACAAAAACTGCGCAGCACAAGATGCACGTGGTTAAAAATCTGTCCACGATGGTCTAGATGGGTGTGTTTTCGACTCGGCAGTCGGTATCACATGGCCTCAACTTATCGCAGGAGCAAGGCGTGGCCAGGCGGCTGCTCCGCAACAGAGCAGCCGGTCTGGAGGTACTGCGGGGCGCCGCGGAGCCTAGACCCTGCCTTCATGACGTCAGGTCTTTGCCCTAATTGGCTTTTACATCCCTGACGTGTGTGCAGGTGTTTAGATGCCTCCTCATATCCACAAGAGTCCGTGCGGGTCCGTGCCTCATGATTCGTCACATGGTCAAGTCTAGACCACGGGAAGTAGAGAGTGTACAACTTCATAGCAGCGTTTGTATCCCTGCCCCTGCTGCCGCCGGCAAATCTCGCTGCTGCAAAAGGTCAACTTGAACGCGCCTATTGTCTCCGTCCGTCAACGGATGTCGGAGGGCGTGTCTGCCTTATGGGGGAGTTGTCCTTGCAGACGTAGCCAGCGGCCAATCATAGCGCTTCCCGCTGACAACAACAAACCCGGCTTTTTAAGCTAGCTAGCAGAGCTAGCTTGTATAGCAAAATGGACATCGTCATTGCAAGGCGTGTGCTACTTCGTGCTGTTGTTGCGGTCCTGTATGCGGTCCGTCGACGCGGGAGACGTGGTGGTCGTCGGCGGTGGTGGGTTCACCCCATCTTCCGCAGCAGAAATGAACGTGGAGAGTACCACTCTCTCGTACAAGAGCTGCGTTTGGATGCTGCTCTCTTCGAAAGGTACTTCAGGATGCCACCGGAGACCTTCGACGAGTTGCTCGGCAAGGTGGGCCCTCTCATCACCAGGGCAGACACCACCTTTCGGTCTGCAATTGGCCCTGCCGAGTGGCTCGCCATTTGCCTATGGTAGGGATATTTTTTATATTTTATTTTGTCATCACACTTCCCACACGCTTATTCAGTTGTTCCTGTCCAGCTGTTCAAATCATAATGTCATGTAATATGTTTCATATTCCAGAACCTATCACATTCAGTATCATGGCTATTATGTTTGCATTATTTAGCATGTCACAGGGTCAAATGGGTAAATTAAATGTAAATCAATCATAGTATAGTCATAAGGGTCAAATGAAATGTAAATCAATCCCAAAAGATATGAAGCCTGTTAAAATCTATGAAATGAAATGCAAGATCTCATAGATGGCTATACAGAAAATTAAGGGACATTGTCCTTCCTCCACAGAGTTGGATACTTTAGATGAGTGCCCTGTGTTAAAAGTTTGTACGGATGTAATATCCATGACCATGACTATCAAGACTACCAGTGTAAAATAGCAACTATCAACAACACCAATGTAAATGTGTTCCGTGATGAAAGCCTTTCTATGATCAACCTCAGGTATGCATGCAACCATGCATAAATAATATGGATAGTTATGCTCACATGCATTGGGTAATTGAAAGTATGTTCTTAGGTACCTGGCCACGGGGAATTCGTTCAGAACGATAGCCTTCAGTTATCGTGTGGGCGTTTCCACGGTGTCTGGGATTGTGCGCAACGTCTCCAGTGCCATTTGGACTGCCTTGGTCGAGGACCTCATGCCCGTGCCCACGGGGAAGGACTGGAGGACCATGGCCGAGCAGTTCGAGTGGCGCTGGAACTTCCCCAACTGCATTGGAGCCATCGATGGGAAGCTCGTCGTCATACAGGCTCCAGCCAACTCCGGCTCGCTCTATTATAACTACAAGGGCACTTTCTCCCTGGTCCTCCTTGCTGTAGTTGACGCCAACTACTTCTTCCGGGTTGTAGATGTCGGAGGCTATGGCAGGACCAGTGACAGCGGCAGCCTCCGAAACTCAGCCTTTGGAGAGGGTCTGCGCGATGGGTCACTTGACATCCCTCCTGATAACATTATCTCAGGAGCAGAGCAGCGGGGGCCACTCCCATACACATTTGTGGGAGATGAGGGTTTTCCGCTGATGACCCACCTGATGCGGCCATACCCTGGACGGAATCAGACCCTGGAGAAGCGGGTTTTCAACTACCGCCTCAGCCGTGCGCGGCTGGTAGTGGAGTGCGCGTTTGGAATCCTGGCTTCTCGGTGGCGCATGTACCGGCGTGCCATTGCCACCAGTCCAGAGGTTGCTGAGCTGACCTTCAAGGCCACCTGTGTGCTACACAATTTCCTCCGCGCCAAGAAGCTGCAAGGACAGGAGGAAAGGTTAGTTTCCTTTTTAAAAAAAAAATAAAGTCATAAACGCATGGCACATTTGCATAGCAAATATCAGCCATCAAATAAGGTCTTTCTCTATTAACTAAGTAAAACTTGTTTTGGTACTTTGGGGTTAACTGTAACCATTTTTGAGGCCGTTTAAAACGTGCATCAAATCACACGATTGGTCGTTTTGGGTGTCGTAGCGTGTAATAAAGGTCGTCAACAATCAAATTGACTACTTTTCAAATTAATTTGAAAAGTTTAAGAGGAGAGTTTTTGGTTTTCTTCTAGCTTGGGTAAGCAGGAGGATAGAATTTAGCAATTGCTGCCAACATAGGCTAGCCTACTGTCAAAAACATCCTTGTGTGCGGATGACGGTCTGATTCAAGCAGGAGGGTAGAATTTGGCGAATTTGGCGGCAGCTGCTGCCAAAATACTGTGGGGAAAAACATCCTTGCGGTTTTGACACCACATAATAAACTCAACAAGGTAGCCCAGGTGCTGGCGAGCCGTACCTCTGCGGACCTGGTTTCATAATAATAAAGACTTTATTAGTCCACAGATGTGGAAATTTGTCTTTGGCTCCACAGGTAGTTGTTAAAACATAAATTAAAACATAAATACAATAAATACATCAAAGACACAGTTAATAAATACACAGACAACTCACAGTCACAATACAGAAGCAGCAGAGTATACAAATATGAAAAAGCCTATTTTGAATTTAGAAGTGTTATTGCAGTTGGTATGAATGATTTTTTGTAAATGTTTTTTGTTGCAGTTGCAGCTCTGAAACGTCTACCTGAGGGCATTTTAATGAACTCCCTAGACAAGGGATGCATAGAGTCAGAAACTATTTGTTGAGCTTTTTGTTTAACTTGTGTTTCATAGCACAGACCCAGCTGTTTCTGACCTTTCCCTATAATTTTACTTGCCATGTTCACAATTTTTGTTAATCTGTTCTTGTTCTTAGCCCCAAGGTTTCCATACCATGTATGCATATTAAACGTCAACACACTTTCTACAAGGCTTCTATATACTGTCTCTAATATGGACTTGCTAACTTCATATGAATCTAGCTTTCTGATTAAGTACATGCGCTGCATTGCTTTTTTAAAAATGTAATCAGTGTTCATTGTAAAACTTAAAGTGCAATCAAAGAACGTTCCCAAATATTTAAATTCCTCCACTTTCTGTACTGGTTGTGCATTAATAATGACAGGTGAGTCCTGGAAGGTATTGTTAGACCTAGCCATGACAAGCTCCTTGGTCTTTGTCTCATTAATGGAGAGATTACTGTCTTGGCACCATTTTGTGAGCCTCTCAATAGACTGAAAGTAAATTGATTGATTTACTGCATTATTCCCTGCCTGCATAAGGCCAACCAATGCCATATCATCTGCATATTTGTACAAATGACAGGTGGGGTTCATGATCTGCATTTCATTTGTGTATAAGGAGAACAGAACAGGTGATAATATGCAGCCTTGCGGCGCCCCTGAATTTAGTGTAACAGTGTCAGAGAAGAGGCCATTGTACCTCACTCTCTGTGGGCGATCTGTAAGAAACTCCTTTATCCACTGCACAATGTGTTTGTTGGTGTTGGTGTCACATAGTCTTTTAATGAGGGTATGCTTCTTCATACAATTAAATGCAGAACTAAAATCAATGAATAATATTCTGGCATAACTCTTGGGCTGTTGCAGGTGTTTACTGACAGTGTTCATAAGTGTCAGTGTTGCATCACCAGTACCACGGCCCTTCTTATATGCAAACTGGAGTGGGTCTAGATAATCATTGAGTGATGTTGAAAGATGATTTACTAAGACCCTCTCCATACATTTGCACAGAATACTGGTCAATGCAACAGGCCTAAAGTCATTGAGCTCTGTAGCTCTTGGCTTCTTAGGCACAGGGATGATGTTAGATATTTTCCATATCCTTGGAACAGCATGATTATTCAATAAGACTATTCTCCACACTATACTTTTGCCCCGGCCGCAATCGCTGCCAATCCTTCTTCTTCTCCTCCTCTTCAGATGAAGAAATAAAAAAGAACGAGTCGATTTGACAATTACAACTTTTCTTACAATCCCTCCAACAGGCCACCGCCAACAAGACAGGCTCAGCAGCCTCATACTGTAGCCTACTGTGTTGCTACGGGACCCGACGTCAGCGGATAGGCTACTATGAGCGCGATTGGCAAGACAACTAGAAATTCTTCTTTTAAACTCTTAAAACGAATGAAAAAAGTAGTCAGTTTGATCGTCGACAACCCAAAACGACACCCAAAACGACCACATTGTGTGATTTGGTGCGTTTTCAACAGCCTCAGAAAATGGTTACAGTAAACCAGTTAAGTTTAAATTCATGATTATATTTTTTTTCATACTTGATCGTACAGACACGTGTCTAGTCTCGTTGGAAAGCCCCGGTTCTGCCCTTTCATGCAATATAGGTCTCATCTCGATGTGACTAATAATCACGGAGCAATGTAACAGAGAATAATGGGTGTGTTTTTTGATGCACATTGCGTCCGTCGGGCTCATAGGGTCCGTTAAATTGACTTGGAAAAAAAATAGGATTTGTAAACTGTCGGAATGGGGGTACTAAAATGTGTCGGATTGGCAGCATGTCGAAATAGAGGCATGTCTAAATGGAAGCATGTCTGAGTGGCAGCATGTAACCGGAGATAACCGAGGGTCTGAGGGAATTGGTCAATGCCCTGATACTAAGGGAAAATCAGCACCACCCTGTTGCACCAGTGCAATTTGAAAGCCAAAGTACAGCTGGACGACCTAAAATCTCCATCTGTCTTGATCATTTGAAGCACCTACTTAACATCAGGTTACCAGTGAAAACCATTTCTGGATTGATGGGGTGTTCTCGTGCTACACTGTACAGATGTATGTCAGAAAACAATATTTCTGTCAGAGGACTGTACAGCACTTGCACAGATGTTGAGCTGGATGAGCTGGTTTCTGCCATAAAGGAGAGGATGCCACATGCAGGGTACCGCTTAGTCAAGGGCACACTGGTGGCACAAGGTCATCGACTCCAATGGAGTCGTATTAAGGCATCGATGCATCGGGTGGACAGTCTAGGGACACTCTCAAGAATGACCCAAATGGGCTGTGTGGTACGGAGAATATACTCAGTCCCCGGCCCCATGTACCTTGTGCATATAGACACAAACCATAAACTCATCAGGTAACCTATGAACACCCAATACATCTGGTTATTTTGAGCATGTAAGGTCTTGTTTACAAATATTCAGTGTTATGCCTACTGTATGTCTTCATGTTACATGAAGACATAAAGATACAACATTGTCATTTTTGGTGCCATTGATGGGTTTTCCCGCAAAGTGAGGATAAATCACAACACAAAAATTCAATCCCTTCATCCATGCCATTTCATAGTTATCCATCCTTGTGGGATTGGTCACACTTTGCCATGTATTCAAATATACACTGCTCAAAAAAGTTATGTAGTTATGTCCATCTTGTCAATCAACAGATAATGTACCTGAAACCTGCAGACAACAATCGATCTGATACAAACTTGGCCTTCTTCCAAGAGGCGGTTCAGGAATTTGGCTATCCTCTCAGGTGATGTTGCACACACGACCAACTTGTCACCTTTCAAGCCGAACCTTTGCAGTCAGTTAAAGAGTCACTTAACCCCATAACTCCACCCACTTCACATTTCTGAAAAAGGCTTTCAAAATGGGCGAGACCAAAGATCCTTAAGGCGTAGCAAGATACGTCGTCGTAGTTCATGTCTATGGGCGCAAAACGGGGATCACTTCCTCTGCATAAAGAGGCGCGTCATTGCGTGTCAGACGTATTCATGGGTTTCATCAGGGCCCTTTCCACAGGTGTACAAAATCAAGCACTCGATTATCAATGCTTGATGATGTTCCAAAATAATCTTGCTGCTCTTTCAAGCCCTCTAGATTTATTAGTTCTAATATGGAAGTAACACACACAAAGCATACATTTCAAGGAATTGAATAAAAACATCAATGGAATAATGGAAATATGTCGCTGCTCTCATTAAGTTACCCCAGCGCCATCTGATCGTCGTTAGCACAAATCAGGATTTGGTTCAGCTGGCTGGCTAATGTGTTGTCAAGGTAGAGCGTAGCAACCGGCCAATAAGCAGAATAAACAAGAGGGGCACACCTGATATAAAGTCGATTTTCTCCAGACGGGAATGCTCAAAAATGCTAAAAAGGTACCTGAAGTGGTCAGAAGGGGTTGAGGGTCATGAAACCGTGCCCAAAATTCACACTCCTAACTCTAGAGAATGGAGATTTTAGCATATAGTTGAAATTCTGATCTATGTCCATAGACTTCAATGGAACAGTTGCTGCCTCTGCTCTGCATAAAGGGGGATTTTGACCCCCCCCCTTGCGATTCGGGTTCCAGGAAGTGGCTTCTCATGAAGTATCTTGCTCCGCCCTTAATTATCTTTGGCGAGACGTTCTGAAATTTGGAGAGGGAGTGCAGCACTGCTGCAACCAATCAACCATGGTGATTTCGTGTCAATCTGGGAATGAGTGCTGCAGACATGGCTTATCACAGGTAGGCTAATCAGGGCAGCAGGTGTTGGGGCGTTTCATTCCTAATTTGTAACGACCCAGTGACGTAGTGTTGGACGAGAAGTACAGGACTTCGTCAGCATTCCAATAGCATTTTGGACCAACATGCCATGGCATGTTTCAACCTGTAGAATGCGCGGAGAGCAATATCTCATACAAAATCAGACGAAATGTTACTTTTGTCAATATTAACCCTGGTAATAGTACTGTTCACCACTATTTTCAATCAATCAACAGCTCAAAAAACATATTTTAGGGTGCAGTGACTCTTTAATGTCCAGACAACACCTGAACATCCAATCAGCATTGATTGTTTACCTAAAGACTTCAAGGAACACGCCTACAGGCACTTGAACACCTGTCTGAGAGGGGACTGCCTTTACAGGCATGCTGAAGATGAAGGAAATCTGTCTGGACCTCAGAAAGAAAATCATTGAGGCCTATAATATGGAGAAAGGCTATACTGCAATTTCTAGATGCTTCAGTCTGTAGAACAGCCGTTCAAGGCATCATTATAAAGTACAGAGTTCCAGAGTTTGTGCATAATAAACCTAAGTGTGGATGAAAATGCTAAATATCTCAATCTAGAGAGAAAAATCATCAGGGATTTTAGCAAGCATCCTCACACATCCGCCAAAATGATAGTTGCTGACCTTGAGACCTCTGGGTCTTGAGGATGACAGTAGAGAGGGCTTTTTATTGTTGAGGCCTTCAAGGTCATTGGCCGAGAAAAAAAAACATTACTCCAAAAGGGGCACTTCAAAGTCAGACTGAACTTTGCCCACCATGCACATTTAAAAGCTAAAAATGAGTTTTGGAAAACTGTCCTTTGGTCCAATGAGATTAAACTGGAGCTGTTTGGGCACATGGATGTTGCCTATGTTTTGGCGAAAAAGGGAAGGCCTACAACCATAAATATACAGTTCCCACTGTGAAGCATGGTGGAGGGAGCATCATGTAATGGGGTTGTTTTGCTGTCTCAGGCACAGGGAGCCTTGTTTAGGTGCATGGGATCATGAAAAATAAAGATTATGTTGACCTTTAGATAACATCAAGACGTCTGCTCTTAATCTAGGCTTGGATCGCCACCAGGGGGGTATTCCATTAAGCGAGCTAACCGTAAATCGCGGCTAACTTTGATAAGCCTCGCTAATTTTAGAGAGAGGTCGGTTCCATTACTCCCGCTAACAGGAATCTCAGCTGAGTTGCTGGGGTAACATATGCTTCTGAACTAACCTGGTCGGTGGCAGGCTAACTGCCGAGCTAAATTTATCTGTGTTGCAAAAAAACCCACCATTCGGAAAACGAGTCCCAAAAGTTGGTTCCGTCAACCTGTGCTTTCGTCACCTGTAGCCTACGACTTAAAAAATAGAAGGAGAAGCTTTTTTCCGACAGTGTTGCAAGCATTGATCAAGGCTAGCCTACCTATGCGCTAGTTTCAAAGAATTTCTGAAAATTATGCAACTTACATTGTTTGAACTTGATCTGTGTGTGGTCCAAGGAATCTTGCGGCTGTGCGTAAAGTACGTCTTTCGTGGTGTCATGCGCAGCGTGACAGGATATCAGGTATCAGGAGGACAGGTATGTTTTGCGTGTTCTCGGGTTCGGTTCCCATGCGATGAATTTACATAGACTATGTTAACACATTAATATTGCCATGTTTAGTTATACTCTTTAATGAAAGGCATCACTATTGATAAAGGGTCATGTAGGCTACAGTAGCTTGTTCAGTGACAGGCAGGCTGTCAGTGGGCTATAGACGATGCAAGGCAAGCCAGCCTATAGCCTAATTCTGTAACCTTTTAAAGGCTATATTAAAACCGCTTCATATAGTCTATTGATTAGGCCTATAGTTCGGATACCAAACCAACTGTATTACACATATTAAATATGAAATGACAAATTGAAAGCCAATATTGCATTTCAGATAATTATATTTCACAAACACTTTGGCAGAACTAGGCCTGCTTATGGGAGACAATAGGCTAGGCCTATAGGTTTTCTCCCAATACTCCCAGGACAATAGGGTCATTCCACGCCAAATCAACCAGAGCCCACGCACTTGCGTCTCAAAAAAATCTGAAAAAAATACCATGTGTGCCTATGTTACCCAGGAGACACACTGTAAAATGTTTTTGTGCTAAGATCAATACTTTTCAAGTAACAGCCAGTTTTACAGGGGGAGGGGGGTGTCAAATTTGTTCTGCCTCTTTTTTTTGTCAAAGTTCACAAGCTCATTGCTCAAGAACTAGAATCCGTAGGAGGCTCAAATTTTGCAGGCTGGTGCATAAATAGGAATAGTATGCAGTAAAATCATTAAGAGTAGTCTCGATGATCCTGCATGGTCATAGCAGTCCCTCAAAGTTGATCAAAATTTTATTGGAGTTTTTGGCTGTGTTCTGTTTAGGCCTTCAGAAGACACATTTTTACTCAACATAGACTCTTGGGGTTTTTCACTTATTGAGATAAGTAGAAACACTCTCCGAAAAAGCAATGAAGAGAAAAGAAAATCCATCAGGGACTGAACAGCAGACCTCACAAGTTTGAAAAATACATTTGGATCTCATATTCAGAGCACCCTAACACCTTGTGGGAATATACAAAGATTTTTTTATATTTTTTTCTATAATCTGCATTAGCTCTTCTTTTTAAAAACACCAATTTGACTTGTCTTATGCAAATCTTTCTTTTTCATTTCCCACTCTGAACAAGGGCAAAATGCACCATAGAGATCTATTGAGAGATTTGTTTTGTATAGAGTAACCACTAGGTGCCATTAAAATCACTGAATCACTGAAATTGCCGGGTGGGGACAAAACATATTGATCTCAATGGTGCATTTTGCCCATGTTTAGGGTGGAAAATGAAAAAGAAAGATTCGCATAAGACAAGTCAAATTGGTGTTTTTAAAAAGAAGAGGTAATGCAGATTAACGAAAAAAATATAAAAAAAATCTTTGTATATTCCCACAAGGTGTTAGGGTGCTCTGAATATGAGATCCAAAATTATTTTTCAAACTTGTGAGACCTGCGTGAAGCTGGCCCCCCATGTTATTAAAAAATGATTAAAAACACTGTTATTCGTTTGTGCTACGTTTGTGCCGGTTTGTGCCGTAAAAATTATCGTTTGTGCCGTTAAGGGTTTTTAAGTAATTCAACTTTAAATTTTCTGGCCAGTGACGTCACTCAGCCCCCCATACATGTCCAAATTTCCCCAAAATGGTCTCAATCGTTTGTGCTACGTTTGTGCTGGTTTGTGCCGTTAAAAGTAACATTTGTGTTGCTATGTTTTTTAAGCTATTCCACTTAATTTGTTACACGCGTGACGTCACCCAGCCCCCCATCAATGTCCAAATCTTCCAAAAATGGTCTCAATCGTTTGTGCTACATGTGTGCTGATTTGTGCCGTTAAAAGAAACATTTGTGCTACTATGTTTTCCACGTTATTATGGTTTATTTATTACTCGCGTGACGTCACCAGCCCCCCATCAATGTCCAAAACTCCCCAAAATGGTCTCAATCGTTTGTGCTACGTTTGTGCTGATTTGTGCCGTAAAAAAAATAACATTTGTTCAGCTATGCTTTTTAAGTAATCACGCTTTGTTACAGGCGTGACGTTTCACGTTTCGGAGAGTGTTTCTACTGATCTCAATAAGAGAAAAAAAATCAAGAGCCTATGTTGTGTAAAAATATGTCCTCTGTAAGCCTAAACAGAGCCCAGCCAAGAACTCCAATAAAATGTTGATCAACTTTGAGGGACTGCTATGACCATGCAGGATCATACAGACTACTCGTGGTGATTTTACTGCATACTATTCCTATTTATGCACCAGCCTGCAAAATTTGAGCCTCCTACAGATTCTAGTTCTTGAGCAATGAGCTTGTGAACTTTGACAAAAAAAAGAGGTAGAACAAATTTGACACCCCCCTCCCCCTGTAAAACTGGCTGTTACTTGAAAAGTATTGATCTTAGCACAAAAACATTTTACAGAGTGTCTCCTGGGTAACATAGGCACACATGGTATTTTTTTCAGATTTTTTTGAGACGCAAGTGCGTGGGCTCTGGTTGATTTGACGTGGAATGACCCAATACTAATTTATTTTATGACCACCGAAAAAATATTTCAGAGTGAACCCTTTTAATCTACAAACGTTATCTTTATTGTTGAATAGCCTATGCCAAAGTTGTTTTGAGTTTAAATAGCCTACTCACTCGTTTTGTTCAGAGTGAAGACAATCAAAGTCAATTCAAACCATCATAATTAGGCTACTGTTAAGCGATTTACAGTAGCCTACAATTTCGTTATTATCCTTTTATGTAGGCAATTAACTATCTATTTTTTCAATTTGATTACTTCCGATAAAAATCCTGTAGATGGCGCTTGTAAATCGAACTGAAATCGTCTAGTTTGCCTTAATTTTACGACATATCCTCTTTTCGTCAATCTACAGTTTCGGTCTACTTTTCTACCTCGTGCACGAGCAGACATGAAGCTGTTTTAAGTCTCGTTTGAATAAACGAGGCCAAGATGCAGCTAACATAAGTTAATGGAACGGCTTCAGTCTCAAGTAAAAGTTGTCGCTAGTTCAAGCCAGGTTATTTTTGTTAAGCGCCGCCTTTATAAGCGACGTTAATGGAATAGCCCCCTGGTCCTTCAGCATGATAATAACCCAAAGCATAGTGAAAAGTGGTCTAAAACGCCCTAAAGGATACCAAAATCAAGGTGCTGGAATAGCCTACACAGAGACCAGACCTCAACCCCATTCAGAATTTGCTTAAAGAGAAACTATGCAGGATTGGCGATTTCATCTCCGGTTTCGGTTTCGTTTTCCGTTTACGCTCGTTTTATGCTTGCATATTTCTCTGCAGAGCTTCCCCGACAGCTTTAGCGTGTATATTTGTACATATATAGGCTATATATAAATATATAAATCGCAAGTGTGGTTCTTCTTGTTCTTTACGTGTCTCAGCCTTCCAGATGTAAACAAGGAGCGATCGTCTCCTGAACAAACTGCAAGGTTGCAATTGCGGATAGGGGCACGGGGCGGGAGGAAATATTACTGTTTTCGATAAAGCTGGTCAGTCAAGCAAAACAACGATTTCTAAGCGATTTTATGACTATGAAAAAATTGCATAGGGCCTCTTTGAAGCAAGAGTCCATACAAGA
Organism: Sardina pilchardus; assembly: GCF_963854185.1. NCBI lineage: Eukaryota > Metazoa > Chordata > Actinopteri > Clupeiformes > Clupeidae > Sardina > Sardina pilchardus. Next base: position 19,965,722 of record NC_085015.1, read on the forward strand.
AAACCATGCAGTTTGGACGAGCTGGAGCTAAAGAGTGCTTAAGAGATATGTGCCAACCTAGTAAAAGACTATTCAAAGAAGTTGTTGTCAGTTGAAGCAAAGAAAGGCTACACTATTGACTATAAATGGTCAGGGGGCTAATCATTTTGAACATGTAAATTCTTGCTTTTCTTGTCACAAATCAGACCATGAGTTAAACATTATCATCAAACTTTGTGGGCATACTGTCTTTGCTCTTGTGTAATCATAAACTAGGCACATTTCTGGAAATGGACATTTGGATTATGTCTGAATTCACAAGGGGGTCTAATAATTTTGCCCTTAACTGTGTACTTTTGGGTGTCCAAAAGTTCCCTCTTGGATGAATTAAGTATCTATCTATTTTCCCTCATGGAATTGAAAGACTTTGGCGGGACGTTTGGATGGGGGTGACCAATGTGTTCTATCACGTTTTAAGGCTGGCTTACATTGCACGATTTTGGTCTGTTTTAACAGTCGGCGACTAAATTTCCAAAATCGGGTGGAAATCTTGGGAGTTGTGCTAAAATCTCGGCGCGCACCCGTCATCTAAATCGTTTAGTGTAAGGTGCCAATCTTAGCGGTTTTAAGTCCGTCGGAGTCGGTCTTTTTCTAGTTTTGCCGTTACGACAATAGATATTATCGGAAGTCTTTTCAGTCGTGGCTCATGCAAATAGAGACGTGAACATTAAAAACCAATAGTGATCTCGGTCGAACACGAAACAGGAAGGGGCAAAATAGGCGACAGCTGTAGCCTATATGATTATTTGTTATTTCATTTCTTATAATTTATTAGTCGGCTATTCTACGTGACAGAACAACTCTATATCTGTTAGTGATGTCACACATCAAACAATGCTGCAGAAACGCGAAAAAAATACTTTGATATGAGTAGGCTATCATGTGAGTTCCTGTTGATGATGACGTGTAGCCTAGTGCACGATGGAAATTATTTTAAGGAATCTAGCAGCAGTCTTGTAAATAGTGACCCACAGTCTTTGCAAAATCCTAATCTGAGACTGGCCTGTGACTAGACTGTGACTAAAAACTCAATGAATTGTCTTTAGATGTGAGAGGGTCTGAGACTGTAATCTTTCAAAAATATTTTCCAAATCTTTGCAAAGTCTGTCAATGTAAGGTAGGCTTTACACATGCTGGAGGAAGAGGGCCTTCTTGACTTGGGAAATGCAACACATTTCTTCAGTCTACATTATGTTTTTCTGCCACGGCTCCAAGAGAACCTCAACTTGATCCGTGATGGCTGGGACAATCACCCCCTAAGAACTGAGCAAAATCTTACTCCGAACCAGTTGTGGGAAGTTGGTCAAATACATAATAATTCCATTTCTAGTCCACAGGTATCAAGGAAAACGTGTTTTTACGGTTTTTTTTCTATATGAACAAATTGTTTATTTTATCCTATCTATTTATTCTACAAATAGCCCTTTTTTTTTTTTTTTTAAGTATATTTTTTGGGCTTTTGTGCCTTTAATTTTTACAGGACAGTAGAGAGAGACAGGAAGCGAATGGGTGAGAGAGTCGGGGTGGGATCCGGAAAGGACCACAGGGCGGGAATCGAACCCGGGTCGCCGGCGTGCGGTGCAGGTGCCCCAGCCAGTTGCGCCACGGCTGGGGCCCAAATAGCCCTTTTATTAATTTTTGTTTTTGTTATCAAACCTTTAGGACAGCGTTTCTCAAACTGTGGGGCGCGCCCCACTAGTGGGGCGCAGAGACATGCCAGGTGGGGCGCGAGCTGACGTGAAAAACCGGAGATTTCTTTTTAATCTGTAGCCTGTGCCTTCCTTTATTGATAATTACGAGAATGCTCCTCCATCTCACAAAACAAACACAAACAAGGTCATCTAGACTCTTGTAGGGCTATCATTGACCAGATGAAAATGTTAGTCTGTCCTGGAACCGTAGTCCGAAAAAAATGATTGACGTCGGAATTTTAATTGCAGCGGAAACAAAAAAAAGCGTTCATGTTCGAGACGAGCGCAGTGAAATTGAAGGATATCTTGGCTATCTGTCCGACGACACAATTGCTGTTGCGATCTCGAAGAACAACTGCTTGACAAACGCAAACACTCATGTTTTGCCTTGCAAGTGGACAAGGCCACTGACTTTACAAAGGTGGTTTAGTTATTGCTTATGTCCGCTTTGTTAACTTGACAGCGGCCGAAGATATTCTATTCTGCGAGTATGCCAAAAGTAGGGCCACTGCAGATGAACTATTCAACATTGATCTCAACAATTAGTCTACCTCGCAGAACAGGACATCAAATGGGAAAACTGTGAGGGACTTTGCTTGGTTGGCGCACAACGATAGCAGGTCAAAGAAATGCTATCGTCGTGATAAAGAGGGTGCCCGATGCGCAACAGACGGACTGTTTCATTCAGGGAAGCGCTCGCGTCAAGGCTTGACCTGAATAAGATTTTGAACGAGGTTGTGAGAGTGTTGAACTTCATTTCTAACACAATGGTAGCATATAGTTGGCCCTTTTGCTGTAATTTTGGAAATTAGCTTTTTTTTGAAGCAAGGATTGACACCTTGTCAATGACAAAAAACTGACGTTATTGGTCATTGATTTAGATTTTTATTTTCTCTATTTTTGAACTGATATTTATCTGTAGTAGGCCTAGCTGTTATTGGTTACTGATGTATATTTAGCAAGTGATATTATAAATGTGACAATTTTGAGCTTGACCTATACTTTCTTAGAGCGATGATGGACAGGTGGGGCTCGGGAAAGCCAAGCTTGATCAAAGTGGGGAATGAAAGAAAAAGTTTGAGAACCACTGCTTTAGGAAATCAACATTCCAGACATTGACTGACATCTGGGTGTAAATGTTCCTCTGATGGATTGCCCACTAACTCCAGAGCAAATGGAGGCATTAAGACACCACATTGACCCACTTCAACCATCAGAATGCAATGGTGTTGACATATGAACACTGTGGAGTATGTTGAAAGTCTAACAGCTTGAAACTTTATTGTTGTGCTCAAATACATTAAAATAGCACCGCTTGAAACTTTATTGTTGTGCTAAAATACAAAATAGTGTATAGTCAGTGATTGTGTTAGACAGTTCTCAGAACCTGTGACGGTTGCCAGTTGAATATCATCTGAATTTCCTTACATAGTCAACAGAATGAAGAGCTAGTGAGTTGTCTTGAAATTACTGACTATACCTGTGTACAATTTGCTACAATGGTAAATGGTAGAATAAAACCTGATAAGTGATTGTGACTTTAGTTTTTTATTTAGCAATATAGAACAAAACTACCCAAACCAAGGTCATACTGTATGTATGTCACTCAGTAAATAAAAAATGAATAGAATTACAATGAAATTGTAAAGAATAAAAAATAATTAAAATACATTTAATCCAAACCAAATTATTTCCCCTCAGTAAGTAAAACATTACTAGAATTACAATAAAATAAATTACTGATAAAATATAACATTAATGTTAATATTTCATTGAATAACAATAAAACAATACCAACAATAAAACAATGTTTGAGTATGTTATTTCATTAATAACAATAAAACAACACCAACAATCAAACAATGTTAGAGAATGTTATTTCTTCACATTCAGGCTAAAACCTGTTTCAACTGACTGAAGGCATGCAAGGAGGTCTGATCTTAATTCAGTGCCACTCTTATAGTGATTTGGAATTCTCAGACGCTCATAGCACGTACTTGAAGTTTGCAGATGATGATGTCCGCGGGATCTCACAACTTCTAATGTTAGGCGCTTGGCAGGCAATTCCTAGCCTGACTCTCGCCAGACCCTTGTAGTTCCGCCATGCTCCACCAGAGGCGTTTCGCTGAGCTCCACACAAGGGTCTGGACGCGAGGGCAATCCAAACCCCTGCCAGTGATCAAAAAATGAGCAGCCAATCAGGAGCGCCGAAGCGAGTGTTTGATTCAAATAACAATGGCGGCACGCAGCGAGGAGTCTTGTGCTGACATTGATTCTGCTATTTCAAACGTTTTGTCGAATCTATCGAGTATTCATTCTTTCAGAGAATAGTTTTGAAGACATTTATTGGTGGCAAGGATGTTTTTACTCATCTTCCGACCGGGTTTGGCAAGAACTTGAAGAAGCCTAGCACGTCATTCAAGATAACAGGCAAGTGGTTTATCAAATCACATGCGAGGATGTTTTACAAGGACCCGCCTTCAGAAATACATCTCCTATCGAGAAGTCCCAGATCCTTGTGTGAAGCAGACAGCGAACTACAGGATCTGGCGAAAGTCAGGTTAAGGCTGGCTTACATTGCACGATTTTGGTCTGTTTTAACAGTCGGCGACTAAATTTCCAAAATCGGGCGGAAATCTTGGGAGTTGTACTGAAATCGCAGCGCGCTCCCGTCATCTAAATCGTTTAGTGTAAGGTGCCAATCTTAGCGGTTTTAAGTCTGTCGGAGGCAGTCTTTTTCTAGTTTTGCCGTTACGACAATATCAAACATGTTTGATATTATCGGAAGTCTTTTCAGTCGTGGCTCATGCAAATAGTGACGTGAACATTAAAAACCAATAGTAACTTTGCGCGAACATGAAACAGGAAGGGGCAAAATAGGCGACAGCTGTAGCCTTTATGATTATTTGTTATTTCATTTCTTATAATTTATTAGTCGGCTGTTCTACTTGACAGAACAACTCTATATCTGTTAGTGATGTCACACATCAAACAATGCTGCAGAAACGCGAAAAAAATACTTGATATGAGTAGGCTATCATGTGATTTCCTGTGAATGATGACGTGTAGCCTATTGCACAATGGAAATAATTTGAAGGAATCTAGCAGCAGTCTTGTAAATAGTGACCCACAGTCTTTGCAAAATCCTAATCGGAGACTGGCCTGTGACTAGACTGTGACTAAAATCTCAATGAATTGTCTTTAGATGTGAGAGGGTCTGAGACTGTAGTTTTTCAAAAATCTTTTCCAAATCTTTGCAAAGTCTGGCAATGTAAGGTAGGCTTTAGGCAATTCCCAGCCGGTCCAAAACTTCATCAGCTCTTTCAGGACGTCTGAAGATGCTATACCAGTGAAAAACACATTAGGGTTATGATAACATAGGTAATGATGACTATAGTATGTATACACTGCTCAAAAAAATTAAGGGAACACTGGTTCATAGGAGTCAGTCACACTTGTGGGATATTGATCTGGACAGTTATGTAACAGATGTGGTTGTGAATCAAGTTGACCTGCTTTGATGTCAACAAAATTTACTGGTAGTATAAGCCAGTATCTGGAGCCTACAGAGGTTGCACTGGGTAGTCCAACGTCATATTAAACCCTATGGATTAAGAATGGGATGTCACGAAAAGTCATGTGGGACGGCGAGTAAAGCCTACCTTACATTGCCAGACTTTGCAAAGATTTGGAAAAGATTTTTGAAAGACTACAGTCTCAGACCCTCTCACATCTAAAGACAATTCATTGAGTTTTTAGTCACAGACTAGTCACAGGCCAGTCTCAGATTAGGATTTTGCAAAGACTGTGGTCACTATTTACAAGACTGCTGCTAGATTCCTTCAAATTATTTCCATCGTGCACTAGGCTATACGTCATCATCAACAGGAACTCACATGATAGGCTACTCATATCAAAGTAATTTTTTTCGCGTTTCTGCAGCATTGTTTGATAGTGTGACATCACTAACAGATATAGAGTTGTTCTGTCACGTAGAATAGCCGACTAATAAATTATAAGAAATGAAATAACAAATAATCATAGGCTACAGCTGTAGCCTATTTTGCCCCTTCCGTTTTCGTGTTCGTCGACCGAGGTCACTATTGGTTTTTAATGTTCACGTCACTATTTGCATGAGCCACGACTGAAAAGACTTACGATAATATCAAACATGTTTGATATTGTCGTAACGGCAAAACTAGAAAAAGACTGACTCCGACGGACTTAAAACCGCTAAGATTGGCACCTTACACTAAACGATTTAGATGACGGGAGCGCGCCGAGATTCTAGTACAACTGGCAAGATTTCCGCCCGATTTTGGAAAAGTAGTCGGCGACTGTTAAAACAGACCAAAATCGTGCAATGTAAGCCAGCCTTAAGATGGCTGCTTAGAAGAGGCTGTCCTAACCCCACTAACTAAATCAAATTAATCCGATCATTTATCCACACTATTTCAAAGGTAAATATCTTGTTACCGCACCCTTAACTACGTGAGACAACTAATTTGCTGGAGTATGGCTACATCTTCGAAATATTTAAAAAATACAAGAGGAAGACTCCTGCTGTCGAGTCCAGCGATGCTAGCCCCAAACAACAACCAACGCAGAATGCTAGTTTGGAAAGCCTCTTTGCTGAAGTTACTAAAATGAGCACGATGCTCCACACAGTGGCATCCGATGTGTCAACGATCAAAGAAACTACCGCAGAATTGAAAAATGCAGTCAATGCAATGCAAGAGCGGCTGACAGAAGCGGCTTTTCCGACATTGAGGATACCTCTCATCAGCTGGTAAACGACCGCGATCAACACAGTAAGCGGATAGAGACTCTGTGGAACCGTGTGGAGGATTTGGAAAATAGAAGCCGCCGCAATAATGTGACTGCTAGGTCTGAAAGAGGGCATTAAGGGGGACAACATGACAGCGTGTATAGAGATCGCTAAGACTTGACCAATGTCATCAAAACACAAAGAATTATGGGTAAGTTTGGCTCGCCTGATGCCAGCCCATGTAAACCTGTGTTCTGGGTCTATGATCTGGCATGATAATAATGAACACTAAGCGTGAAAAAATAGTGTGAAAAACAGAACATCTTGCGCTTCCTTACTGCTGCTATCCATGCCATTCCTCGCCTTTTTGTCACCTCTGAAACATGGCGTGTACTATTATGTTTCCACGCTGGAAAACGATAAAATAAGCTTCATGTTACTCTATTTAATTTTATAACACAGCAGGTAAACGGCATTTCAACAACTGCACTTCGTTGTTCACGCACGTCAGTAAAACAACTTACGTAGGTTTTGGGCCACCGATTCCCAAAATGCGTTGCGTTTTACGTCACGTTCTCAAGCTCTATTTAAAACCCTAGGTCTGAAAGAGGGCATTGAGGGGGACAACATGACAGCGTGTATTAAAAACCTGTTGTCAGAGAGTCTCGGTTTGGACACTGATAATAACGAGTACACCGCTCCCCTGGTTCTCGTCTGAATGAGGATCAACCTCCGAGACTGATTATGATTTCTGCGCTCATCCGCGAGCAGTGTTGCCGCCCAATTGGGCTTCTTTTATATCGTTCGGCGGGGGGAAATAAGCTGTAGGCGGGTAAATAACATTTTGAGTTCAATGGTTCTCTATGAGAAAAACGTCATCGGGCGTTTTTTTGCTGAAGACGGCGGGGCGATTGGGCGGAAATCAGTCTACCCAATCTGGCAACACTGTCCGCGAGAGACAAAGTGCTCAAAGTCGCAAGAGAGAAAGGTGGGGCTGAGGGGAATGGATGCAATCTTTCCCTTTTCCCTGACATGACCAAGGAACTAGCTGAGAGAAGGAAAACATTCACTGCAGCAAAACATCTGCTTCGTGACAAGAATGTGAAGTTCAGACTAGCCCTCCCAGCCAAACCCGTCTCAAGGAGTTTGGGGGCCCTAGGCAAAATGGACTTAGAGCCCCCCCCCCGCCGCCGCTGCTGCACCTCCAACCACCACCAACCCACCCCGAAGACAACACATAGACAGACTGTTTCACACACACTTTATTTTCTGCACAGGTCATTGTCTAATAATTTCACAGCGTACACTATCAGAGAGAACTCTTGGCCATTGTGCAGGGTCATCAGCTATAATGATAGAGCTTGTAGTACCTTGTGTAGAGGGAACATCAGAGCTGAGAACTTGTGCAGACTCAATTGACATTTGAGGCCATGGCACCACTGCATACATACAGTCTCTCCCATGTCCTCTTCTTCCTCACAAATGAGAGGTGGAGAGGATGGTGGAGCTGGGAAATATAATATTTTATTTATCATGTACAGGGTGCATCACATAAGGATAGCCACTTAATCAAATATCTGAAATGTACAAAAATGTACAAAATATGAGTGATCATTTTATTATAATGTTAGCATATTCATAGAGATCACTAACAGCTCAGAGAGAAAAATGCACTCGATTTTAAAATGTAGCCTACATCACTTGCGAAATCAGACGTGGCATATAGCCTAATTATTAGGCTACCTGGATTTAATATAGCAAGTCCATAGACTTTGTTCATCCTATTATATACTTTTAAAATGAAATGTGCTGCAGGGAAGCATTGGGGAAGTCAGTTCAGGTTGTCCTGTAACAATTTGTCTCTTATTATAATCAAGAGTATACTGCCACTAGCACTTAATATAGCCTAAGGTAACAGGCCGATGTGAGCAACCGCATACAAAAGAAGGCCTTAAGTTAATGGGCAGAAAGCCTGTTTGCCTGTCAAACATGCATTCATCTAACAAACGAAAAACACAAATACCACTGTATTGTGTCGTAAACAGTTAATGAGTTCGTGGCCACCTAGCGCACAACTGCATCGCGCGGTGAGCTTAAGGCCCCGACACTTGCTTATTAACGCAAAGCTTCGTAAAGCACTAACAACCACCCCCCAAAGTTCAGTGTCCATAAGTCCAAAAAATAAGCATAAAATCCGACAGTCCAAAACGATAACAAGATCTCCCAGAAACGAAAAACAACGTTCACAACAACTCGGTTGGTGTAAAATAAAAAATCCATTTTAGCTAAAGAAATAAATAAAATACAAAAAAGAGCTTGTCGGGAAGAGCTTTGAATTGTGCCTAAAAACACCCTTAGTTAAATTGGAACCTGTGGCCTATCTTGGGGCTCATTGCTTAAATAAACACTACACATATTATACGCAAATATGTAACTTTATACGTAACATTAATCTGATTTTGGGGAAAAACACCAGCATAACATTGGATGTCAGTGAATTGTCAATAAACCATTAATTCCTATGACATTTTTTGTAATATAGTATGAGAAACTGATTTTTTTCAAACTGAATATTCTGAAGTATGCTTACAGTTGAGGAAGGTCTCTGATACCCCCTTTCCACCGCCACGAACCAGGTGCTGGTTCCGGGCTGGTGCTAGTGCCAGTTCGGTGCTGGTGCTACCTGCCGATTATTCAAGAACCAGCTCGCTTTTCCACAGACTGAGTTCCAGAGTAGTGCTGCGTCGCTACGTCACTGTTTACGTGCGCTTTTGTATCCCAAAACAACCAGCAGAAATGGAGATGTGGTGGAAAAACGTATTACGATTAACTTTGAGCACAAAAAGCTCAAATGTCGAGAGAGTTCAACTGTATCACTGTATCCATTTGTGGAATAAAACCGGACGTGCCCTATTGCATGTGTATTTATTGCAGTCGCTAGAAAAGCATGTTAGCCAACATTAGCACTTGATTAGCACCCGTTGTTATGGTTATGACCATACTACGCTGCTTTTTTTGCTGCTAACGTTAGCCTGACCAGAAACACCACAGTAGTTATATCAGCATGCTAGGTTGCTATGTTTTGGTCAACAAGCTAACAAGCTAACTTTACCGTTCGGGAGCTTACAGCAACCTGCAATGATCTGTGTGTCCGGAACACATTTGTGTCGCATATAAACAATAAACCGTATCAAAATTAGCCATTAAAAGTGGTCAAGAAACCTTTATTCACATTGAATATTTCCAGTTAGACCCCTGGAGCTGCCGCCATTGTTTTCAGATTTTTTTTGTTACTCCCGCCTCTGTGGACAACGCAAGCTTCTGATTTGCGGACGTAACTGGTTCTTATCTCTGGTCCAGCTCAAAGTTGGTGCTGAGTTGGAACCAGTTTTCCTGGCCCAGAGCCAGGTTATTTTGTGTGGAAAAGCAAAGAACCGGTTCCAGACTTGGCACTGGCTCCGAACCAGCACCAGAACAGTGTCGGTGGAAAAGGGGTAAAAGACACCTTTCATCGTACCAAATGCCTTCACCGCCTCTCTCGATGGCTGCTTCTCCAGGTGGAGCAGTTGGGCTTTAAACTTTCTCTTTCCCTGCTTCGCCACCAGGAGCAGGGGGTAGTACCCTACTGCTTTCAATTTATGTAACTGTAAGAATACAAGAACAATACATAACATCTTTTTTGTTTTCATATATGAACAATTAACTTGAAAATAAGTAAAATGCTTACATCAGTGACGGCACTATCCAGTGCCTTTATGGCGTTTACCTTGGTTGGAGGGTTCTCTTGAATTTTTTTCAGTTTTTTTTTTATCTTGATTGCCTTGTACGGCTGCTCCCCTCCACAAAGGTGGCACTTCCTTCTTGCCACGCCAATTATGGCGTGGCAGGAAATGCACAACTTCTTTGTGGATCCAGGCATCTTTATGTAGGACACAGTTGGGACAGAGATGGGGTGAGCCCCCCCAGCAAAATCACGTTGAAAAGTCGTTGAAAAGACGTCTTGTCAAGTCGTCGAAACAACGGCCCAGTTTGGTTTAAAAGTGAAAGGTTAGATGACGTCTTTTCATGGTCGTTGAAAAGACGTCTATGGAAAGACGCCTTTTCAACGTTTAAATTTGGTTTAAACCACGTCTTGTTTAGGTGCTGCCATGGACCTATTTTCAACCAGAATTTTGCTGTTATATATTAATTTATAAGCCTATATTATCCTATTATAGGCTTTTAAATAATGTGCATTAAGCACTTACTAACTTTACCATTACCCATACTATTGCTGTTAAAATAAGCCTATATTATCCTATTATAGGCTTTTAAAATGTGCATTAAGCATTTTCATTTACCAACTTAACCATCTAGATGATAAATACATAATCTAATAGGCCTACATTACAATAGCAAGCTAGGCGTAAACAAACAGTCAAACAAACGTTATCCATTTCATTGTAATTTTATTTAATTCTTGAAGTCTCCGCCACCGGACCGTCCAGGTGCATCATGTTTAAGATGATCTGCCTCAGCTCTCCCGATGTCACGGTCAGCCTTGTTGCTCCATTTTTCACCGCAGCTGAAATGACAGGAAACATTTTCATTAACAGCGTTTCCCATACATAATCTGTGGCGGGCCGCCACGAAATAATGTTCTATGTTGTACGATTGAAATTATTTTTAAATCATGTTATCAATTGAATCACTTTCATTGAGCTGCGCGCACGCAGCTTTTTCTTTGCCCGAATGAAACCACTGCCTCTGCATGTGCATTTAACAAAACATTAACGATTGTTGAAGGATTGTTGTTGCCACATACGGCGAGCTAAACTGCTATTAATTCTGCTTAACATGCGGCGCAAATGTGTTCAAAACGGCGGCATTCAAGTGAACTTTTGCTAACGTCTCACAACGTAGCCCACATTAGGGAGACTAAACTAAGTTATGCATTCGAGTCGTATCTCTAAGCGTTAGAATAGTGTAACGAAGAGACTCTTGTGTGGTCTCAACCGCTGACCGGCCCGCTGACCGGTGAAGTACCCGATCCAACGCTGCCTCCACAGCAGCTTACGAGGAAAACCCCCTGACTGGGAAGCGACAATCAGTCCTCACTCCTACATCCCCGGCCTTAGCTAGCGTCTCCTAACCCTCTCTGGCTTCACCGCGGGCAGCTCTGAACACGCAGGTGTTATCAATTACAATGTACAATTCCAATTCACATTGATTTCCCCCACACAAGAGTCTCTTCGTTGACACTATTCTAACGCTTGGAGATACAGCTCGAATGCATAACTTAGTTTAGTATCCCTAATGTAGGCTACGTTGTGAGACGTTAGCAGAGTTAACTTGAATGCAGCAGTACGGTGTACATTTTAGGACCGTACAGCAGCCGTTTTGAACACATTTGCGCAGCATGTTAAGCAGAATTAATAGCAGTTTAGCTCGCGCGAGTCTCCTCGTTACGTTTGGATGTCGAATTTAGCATGCTAACAGGTACTTTTCTCTTCCGCTGTCGTGAATGAACAGCTGACAGCGCGGCCGCATTTAGAAGGCGTCACGACGTGATTATTTCTGAGATTCTGATATGTTTTCAAAACTGGAATTTATTGTGCATACGTCATGGTTGAAAACTTATCAGAATCTCAGAAATAATCACGTCTGCAGTCGTCTTAAAACGGCTACATCAAGTCAAACCAGACCGACATAAAAAAACACACCTCCAAAGTGTAGTTTTAGGTTGTTTTGGATAGAAGCGTCTGCTGGTTGACTAAATTACCAAATGCGGGGGGGAAAGGAAAATGTATAGCACACTAAAGCATAGGGAAATATAAATGTATTTCACTCACAGCATTAAGGGCCCTGTTGGTTGTGGTTAGCGGAGGGAGGTCCCAGGAAGAGGCCACGTTCTGTACCCTTCCCATTTCTTCAGCTGATAGGTTTGATTCCACCTCCAGCTTGAAGATGGAGAGCATGAAAGAGATACATAATGGTTAGACAGTGTGTTAAAAGTTTATAGAATCATAATAGTGGGTCCACCAGTTGACTCCTCAGTTTTTCTAAAATCATTATAAAATCAAAGACCCACAGTCTTTTGGGGGCAACACACAAACAACAACAAAACAAAATAAAAACACAACATAACATCAAACATTAGTATTTTCTATGTAAACATACAAGCCTGATTGTTTCTCTAATGTCCAGGTCTGCACAGTCCTCCAGGTTTACTGTAGCCGTGTCTGGGCTCCCACGAAGCAGTATGGACAACCACATCACAGAGTCCAGACAAGCAGGGTCCTCCATGAAGGAAAGAGTGCCCCACAATTCTCCCAGCCACAATGAACATATCACTGAGAAAGGGAGAAGCTGAGGGGACCAAATGACCAGGCTCTCCTTCAAAGTGGTGTAACAATGGTGCTTGCTGTTTCAAAAAAAAGACAAAAAAGCAAAGTTAGAATAAAACAACTTTGCTTGCTTACAACACTTAGAAATAATAAAATTCAGTACATAGTGAACCGTACACTGTTCAGATTCTTCAAAGTCATCCAGCAGTTACTTTAGCTTAGAATAATGGCTTCAAACACATTTTGAGACAGAACTTGAAATAATAGATGAAAATGGTTTTACGTAAAGTTTTTTTTTTTACCCTGAGTAGCATTCACCATCTGACAGTACTAGCAGTTGCAGTTCTGGAAGTTGATGGTAGATCTTCCAGGGACACACTTAAGAGTTGATGTGCTGAGAATACAAATGAGCAAAGGCTTTAGAAAAAGCAACAGTTACACAGAAAAATGACAGGAATCCCAGACCTCAAAAGCAGCGTCTAGTAAAAACACGCTGGAAGTGTCACTTCTTACATAACCAATTTCCAAAAATAATCATTAAACACAAACCCATCAGAACTTATTGACACAGTCTATAACACAGGAGGAAGAGGGAGACACACACACAGACCAGGAAACCAGGGGACACAAGGGACCACAGTGGATAGTCCAACAAGGGGGTACATAGCTTCGGCGCTACAATACAATCACATAAACACACAACTAGTTTCCCCTACCTTTCACTTTAAAATACCAACATATTGCACAACCTGGGCATCTGAGCCTCGACAATGTTGACCACTCTGTTACTACTCTGTGCCAAATGACAGTCAATAAATAGATAGATATTACTATCATTATTATTCATAATAATAATAATAATAATAACAACAACAACAATAACACTATTAACATGCTGCACAACTGGTCAACAGGTTCTCCACGTCTGGTAATGATGACTGCTTGCTATGAACCATAAACAATAAATGGAGAGTGGGCCTAATAGCGATTCTGGTATTTAAAATAGTCCTGTTGACAACAAGTACAAGTTGTTGCTACCAAAATGCTACAACAAAAATGAAGTGGATAACAGCGCGCTGCTTGTCTACTCTAGTCTAGTGTATCTAGCAGGACGGTGGAGAGAGATCTATGGTTACAAAGGACTCTTCGGGACGGGTAGATCTAGCCGCGAAAAAAATTCAAATTTTCGCGCTACCTTTGTGAACGTTCTAAGCAGGTCCACGAAATCATGCGTGTTGCAATCAGGTTCCTAACTTCCTACGTTACCACAAACGGCCCTAAATTGTGTTGAATAGATCAGACAGAAAATACTTTCCTTTCATAGAGATAACGGGACCTAACAGCAATTACAAACGGGTTTCAAGTCCGACTACATTATCAGCGGTAGAGTGAATTAACACAGAAGAATTTCTCCACTCAAGTAAAACTAGCCCAGGACAGGTTAAGTTAGCATGGTAACATACAGATCCTCGATTACTCCGCTGTCCGCTTTAATCATCTCTGATAGCACTGTTGATGGTGTTCAGAGCATTCGTCTCGTTTTGGCAAAACTGACTCTCGATCAAAATGTTACATTTCTACTTCCTAAATCATAGGCATAAACTCACTTACCTCAGTAGCAGGTTCCATCTTCTTCACGCTGTTCTTCAACGGCTTCAACTGACTGTGTGTTTCAAACAAAGTTCGAAATGGGCTCGGCTACGGCTTCCCGCCTCCGTTCCTCTTGTACATGCGCAGAGTTCACTCCTGTCTCCTTTACGTGAACATTTATGTGATTTTTTTTTTTTATCAGAATTTTAATTACTCATTATTTCAATGACTGATTTTTTTCCATCTGAATTTTTCCTCTGATTTTTTTTTCAGAGGGGAGAAGGCTAAAAACAGAGTTGTCCGTCCATATCAACTGTTGCCATGAGTAAACAAACAAAAGTCACACACGCAGTTAACGGCAGCCAAGATGGCGGCGCCGGGCGCCCGTAGAGTTCGCGGCGGATTTGGGCAATCCCCGGGGGGGAAAGATGGTCGACAGGAACGATAATGTAGTCCTAGGTAGACTATAACTGATAATTTACATCAGGATTTAATTAGTTGATATGTGGTCTGAAAAAGGACGTGCTAAAGACGTCTTTCCTTAGACCAAAATGGGCCGGCCAAAACAAGACCATTATTCTACGTCTAATTTTGATTGAAATCAGGGCCATGACGGACCGACGGGATTTAGCCCAAATATCAACGTTGAAATGACGTCGTGTGCTGGGGGGGAGAGGTTTGAATGGAGAAGGATATATCCTTTCACAGATATACAGGTACACAAGTACAAAGACACAATCACAGAGACGCAACAGTTTCGAAATATAATAAACAGCATGTTTATTATGCAGATCAATTTTGTATAGGCATGGTATTCTTATGTAGCCTGACGAGCCAGACCCACATCAACGAATCATCTTCTTGTTTTCAAGTAGCAGGATGCGTAATCTTCCCTCTCCACACAATAGGATAACGCTAAACGAATCATCTTCTTGTTTTCAAATAACAGGATGCGTTACCGTCGCAACTTCTGGTCGCATGTCAGTCAACATTATGTTAAGCCCACCCACCGACTCTATACATGCTGTGATTGGCCCGCTGGTTTTTCGAGTTCTCAGCTCCCTGGCTCTATGGATCGTGCCTAGACTGCCCCGCCAGCCAAATTAAATTTGCTGCCGCTAGGGGCGTCTAGATTTCTAGGCTAATTCTTATGTGATTTTCAAAAAGAAAATCTGTTTAAAGGCCGTATTTAAAGGTTAATTTTTCAACAAACTTGGGAAATTAGCTTGTTGGTAATACACATTTAAACTGTTATCCGTTGTATTCAATGTTGTTGGTATGACCAAACGCGATATAATACAAAAAAGTAGGTGCTATGTATAGCAGTTCCACTGATTTTCCTTTCCCGCCCACAACATTCCATAACACGTCACGTGGAGGCCTAGTTGTTGCTGGTGATTGCAGGTAAAGTAGAATTTGTTTATTCTATGGCATTACTTCATTTTACATACAACCCGGATTCTATTTCTTGGGATGAATTTGAAATGTTGATCCAATAAAAATGCGACCTTGCATAGCAAAACCAGTCGCTTTGGTAAAATCTACACAATTAAGTTATTGTAGGCTTTGGTTGGCATCTGCAGATGGCATGGTGGATTGTCTTTACAGACATTGGTTATTAAAAGCTTTTTCTTCCAATTTTAAATTATTCCCAGGTCAGATTCTCCAGGGCACTGTGTAAAGTACGGCTCGTACTCGTCCTCTTTGATAGAGGAGAGAGTGAACAAGGTGGTGGACATGCAGCTTGTTCAGGTAAGCCTGATGCTATTAAACAAATGAATTAATTCTATGCAATTTGATAAATAGACTGCATCTTATTGGACTATTCCACTATTAAAACCATGCGCAGGACTTTATTATGTGCCTAAATAGTGTACAGCGTATAATAATGCTTGGAACAGCAACCCTCCGGTTCCTTCACCACCACTAGCATTCTACACTTACAATGCTATGTGATGTTGCAGAGCTCAGAGGTCCCCAACAGCTCTTGGTGTGAGCTTGAGGGACTCAAGCGCAGCGTCAGCTTGCTAAAGAGGCAGGACCTGCATTTGTCCACCCTAATCACAGATCGACATCGCCAGGTAAATACAGTAAAGATGTGGAATTTATGAATTACACCGAGGCTGCACATTTGTGCTTTTTCTGATGGGCCAGACAGTGCAAGCGTCCACAAAGTTTGCCTTTTACTCTTTATTAGATTGGCAAATGGGTGAGAGAAGAGCTGTGCCCTGAGGGAACACGGCATTATTTTGATGTCTGGCACATTGGGAAAAGTATGTATCCATTTTTGGAACCTCAAATCAAGTTTTGCTATTGCATTTCAATTAATACCATTTGTTCTAAACCAGGCCTAGGGAAGGCCTTGGATACAGCCGCGAAAGATAAGCAGTGTGACCAACTGAAGTTGTGGAGGCCAGCTGTAGTTAACCACCTGTATTGGACTGCAGCCTCAACCCCAGATGGCAACCCAGCTGTGATGGAGGCCAAATGGAGAAGTTTGGTCAATCACATTCAGGACATCCACGTACATGACACACCTGCCTTCTCCAGTTGCACTCATCCCCCTCTGGAGGGGGAACAACGCAACAAAGAGTGGTTAGAACCAGGTGCAGTAAACAGTATGTGGCATTATGCATGCTCTAACGACACATCCTTATGTGTGTCTGTCTTCCTGCATAACTATACCTCTGCCTCCCTATCTTGGTCTTTTTAGGCTCAATGGGAGCAGTAAAGCTTGAAAGCATAATCACAAAGGCTTCATTACTGAAGGACGTCAGGCAGCTGTCCCCACAGTACCAGACCTTCTCCCTTGAGGCCTTCCACTCTCTCATCCTGCACTTCGCACCTAAACATACAGGTTTTTCCTACCTGGGCATGTATAGCAGGTCAGTGCTGCGCAGTGAATTAAGTAAGGGATAACGGCTGACGAGATGACCTGTTCGATGGAAATAATGGCCCGCTATCCCGCTCATCTCCCGTTTGTATTCATCACCTGTATATTTGCATTGTAGTTTTATTCCACCGTTGCCACTTGTGTAGTGTTAATATTACAGTGTACAAACGTTACAACGTTTACATCGCTAAACTATCTTGATTGTAGAACTACTTTCTACCACATACCAACTTTCTACTTGCAGGACAAACTGCCGTTACTAGTTCTAAATGGATGGTTGCTACGGCCAAAAGCCAGTCCATTTAAACGCCACAATGAGTTTGGCGAATTAATATTCAAGTGTGATACGGGCAACACATAGGAACTACTTCAAAGGTAGCCTGTTATACGAAGTTAATGGCCAACCCATCAGCCAATCAGAGAAGAGAATCTCATTGTTAAGGGAGATAATAATGCTGTATTTTATCATGCACATACCAGATTTTTGTTTCAAATGTGTTATTCTGTAGGCTTCTCTTAGCGGCATTGCACTACAACCACAATTCAAACCGGGAGACAGCACAAAGAAGAGATGGTACGGAGATGTATTGTGTGAGATATCCATGGTTCAGAAAGGGTGCCTATGTCGTGCGTCCTATCACAGGAAAAGCCTCATACGGTAAGCAGTGTCATGTCGTTTTCACCGGGGTTTGTCTGTCTGTCTGTCTGTCTGTTAGCAAGATAACTCAAAAAGTAATGGATGGATTTCGATGACATTTTCAGGGAAGGTCAGAAATGACCCAAAGAAGATTGTAGTAAGTATTTTATCATTATTATTATGTCTGCAGGTTATGCAGCGTCATTACTCGAGGTCCTTCGGGAGAGCTACACAAACTCGCCAATGGCTCTTCAAGAAATTAGCGCCAATTTGTCAGCCTGTGCGCCTGCCCCCATCGCCAAGACATTCCAGCAAATTCCAAAGGAGGAGGCCGTCAGCCTCTATCTGGCCCAGCAGTCACGCTACAACAAATTTCATTAGAATTTATATTCTTCCCAGACAGGTCTAATCATTAAGTTGTGAGTATTTCTTTTAGTTCACACTTGTTTTAGTTGTAGTAGTTATATTCCTTCTCATCTGCCTTTTTATTTGGTGGTGGTTTTCTGCATGCTACATGTTTTCTTTGTCTTTGTGTGCTGTTTATTGCTTTGGTTGTTGACTTAGTAGTCTGTGTGTCTGGGTCATCTACCTCATGTGGTTTTTGCAAGGGGTTCTGCATGCTGCATTCCTGTCTGTGTGCTGTGGTCTTCTTTTTTCTTGTTTGCATGAAATTGCTTTTGTGTAATTCAATGTGATTTACCAATCATTGTGCCTGGTGGTTCCTTGTCTACTGATCCTTTTCGGATTCCGATTCCATAAATATTCATTGATGGGGTGTAATTCCAAAAACTGATGTTGTATTACTCCTAATCAATAAGAAGTCCGTAGTAAAGACAGTAAGGAATGATAATCCGAAAAGGACCTCTGTGTGCGCTTTTGTCTTGGGTCACTATATGTTTGCTCTATGTGCTTTTGATGTCACTGCATGCATGTACTGTGTGTGTGTGTGTGTGCGTGCGTGCGTGCGTGCGAGAGAGACACATCAACTGACCCTCAGGTAAGACCACATTATTACTATACTATATTATTTCATGCTGATTTGTATGTGCCTTTGAGTGTGTAATCTAAACTAATAAACTTAGTCTAGTCAATAGCCTAGTAGTTTATTGGAAGTGGAGGGGACATTTTTCAAAGGTGTTTTCAACTAATTCGACAAATTAAGATATATATAGTCATACTGTGTGCATCTTTGCGGTGGCAAAGCGCTTCCTTAATGACGTTGCGTGCCAAGACAAGGAAGCTCTCACACGTGGGTGCATACGTAAATTTGCATTCAGTTGATCTGCCACACCTACTCCCACTATGTAACAGAAATAATCATGATCCCCCATCCAAAAAAGTGAAACTTTACCTCGTTGTTAGTCTATATCAAAAGCAGTTATTCACTTTGTGTGCAAGACGCTATTTTTCGCATCTTTTTTATTCCAACCGTGAGTTATTTGGGGGAGAAACGAGAACGCGCACACATACCGGATAACTTACACCTGGTCCGTGTCTGCTCATCCTGGATTGGTCTTTGTGCAACCAATTAAGCCGGTATGCTCTTGTTTTGGATTCAGTGATCGCAGCTCAGTAACTTATTCCGGATATCTTAATTCTGCTTTTATGCAACGGGCCCCCGGATGGCGAAATACTACTGACTTTGTGAGTCGTAGATAAGTGTAGGGCGGCGCATCAAACCAAAACACAACATAACAACATCAACATCAGTTGAGGGCTGCAACTTCACTTTTAAATGAAAATATCTTGGCCGGACTACTGTTGTCAGTGATTTTTAATTAGTATTTGAAATTAGCATGATTTCTAAATGTCTAGTGACATATCAGGGCCATTTTATGATTAATTGAAATACATTTCCTACATACGGTTCCTTTAAATCCTGAACTGAAAAAAAGAGATAATTTTATTGATGTTGTAGATACCAATGGTTTTTTTTTTTTTTTTTTTATCATTTTCATCCAAACGAGGCCACTGAAAGCCATGGTAAGTCTCATCATTACTTTGAAACTGTTGCCTGATGGCTGAAACAAGACAGGAGGGTAGAGGCTTCCTTATATGCTTGCCAAGAACTCCATACGCCCATACAGGCTCCATAGCCTGTACGCAGTGTACCGGTATTGCCTGGGGATAAATATGTTGGAAACTTAATTTTTATATGTCTTTCATTTATGGTCTATGCAACACTTCTCTATTTGCCTTTAACTATTTAAGTTGGTTTATACAGTAGGATTCAGTGCAAAACAAACAAATTAACAATTAACATACTCGTGCGTCCTGGCTTGAAGGGGACCATGATTCTGCCTGAAGTGCGAGTACGCTATCTTCAAGACAAACGGACTCAGGCAGCATGCCTCAAATCCTGGATGTTGAGTGAGGCACGTCGCATCTGCCGGTCACGGGGTGAGCTCCTCGACGAGCGACCAAAATGCACTCACTTCCCTACAACATAAGCTCTCCGCCACAGTGTCCATGGGACGGCACAGCCCACACAAGCACCTGCCAACACAGCGACACATTAGCTACTCTCTCCCTCTCTCGGTATGCGAGTGTGCCAATGCAATCGATAACGGAGTAGTCTGTGGTGGCTACATTTGCAACAACATTTTCACCGGATGAAGAGGTAAACGCATGAAAACAAACAATAGAAGGCTATATTATTCCTGGAGCTAGTAGGCTACCACCAACACTTGGGATAACTAATCGGAATGTTTACACCGTTGGGGGAAAGATTTAATTCGCAATGAGCTCGGGGCGGGGGCCGGACCATTGGTCCGACATCCCATTAGTCCGACATCCCATTCGTCCGAAAATGAACCATTCAATAGAGATACCATTAGTCCGACATCTCATTACTCCGAAAAAAAGAGAACCATTGGTCCGACGTCCCATTAGTCCGACCATACACAGTAGAGATGCATGGATGACTTGAAACTGAAAGATGCAAAATTCGCAGAAAAGAGGAGACATCTTTTTTTGCAGCATTGTGTGTCTAACAACAGGTGGAAATGTGCTAGCCTGTTGTAACAATCAACCGTTTACCTTCGGCTGTGTTAATTAAACGCAGAAGGGTTTTTTTGAATGACTAAATATGAATGGCAATAAACAGATAATTCTGAGAATGAAGTAGGCTACAACGTAGACTACACATCTGAGTGCGTCTCTTGATTATAACAATGAAACAATGTCGCTTTCTTCGGTTTAACAGTAAAGGAAGACACACACCAAACAATAACCCAGGTCGTGCACAGCGGCGCTTTATATTCACACACAATGTCCCAAACAATCCCAAGCGTTGCAATTCCCCCTTTCATTCAGTCCCGAAAATAAACCTAAAAGTCCAAACTAAACGAAAGATGTCCTGTATTTTGCCAGGACCGCGCACAAGAGTCAATAATCCAATCCAGGAAAACTAAAGGGCCGCTGCCGACAAAACGTCCCGCAGCAATCAAAAAAATATAATGCTCAGAAAAAAGGGAAAACGCGATTGCTGTCTCTCTGCTAGACCAAGCAATATGAAAACACAGAAAAGCAATCGATCTCACCAAATCTGGTGAATGCACCAGCAGTCCCCGAATTCGGCTTTTTCTCTTCGTGCGCCCTCTGTTTGGTAACGCAACGGTCCAAACTGCGCACAGCGTTTAACTAATGTGAAAGTACGTTTCCTCGGTATTGTTGTTAGTTTCAAACTCGAAGGAAAACATTTACAAACACTCGTTGCCGCAGCACTGAGTAGGCTAGGCCTACTGGCGCCACAGATTCAAAATCTCACACGCACTTGCTACCCTCTTCAGACCGCCCCCATCATAGCGCATTCGGGTAAGGTGCGCGGGTGCGCGTGCATATAAAAAAAATACATAGAAATAAGTAGGCTACATATACATACAATGATATTACATGAGAACAGAGTTATTATATGCAATTAAACAATGTAATATTTAAGAAATGGCACCTAAACCAATGTGGCAGTGTGTTGTGCGACATTTTGGGAAGCCAGGACTATGCACAAATTAAAACGAGTTTCTGGAGTGAAACTTTGAATTTAGTCAGACCTGTGTGATAGAAGAATATGGCAAGGCTCTATTTCTAGCTCATATCGAGAAGAACGCACGATGGAAATAACTGTGACTAACTGTGGATAACTTGTAGCCTAGAACATAAAGGTAAGAGTTCATTGTCCTATACGTTTAGCTATGTTGGAATGTAGGCTAATTTGTGGTTTTGTATACGACTGAAACACGTTTGCTTCGATGTTCGTTTGCAAAAATATAAAACACATCTCATGCTAGATGAAGTTCATCGCGGGATGTGAGCTTGGGTCACCTGCATGACAGTCACGCACCCATCCACTAGCCTATGTCCCTGCTATTGAAATCATACTACAAATAGCGTCACATCACTCTAACTGTAAACAGTGGTAGACGGAGTTTTTAGGAAATAGACCAAAGTCTGGATTTGTTTATGTATTGTATGGTCGGACTAATGAGATGTCGGACCAATGGGCTTCTTTTTTTCGGACCAATGGGATGTCGGACTAATGGGATCTCTGGTCAATGGTTCATTTTCGGACTAATGAGATGTCGGACTTATGGGATGTCGGACCAATGATACGGAACCCTCGGGGCGGGGGAGGTTGACACAGGTGGGACCGGCAAGTCTGCCCATGACCTAACGACACGATCACTCACTAGATATAAAGAAAACGATAACTTTCACTCGGTGCTATTCACTGATAGTATAAAAAATTTTGTTATTGTAGCCTATGCACCGCTGTTCAATAGGCTAGCAGTTAGCTCTGATGCAACAACTCACCAGGACACTTCTCCAACTCTCCAGTCATTCTCCTCAGACCATGCATTTAACGAATTATGAAATTCAAAGATATTAAGGATTAGTTAAAGGAGTACAATGCACAAAATGCACAAATGCACAAAAACAATGCATGCCTATGCATCTTTCCTGCTTGGCGGATACATTTCACCCTGTATGGAAGTCCACAAAGCATGTCCTCTCACTGGTGATGCAAAGGGATACCTTGCATTTTGAGCAACTGGTCCTCACAATGCCCTTGCATCCAGGCATCTTGCACCGTCCCTTTTCATCGTCCTGTAAGGGCCAGTGTCCAGTGTTGTCTTGTATGACTGACACAGGTGGCATATCAGTTGAGCATCTTTTTTTTCTTGGCCAGTACTGGCAGTTGAGAAGGTCTCCCTTTCCTTTTGTTGGCAGACTTGCCCTCCATGCATAAACAGGAGGCAATCTGTATTTTGAAATCTAAGAGGGGGAGATGAGACCTCTCTGGGACTCCCACGGACTTGCAGTCCCTTCTGTTTAGAAGCCATGCCTCCACCACAGTTAGATCCAGCATGTGGAACACAATTCGATGGTACCATTTCTTAGACCTGATTTTCGTGCGGTAGAGGGCCAACAATGAATCCAGAAGATCCACACCTCCCATGCTCTGGTTGTACACTGACACAATGTTTGGGTGTTGAATGGTGACCAGCTGTTTGTTATTTTGACCCATCTTTGCACCTCTGAGGTGGGGTATTTATTTATTTATTTCTATTCATAGACAAGAACATTGGACTTTTAACCTGCATAACTAGGGACAAAAAAACGCAAAAGATAGACAGGCCCTTTTTTTCGGGTCCGTGGATTAGTCCCCATCACAACATGGCAAAACTTTTAATAACCCATAGCCTACATGGATTTCTATGCAGCGTCATAAGAAAAATGCGTGCGCAACTAACAGGCAGAAACAGCATCAGTGCTCTCCGTGAAAACACCCGCCAATTAACTTAAATCAAACACTCAAATCAAAAATAATTCACTAAAGAGCATATCGTGTTGTCGACACTCAGGGGTAGGGATGGGCATATCGATCCTGAGTACTCACGCAGTACTCATTTGGAATTTATTTCCTTTAAAAAATATCGATACTAACTATAAAATAATAATTGGGGGTGTATGCATCACTTTCAGCTGTTTTGACGCCTTAATAAACGTACTATGTGACGGGACACCCCTGTATTGGCGACGTATTGAGCTGGTCCATGTCATGTGATAGGAGACGAGCGAATGAGCGTCAACGTTAGACACAGCCAGAGCCCGCCGCTCAGCACGAATGCAGAAACCAGAGGAAAAAACAGCAAGCGATATACGAAGCGCTGTGGTTATTTTTCACCAGTCGATAAACTCACGGCAAGGTGCCAAGTGTGTGATTAAAAAGGTTTCCCACAGCAGCAACACAAGCAGTTTATGAAAACGTTTAAAGACGACGCACCGTGACAGCCACAGTGAGATTGAAAAGAGACAGGCGAGAGTCTGCAAAAAGCGCCTGTCCAGTTACATTTGACAGTGTGATAAAGTTTCTAAATATTCCGATCACAGTCTAATTTTAACAGACACTTTAAGCCTACTTTACACTGACAGATTTTGACTGGGAATTTGGAAAACTGTTCCAAACGCACATCTGAATCCCTGCGAGGTTTTGTCATATAAACATATATACGTGACACCATTAGAAACATTTAATCAACTAGTTTCCAAATATAGATGTTAAAATGATCGCCTATCGATGGCGCTTTGTAAAAACAATAAAAGTAATTCCTAGGATTTTCAGTCCTCTCACCTGCAGCTGGCCCATTCAACTTAATTTGCATTTGAAAGAGCCATTCACCAAGAGACACATTTAGGCTACTTATTCTTTTTTGAACATTTTCCAATTTGTAGTGAAATTGCTTAACATTTTTTATGTTCTTCTTACTTTTATGTAGCCAACACCTTTGGCCATACTATTTGTAAATGGTCTGTAATTGTCTTGTGATTTGTTTTAAATAATAATAATAATATTTTTTACTGACAAAAAATGCTAATAAGTATCGGTATCGATGAAAATGCAAGAAAAAGTATCGGTATCGTATCGAATCCTAAAAGTGTGGTATCGCCCATCCCTACTCAGGGGTAGGTCTGGTAAACTAGACTAAGTAAGGAGGGTGTCAGTGAGGATGTGGTTCATCGCACTAAAGCCACGCTCGCACTCAGCAGTTGACACATAGACAGTGGTGAGCACTTTTTCCAAAGTCTCCCCTGTGACACCATTACATTTCAGTTCATGAAATTCGTTAAGAAGTGTGGGCATATTTGTGTCTGCTATAGCTTAGGTTTTATGAATGGTCAGAAGTTTGTCATCCCCTTATGACAACCGTTCATCTTCATCGGAGGGCCAATTTGAGGGGTTCAGCGCAGCCGCCGCAGAAAAAATGCTGTTGTCATCGAGCCTGCTCTGAATGTTATCGGCCAAGGAGATGAAAAAACGCTCACGAAAGGTCTCTGCCTTTCGTTGTTCTCCGTCGCTCGGCTGAGACACCTTAACCCCCTTAAATGTCTGCTTGCTGCCCAATTCCTCCTTCAGACATCGTACGTTCACGCCATCGACTTTCCGCACAGACCTCAGTGTCCGCACGGCAACGCTCACCTCAGCATTAGCGGTGACAGCAGTGGCATCTCTTCTCTGCAGAAAGAGAGAGGGACAGGGCCTGCATAGTTTTGAGCGCATCCTTTACTAAAGCCATCTCCACCACGAAAAGCCACTGAGTCATCTTGGCATGGATTCTCTTACATTTGGCCCTGTCTTTGGTTGATAGCGATGTGTCTTCGGCCAGTGCCGCGAAGAGTTTATCGAGAGCTGGATAGCTTTCCCAAAGAGCCGTCACAGTGCCATTTGGATGATTAGTATCTGCCTATAGTGCACATGCAGAGACAGCATGCAGCATGCAACAAGCAAAGACACTGAAGATCGACCTCAGTGGATCTAGTTTGCACGCGATGCAGGGAATAAATATGCTTACTTCTTACATCAAGGATGGAAAACACGTGAACGGTATGATCCATTTACATTGGATATTGCTATATAGACTAACAACAACTTTGCTGTGCTAGCTTGCTAAGTCTACTGTCCTGTTCAGAGTCTTTAGCGACCATCAGAGTCCCTAGCAACCTTGACGAGACTGACGAGATAACAGTGCAATCGTGGTAGACATACTCCTGAATCGCTAACGTTAAAAAGTTGATTTTCACAAAAAGATGGTTTTCTCCGTGTTTTGGTCAAAAACAGGTGTTTTTAGCAAAACTAACCCATGTTCTACTGACGATTACTAAAGAACGGAAAACGATAGAAACAAACCGTTTTTTCCTGGTGAAAGAAGAGAGTCTACTCTTTCATTTGGTACCTTCGGTGTTTACATAGTCATAAAGCTCACCGTTCGGTGGATCTTGGAAAAACAGTCAAAATGCTGTAAAACGTCTGGCAGTATGGAGCGCTCTGCACTGAAAATCGCTGGCAGCCAGTGAGTTAAAAATACACATTTAAAAAACACATAAAACACAATAGAAATTATGTTAACCTCTTTCAATATTCAAAAGACATCAATAAGACAACATAAGGCGTTGGATGCTTGACCAGTTCCTTGACCTCGGCCTCAGGCAGTTCCAGCAAGAATGTGTTAAGATAAGATGTGAAGCTTGTAAATACATTTTTACTGTCATCAAGCCTTCTCAAAATTGCAGCCTCAACGACGTCGACATCTTCAGATGCTCTCCTTCTTTTCCTTTGCCCAGGTCTTGCCAAAGGACTCTCAGCGGATGGGGCAGAGGAGTTAGAAGGGGTTGGCTGGGCTGATTGGGGTAGTGGTGCAGCTGCTGCGGCTGGTGTTGGTGCTGGTGCTGGTGCTGAGGAGTCTTCACCTGCCTCACTGGCGTCATCATCTTGAACCTATGAATGTGTACAAAACATTACATATCAATAATGATACTAATAATAAGTAATTCAAAAGGACAAGGACACTATTTGTGCAGGAAAGATAAATTATGTGTTTAAGTATCCACAATGTTTTCAATCATGTTCATGACAACTGACTACAACACAACATTATGTTGCATTGTAAACAGGGTGGGAATTAGACCAAGGCCATGCGGCCATGGCCGCCGTTGCCCTACACTTTGGCCTTGATGCCCCGTGAAAAAAAACCCATCATGCGGCCACAGTGGCCTTTATGCCCCTGACTTAGGGTTACCAACCATTCAGTACGGAATCGTCCCGTATTTGACACATAAAAGTCTTGTTCCGTATTGAACTGATACGGAACGCTCTTTGCTCTTTGATTGAAATTAGGTCCGTGCTTCACCTGATAATTTGCTGCGCAATTGATCACACAATCGCGGACCGACAGAAAAAGAAAGCAAACGTTACTGCAATCAGGAAGAAATGCTAGCTAATTCGATGTGATTAAACATAGAGCCATACGATTAAGTAGTGGTATGAGCTTTCATTGAATGCATGTGTGCGCGCGTTTGCGTGACAGAAACTGAAACTACATGATAACGTTAGTGTCAAAGCTCTGCTTCAACCTGTCGGAAGGCTATTTAATTATTCAACAACATTTAATAGAGCAACGTGGATTCCCGCAACTTCCATACAAACAGCGCAAACATTGTTTAGCATTGACTGTTGTTTACCGGTAGTCAAATATGAATATAACATGGTCAGTGAATATAACATGGTCAGGAGATTGCCTAGTCTTTCATTTAAAGATCTCCAGATTTACGCCTATCTGCACGGCCGTTTACCATAGACAAACGTTGGTATTGTGTTTTCTTACATTCAGGCATTCAAATTAAATTTCATTATACAGCATATCATTTTATTTCTCCATTTGCCTACCAGAGTAGCCGTTTTCAGACAGCGGTGTATTTTCGCAATGTTCACGGACTTTTGCTTTCAACAAATACCCTATGCGTCATGTCAGAATGTCCGCTATCGTCAGAAATGCGGCAGGTAATTATCGCAGAACGTGCAGAAACCTGTCTGAAAACGGCTTATGATGCTTGCACGAGGGAAACATCCCAAAACAATAGCACCCATATTTGCTGTTGTTTTCAGAAGTATCTCTCATGCAAACATGCAAAAGAATGAACTGTAAATTATATCTATCTATCTATCTTACATTAGTATAGCCTAAAGCAGACCCCTGATGTGCATAGTACACAAACTTTTTGTAAACAATTTTGGCACAAACATTGACTGCTTTGAAGTGAAAGTGCATGTTTAACAATATAGCATAATACTAATTGTGATATGATAATCATAATGATGATTTGATGAGAGGTGGGGTGAGGTAGGCTATGTGTAGGTGGGCCCTATGACCCCAAAGTCTGCCATGATTGGGCCTCAACTTAAAGAAGTTTGAGGCTGCGTTAGTGTTTCTCAAAGCCTACAGAGGCTAGAGGGTCTATGTATTTGTGTCGAGATAACCCTGAAATGTAAAACCATCGAATTTTACTCAGTGGCCTTTGTGCCCTATCATGTGGCCTTGGTGCCCCTAAAAAAAAAAGAAGGTGAAGGCCAAATGGCCTTGCCCCTAAAATGACGAAATTCCCACCCTGATTGTAAATAGTGTAAATAGTTGCAGGCCTACACATGAAATCATGTTTTTTACAATCATATTTTTTCAACCTGCTGAAGATTAAAGTCTAATTAAAGTGTAGCTCAATCCCAGCAATAATTTGGTGGTCTTGTCAACTAGTGTCAACGACAAGACCACTAGTCAGAGCGAGGAAATGAGGGGGTTCGCAGATAGCCAATTTTAAACTTTATCAGTGGAGATGTGCATTTAATTGATAACAAAACAAATTGAGTACAACAAAAATAAATGCATAAACTTACATCACTGGTGAAGTTGCTGGAGGTGGCTCGTTGAAAGATGTAAGGGCTCAGCCATGCCAAGCGCTGCAAAATTGGTGGACCCGTTGAAAATCAAGATGCACCATCGCCACTTTTTTTTATTTACAAACTTACAATGGGCGCGCACATAGCGTTCTCGTATTGTATTCCATTTAGATTTGACAACAGTTACGCTTACCCAATCCCCTCAAAACTATTAATTACCCGTTGTTTATCCCTATGTCCCGGGCTGGATGCATCAAAAATATGCAGATAATTCCTGACCATCTCTGCAAGTCTCTCCTCAAATCCCGCCTTGTTTTAAATACCTTCTTTGTGACTTTGTCGAGCATATTTTGGACTATGAACTCAATATCTCCCCCACTTTTTCCTGTGGCATTGTTCCGTATTGCTACGTTTCATCCGTAATCGTAAGCCCCTCAATTTCGTGTCAAAGTATGGACGAAATCAACGGAAAGAACGTTTGAAACAGTCCACACGTATCCGTATTTTACGTTGAGCATGAATGGGCCTTAATAGACCTTTCACACAACTTCCGTATTTGGCACCGGAAATCGTGGTGTAAACGTACTTCCTCACCGGCAAGCCGGCAACAGGATGAACAACGAAGATGGCACAAGTTTCGACAAAAAGTTCTTCTAGCGTTCCAGGATGTTCTTG
The DNA here is from genome assembly GCF_963854185.1 of Sardina pilchardus. Classification (NCBI taxonomy): domain Eukaryota; kingdom Metazoa; phylum Chordata; class Actinopteri; order Clupeiformes; family Clupeidae; genus Sardina; species Sardina pilchardus. The sequence continues at coordinate 19,995,067 of NC_085015.1, forward strand.
TAATGCCCAAAAACAGCCTTACCTGTCGTATCACTCCTTCCCTGTTAACGCTGAAGCTAAACGAAAATTGGTTCAGGCTATTTCAGCGGGACGAAGGACCGAATTTCACCATTAAGAAGGGGAGTACTTACGTTTGCAGCAGACATTTTGTTTGTGATAACGTCTCTATACTTTTTACACCTCTGTCCATTAGTGCTGTGCGATACTACGGTATATATCGTTGTACGACAGAAAAATGTCTATCGTACGATACAGTCCTCTACCGTTTATATCGTAATTTTTACGTGTGGCTGTGAATGCTCAGACAATTTAACTGCAGGTGCGTTGCCGCTTCTCGCAGCGGGCAACGTAATTTACTGACTCGGGATGGGTGGGCAGGCAAATGAACGCAGGCATCTAATAGTAAACAAATTAAACTGTTTTGACGTCAGCATAAAGATACCGATACAACTAAAGTATTGCAATACCCTGAAATTAAAAATATCACAACATCTAATGTTAGCCTACTTTACAATACGTTTAAGAATGACTGTGTTCTTCTGAAGAAGCGGTGCGCGCAAGGCAGGTCTCCCCTAAAAACTAGCCTGTGGCTGTGCGTCTTTCCCCCCCTCACACACACTGGTATGCGCAGCAGTGCTATTAACAGCGAGACATTGCTGCTAGTTTAAGTGATGCTATTGTAACACACAAGTATAGGCTAATATCAAGTTGATTTGCTCACTTGCATCTCTCAAATGTGTGTTGCTAACCAATCTAGGCTATGGCATTTAGATCATTTGTGACCATTGAAAGCGAAATCAGTCGGTTTGCGCACAACGTTATTTTGAGAAAATCAACAATAACAAACTTCCGGGTTGAAATGTTGAATTTCACGTTTTCGCATAATTTGACAGTATACAGTCTACAGTTTCATATCGTGAACGCATTTCGCGGAAAAACATACGTTTTGACTGTTAAACCCGGCAGGATTCAACACATTTGCTGTCATTCCCATTGTGGACGCGCTGCTTAAAAAGGTGATTTCTCCTCTTCTGGCATATCGTGACAGGAGAACCATGTCAACTTTGGATGCAGTTATCTTAGCGATAGTTTGTGTAATACCCTTGATATACATATCATTGGAAAGCTTAGTTTATGGCCGTTCACGTGAGCACAATAGCTTAATTTAGTACATTTTACCGAAACGACTTACAGGGTCACATTTAGGCTTACTATTGGATTTAACGTCATTATTTTCTCTCACGTATTTCTTAAAGTGACAGGCAATTACATCTACTGTACACAACCACAACTGTTTAAAAAAAAAAAATGTTTAGAAATTATAAGAAAAATTTGCATTCATGTGTGGATGTAAATATATAATTTTAAAGGGATATTCCGCCATTTGTGGAAATACGCTCATTTTCCACCTTCCCTCGAGCAAAACAATCGATATTTACCTTGTTCCCGTTCATCCAGCCATTCTGTGAGTCTGGCGATACAACTTTTAGCTTCAGCCTAGCATAGATGATTGAATCGGATTAGACCATTAGCTTCTCGCCTGCTAGCTTCATGTTTAAAAGTGACTAATATTTCTGGTAATTTTCCCATTTAAAACGTGTTTCCTCTCAAGTTAGAAAGTGCAATAAGACCAACTGAAAATGAACCCTGCCGTTTTTCTAGGCTGATTTGACATGGAACTACATTCTCATCTGGCGTAATAATCAAGGCAACTTGCAGCTACTGGCACTACTACTGCTTGATGTCTATGGGGACTATTTTCAGATGCTGCGTACGATATCACTGCGCCTATGGTACGTTTGCAAGTTGCCTTGATTATTACGCCAGATGAGAGTGTAGTTCCATGTCAAATCAGCCTAGAAAAACGCCAGGTTTCATTTTCAGTTGGTCTTATTGCACTTTCTAACTTGAGAGGAGACACGTTTTAAATGGGAAAATTATTAGAAATCTTAGTCACTTTTAAACATGAAGCTAGCAGGCGAGAAGCTAATGGTCTAATCAGATTCAGTGATCTATGCTAGGCTGAAGCTAAAAGTTGTATCGCCAGACTCACAGAATGGCTGGATGAACGGGAACAAGGTAAATATCGATTGTTTTGCTCGAGGGGAGGTGGAAAATGAGCGTATTTCCAAAAATGGCGGAATATCCCTTTAAGTAGAAATTCTATATCGGGATATATATCGTTATCGTGGTATAGAATTGCCTATATCGGGAAATAACTTTTTGTCCATATCGCACAGCACTACTGTAAATTCTATAGCTTGCTGTGCAGAAACTCAGCAGAAAGAGCTGCAACAGCAGCGAGTGAACAGTAACGTAAGAGGCACAGAGAACTTGTGCAGTAGTGGTCAACCTAATTTTTCCTTTGAGATGGGTAGCATCTAGCCCTCACAAAAACCTGCCCGTCAACTACATTTGAGACTTTGACAAGCAAGCACACGAACATAAACACAGACATTGCCAGAGAAAAGATGTTAACAGGTGATGACAACATTCGGCTAACATTAACATTAAGCTAGATGCTACACACAAGATGTTCACTTGGACCATAGGCAGACAGTGAGCGTCATATTGGTTGTAACATCACGACCATGACTGTTACATTGACTTATTTGAATAAAGTAGTATGTCCTCTGTACTATCCATACCCCCTTGTTAATGATTTGTTATTCCAGTAAACGTTATCAGTTCAGTAAAAGTTAGCCTGCTTGCTATCAGACATTACTTACCTTGATAATTATGGACAAACTCTTTAAGGAAAAACTTGTATCCTTTTGGTGCATTCCAGACAGCATTTAAACTAGTGGGACGTGGGACCTACCCTACCTGAAAGGTTCTACCTCCCACTTCAAAGCGTTCCAAGCATTTTGGAGTGGGAGGTTTAGAAAACATGGGTGACCACCGCAACGTTAGCATATCGTCGTAACGTTAGCATATTAGGCTAGGCTAACTGTATAACGTTATAACATTACTTTCACAATACGTTGTATTCTTTGTTGACACAATTTTTAAGTCATAATATGAAGAACAAGTTACCCAGCAAGCAAGCCCGCGCGGGCCCCTTGTAGGCTCACTGTGGGCTGCCGCTGGGGCCCCTAGCGGGCTGCCCACGGTGGGCCCCTGAGGGCTTGCTCATCGGCAAAGCGCTGGGCCCGCAGTGCTGGCCCCGCAGGGGCAGCCCTCACTTAGCCCTAATAGCCCTAACTAGGCCCGCACAGGCCCCTATGGGCTGCCCTCATCTAGCCCTAAGCCCTCTCTAGGCCCACGCTCAAAAGCGTGGGCCCTGTAATGGCCACGCATGGGCAGCCCACATTGCCCTCTCTAGGCCCATACTCAGCATTGTTATTGTTTTTCCCCTCCATGTTTGTATTTTATTTCTTTTAAAGTTCATTCATTCATCTTTGTTAAACACATTGAACTGCCTCTGTGTATGAAATGTGCTATATAAGTAAACTTGCCTTGCATAACTGTTCAAAAGAAAATTACAATAGTCCAGAATTCAAAGAAATGTAAGTTTATTGTGTTAATATACACACTATATCTCTAAACATTTAATATGAAAATCACCTGAGACAAGTATTAGCTTTAAAATATAAATAAATACATATGAAACCTTCAATATTAAATCACTTTAATGGTCATGAAATATATACAGTGCCCTCCATAAGTATTTGAACATATGCTAAAGTTGCCTAAAAAGAGGAAAATAAAATCATCTTTTGGAAATTGATCTTAAAGGGATATTCCGCCATTTTTGGAAATACGCTCATTTTCCACCTCCCCTCGAGCAAAACAATCGATATTTACCTTGTTCCCGTTCATCCAGCCATTCTGTGAGTCTGGCGATACAACTTTTAGCTTCAGCCTAGCATAGATCATTGAATCGGATTAGACCATTAGCTTCTCGCCTGCTACAGGGCCGGCCCTAGCCCATTGGCTGCCCAATAGGCCAGTCAATCTAGTGTTTGACCCATGACTAATTGCAATAGTAATCATTCCAAGATTTTTGTGATCCCTAGGTATATCTAATTAACATATAAAAAATCTACCCATTTATATTTAGTGGAACATACTTTTTTCAAGGTCAAAGGTAGCAATTTCCAATGCATTTTGCCATTGGGATTTACTAGTGAAATGGGTAAAATTTTAAACTATAGATATCAAATTGAAACTTTCACAGTTGTTTACTCACATTATGACAAAGATTTTTTGTATTGCAAATTGTCTGAAATGTGATGTTTAGATATGCAAATGAGAGCAGTTTTACCTAAATATGCAATAATTTGCATATATTTCTAGAAAACTAAATCTGAACAATAGGTACAGTCAGCTTCAAAATAATTGCTGCATTTTGCTACTATATTGGATACCAAAAGCCTATGCAAAGGGAATATTAGATATTACTTCATATCACCTCAGAAATGAGGAAATCAAGTCAAGCCAAAATCAATGCGTTTCAATGGAAGTACATTATACAAATGATTGTCAATGATATGGTATGATGGAAGTATCTCAGTGCATGCAACTCACTTGATATGTTGTCTAAAGGTCAATATCTTCCTTATGTGACTTGGCATGCATTGAGATACTTCCATCATACCATATCATTGACAATCATTTGTTCTATAATGTACTTCCATTGAAACGCATTGATTTTGACTTGACTTGATTTCCTCATTTCTGAGGTGATATGAAGTAATATCTAATATTCCCTTTGCATAGGCTTTTGGTATCCAATATAGAAGCAAAATGCAGCAATTATTTTGAAGCTGACTGTACCTATTGTTCAGATTTAGTTTTCTAGAAATATATGCAAATTATTGCATATTTAGGTAAAACTGGTCTCATTTGCATATATAAACATCACATTTCAGAAAACTTGCAATACAAAAAATATTAGCCTTAATGTGAGTAAACAACTGTGAAAGTTTCAATTTGATATCTATAGTTTAACATTTTACCCATTTCACCTGTAGTAAATCCCAATAGCAAAATGCATGGGAAATTGCTACCTTTGACCTTGAATAAAAGTATGTTCCACTAAATATAAATGGGTAGATTTTTAATATGTGATGCAGGAGGGTTTAAGGATCAATAAAAAGTATGAACCATTACTATTGCAATTAGTTTTGGCCCTTTTTTGAGCTAGATTGACTGGCCTATTACAGTAAAGGAGATTCAATAAGTCAAAACACAAGAGGGTCATTCCACGTCAAATCAACCAGAGCGCACGCACTTGCGTCTCAAAAAAATCTGAAAAAAAAATACCATTTGTACCTATGTTACCCAGGAGACACTCTGTAAAATGTTTTTGTGCTAAGATCAATACTTTCCAAGTTAGACAGTTTTACGGGGGGAGGGGGGTGTCAATTTTGCTCTGCCTCTTTTGTTTGTCAAAGTTCATAAGCTCATTGCTCAAGAACTAGAATTTGTAGGAGGCTCAAATTTTGGAGGCTGGTGCATAAATTGGAATAGCATGCAGTAAAATCACCACGAGTGGTCTGGATCATCCTGGATGGTCATAGCAGTCCCTCAAAGTTGATCAACATTTTATTTGAGTTCTTGGCTGGGCTCTGTTTAGACTTACAGAAGACATATTTTTACTCAACATAGGCTGTTGATTTTTTCCCCCTTTTTGAGATCAGTAGAAACACTCTCAGAAAAAGAAGAAAGAAATTCCATCAGGGACTGAACAGCAGACCTCACAAGTTTGAAAAATAATGTTGGATCTCATATTCAGAGCACCCTAACACTTGGTGGGAATATACAACGATTTTTAAAATATTTTTTTCTTTAATCTGCATTACCTCTTCTTTTTAAAAACACCAATTTGACTTGTCTTATGCAAATGTTTCTTTTTCATTTCCCACCCTGAGCATGGACAAAATGCAAAATGCAATCTGTGACAATGAGATCCGAAAGTGTCCTGATTTGACACGGAATCAACCATGTGTTAAATTCTCATGAGGCAGACAGCCCCACATCATCACATACCCTTCACTTAACCTAAAGATTGGTATGGTGCTTCTTTTTTTTTTTTGTTTTCAATTCAGGGTTCGTACGGGTGCTTGAAATCCATGAAAATGCTTGGATTTTAATGTGGTGTTTTCAAGGTTTGAAAAATGCTTGGATTTGGGGTAAAGTGCTTGTGAATGCTTGAAAGTGCTAGGCCTACATATTTCTCGGCAGTCTGACTCAATAGACCAATTATTAAATGAAGGGAAATAAAATTAATTTGCCGTAGGGCGCGCGCTGACAATGACGACGGGTTTGGTGCTTCTCATTCATCACTCCGCTATGTCCGTTCATTGAAAGTGAAAGCAGACTTGTGTTGATGAATGTTTGATGCAAGTTCGATGTGTGTGGTGAACTATTTGTTTCTTAGCAGAAGGCATGAAACGGTAAAGGTCAAATTATTTATTTACAGATACATCATTTATGAAGTTGTTTTGGTTTTGCAACGCGTTCGCGTCCAGTTTGACGTGTCTGGATTTTCCGATAATGACAGCAGCAATCTCGTGATGCTGTATTGACTTTTAATTTATGCGCGTGTAAGTCTAAGCTATTGTGCTTGAAGTTAGCTGTGACCGACTAGCCTACTGGTTTTCATCGTTTTAACCACAAAGCCTGTCGACTTTAGGTCTACTAAATTGTTTAGTTAACACCTTGTCATTTCGCGTTTGTCCAACCGTTCACCTCCGTGCGCCCCATGTCATTCAAAACATATTTCGGGATAGCCATCTCACTATGAGAAAACGTATGACAAGTGCTAAGATATTAACACGTTGGCATGCTTGGTAAACACCAGTCTTGCACATAATATTGAGCTGATTTTTTTTAGTGGAAATGGCTTACTGTCACATTGTGCTGATAGATGAAAAAAGTTGCCTATTTAAAGGCACAGTCTGAATTTTAAGCATCAATATCAATAGGCCTATGGTTCACTATCAAGACTAGAGGACTGTAAGGGGGCAGGCTATATGTGATCAAGTAGGCCTGTATTAAAACATGTAGTCAAAATTATAACTTTATGTTGATTTAAGTTGAAACAAAACATGTTATGAACTGAGAAAATCCATGGTTCTACATCATTGTTGGCAAAATGATCATGATAGCCTACATATTTCAGCCATATCTGGTTTAGTCTTGAGTAGGCCTAGGCTACTTTGCTATAAATGAGTTATAGACTTATATATAGACTATATTGTGGTATGTTATAATGTTTGAAATATATGTATCACAGTTTATCAATAGTTCTCATAAAAGTCATCAAATGTCATCATTTAAGGGGGTATTTTTCAAAAATTTCTCCCGGGGGTGCTGGGTATATTTTCCTCTTTTTTTCTCCTATGATATATGAAATATGGTGTGAATCAATCCATGCTGTTCAACATTATCGAGTGCTGTCAGTAAGAAAAAGAACAAGGAAATTTGATATGACATAGACCAAATAGAGCAGCAGCAAACACTAATGAAATGGTTCCATTTTCTATGCCCCATTCAGTTAACCTAATGATAGCTGCTGGTTATATATTGGGCTTAGATTGTATCAAATTTTCTGGTTCTTTGTCCTACAATGACCTAAAACAGGACTTTGGATTTGTTCACACTCGATTTCGGTACTGGAAAACTGGTCTTGAAAGTCCTTAAAAAGTGCTTGAATTTGGCCATGAAAAAGGTGTACGAACCCTGTCAATTAGCCTACTACCTGGTTTGATTTGCATTGAGCTCAATGAGCATGAAACCAGCTAATAGACTAACTGAAAAAACACCATGCCAATCTCTAGGGATGGTGAAGGGTATGTAAGGATGTGGGGTTATTTTAATTGCAAAGGCCAAGGGAACTTTTTTAGGGTGCATAGTATCCTGGATCCATGAAATAATAAAAACCTGCCTGCCTCTATGGGAATTTAACACATAGGGGTTCAAATACTTATGACGCCTGTATTTTAAGGAAAACATTTATCTATTTACGATACATTATTCATTAACATAGAAAATTGGTGTCCTTAAATGTTGGATATTTCCTCATTTTTGTATTTACAGTAAGACATTAAGATCAATTTCCAAAAGATGATTTTATATTCCTCTTTATACTCAACTTTAGCATGTGTTCAAATACTTATGGAGGGCACTGTATATGAAATAAATAAATAAATAAATAACAAAGGTATAACATGTGTTCCCCCCAGCAATAACAAATAACAAATACAGTACACCTCCGCAATACATTTGTTACATTTGCCCCCCCCCCCCCCCCCCCTTAGCTCACGTTAGCGTCAGGGTTTCTGTTTTGCTGTAGTAACCTCTGCCGTCGTCCGCCACCCTGGTCTCTCGCGTTTCGTAGCCATGACTTAATTTCTTTTTCAACATTAGATGCATCTCACCAACAAATCCAACTCTCCTCACAGCATCTGAATGGGTGTTAAAAAATAGCAACGCTTTACTTGAGGTTTTCGACAGAGTGACATGAACCTGTCACTAACATGACACATCATCATGAACATGTAATAACACTTGATGACATTACATTGGCATTACATGGTTTCTACATTCTTATACTACTTTTATAGTAAGCACCACTGGGGTCGTTATCTGCACGTTGGAGGAACATCATTCCACTGTCAACTGGACAACTACAGAATTTCTTGATGGTTTCAAGTTGTATTCATTTATTTATTTTTAAATCATGTACTCCTGTCCTGCAGAATGTCAGAGCAGTATTCCAAGCCATTTTCATAAAATTATGAAATATATCTAAAGGCAAATTTGGCTGTCTATGTTAAAAGAGAATGCCGGTGTAGCTATAGACTATTCTGGAAAATGAACAAAGACTGCATATGCATAATAATTTGGAATGCAGTTTGCCGGGGAGCAGAATTTCAAGCAGACGTTCAGACAGGCCGGAGAAGACCGCCTCCTAGTTGTAGCTAAATAGCCAAATCGCTGTTTTAAACCACAGAAAGGCTCAAAGTTAGCCTGAATACCATCGACTTTCAAAGGCTCTGCGAGACTTTAGTCTGACCAAGGGCCTGTGCTAACACGGTTTCTCCAAGCGCTGGTTGACCCGCCTCCTTTAAGTGCCTCGATTTGCTACTGGTCGATGTCAGAAAGCGGTTTGCCGAGTTTAAACCAACAACAACACTCTTTCCTCTGCCTTGAACACGCCTCTACCCAGAGCCACTGCTCAAAGTTGATTGGTTCTCGACCAAAGGGGACAGTTCCGCAGATTTCGGGAACTCAGAAATCCTTCCCGATTAGCAGTTGACCAGACCAGCGACAGCAAAAGCCGAAGGTGTTACGTCACTGGGACGGCGTGCCAGGCTAGCTCAAAGTAGTCCCACTCTTCGTTGACAGTATAATGACATTTCCAACATTTAAAAAGAGGGCTGAGGCAAAACAACGTATAATCACGTTTTAACACACCTGGGGCCTCATGTACAAAGCTTGCGTACGCACAAAAATGCTGCGTACTCTAAGTCTCACGCTCACGTCCGGATGTACAAAGACTGACTTGAATGTGAGAATGTGCGGTCCTCCACGCAAGCTTCATGCCTGGCGTACGCACATTTCCAGTGTGTATCGTCAGTTGGCGACACATAGAGGCAATGCAGCGCAACAACATTAGTTGATCACGAATCAAGGCCTTTATTTGCACAGCATATTAAAAATAGCACTTCGAAATAGGCATATGTTTCTAGATAAATGGCCATGCAACATGCGTTAATAGTACCAAACTATGCAACAGCCTATATCTGCAATTAAAACTGTAGTCTTATCAGAGGATATCAAGAATTAGGTAGCCTAATGTGAAACGTATAGAGATAATGCCTATATTTAGTTCCATACATGATTATTCACTTGCTTATCAAACATTTCAGATTTCGAAGAGCTTTCCTTCCTCGAAATCTGTGATGAATGTGGTCGGCTTCACGCATATGTCCATGTCTAAAACATTTTCCGGGTGTTTTAACATATTTCCGACAGTTTTCAGTAAAACAAAAAACAAATGGGACAAGATGATCCGCGTGAATAGCTTAGTGCGAATTGAAGCAATTTCCCTGACTGACTGCATAGGCTACTTTGACTTTCCTCGAGTAAGCATTCACATTATTGTTGTAACACTTGTGCAAAATATAGGAATATGATCCAGAAATCGTCGTGGCAAAGCGTGGATAAACTTACTATGGGTGCGCGATGCGTGTTCTTACTCGGACACGTGTGATTTAATTACCTTTTAATTATTGCAGTTATTTTGTAATGCTTGAAATGCCCAACAAACCGCGTTATGTGAACCTTGTCACTTGCAGACTGACCAATGAATCTGCCACGGTCTCTGACCCTTGTAGCCACTGCCACGCTCTGCCTCTACTGTTTTTTTTTTGTTATTAATTACAGATGATAAAGACGTAGGCTACTGTCTTTACCATGTTGTCTGATAAGAGCACTTCTACCTCGCAATCGCTGGTAATAAACGTTTAATACTTTTTCGATTTGATTATATAAATTATTACATTTTGTAGCAGGTTCAAGAACGGATGGATCCACAAATGATTTTTTTCTCTTATTAATATTGTGGGATAAGGCGTTTTGCCTTCGCGGAGGTCTGAGTTTTCGAGTGGCCTTCTAGTTAGCATATTAAAATGAGTGTGATTGAGGGAGGAGAGGGGGTGGAGTATAATGCTCATGCATGTGCGCTTAATTTCACGTTATTTGGGATGTACAAAGGAAAGCTGCGTGGATTGCTGCGTACGCATGGTTTCATACATCTGAATTTTTTTGTGCGTACGCTTCTTTCCAGATTTTCGCGTACGCAATGTTGTAGTAAGAATTCCATGCAAGTCTTTGTACATGAGGCCCCAGATCTCTCATTTACTCAAGAATTTAGAAAATTAAATAATAATAATAAAAATAATACCACCGAATGACAAGGTGTATAAGGTATACAAGAAATACACTATATTGGCAAAAGCATTCGCTCACCTGTCTTGACTCACATATGAACTTCGGTCACATCCCATCCTTAAAGGAATATTCCGCCATTTTTGGAAATATTTTCCACCTCCCCTTGAGCAAAACGATCGATATTTCCCTTTTTCCCGTTCATCCAGCCATTCTGTGAGTCTGGCGATACAACTTTTAGCTTCAGCCTGGCATAGATCATTGAATCGGATTAGACCATTAGCTTCTCGCCTGCTAGCATCATGCTTAAAAGTAACTAAGATTTCCGGTAATTTTCCCATTTAAAACGTGTCTCTTCTCAAGTTAGAGTGCAATAAGACCAACTGAAAATGAAACCTGGAATTTTTCTAGGCTGATTTGACATGGAACTACACTCTCATCTGGAGTAATAATCAAGGGAAGTTGCAAACGTACCATGGGCACAGTGATATCACGCACTACTACTGCTTGTTGCCTATGGGGACTATTTTCAGATATCACTGCGCCCATGGTACGTTTGCAACTTCCCTTGATTATTACGCCAGATGAGAGTGTAGTTCCATGTAGTTCCAAGCTATGCTAGGCTGAAGCTAAAAGTTGTATCGCCAGACTCACAGAATGGCTGGATGAACGGGAAAAAGGTAAATATTAATTGTTTTGCTCGAGGGGAGGTGACAAATTAGCTTATTTCCAAAAATGGTGGAATATCCCTTTAATCCATAGGGTTTATGATGACATCAGTCCACCCTTTGCAGTTATAACAGCTTCAACTGTTCTGTGAAGTCTTCCCATAAGGTTAGGAGTGTGTTTCTGGGATTTGTTGACCATTCTTTCAGAAGTGCATTTGTGAGGTCACACATTGATGTTGGATGAGGTGACTGGCTCTCAGTATTCATCCTAATTCATCCCAAAGGTGTTCTATTGGGTTGAGGTCAGAACTTTATGCAGGCCAGTCAAGTTTATCCACACCAAACTCTGTCATCCATGTATTTATGGACCTTGCACTGGTGCACGGGCATGTTGGAACAAGTAGTGGCCATCCCCAAATTTCCCACAAAGTTAGGAGCATGGAATTGTCCAAAATCTCTTGGTTAATGCTGAAGCATTCAGAGTTCCTTTCACTGGAACTAAGGGACCAAGCCCAGCTCAGGGACGGCCCCTTCCTGTTCCAACATGACTGTGCATCAGTGCACAAAGCAAGGTCCATAAAGATAGATAGATAGATAAAGGCATGAATGACAGAGTTTGGTGGGGATGAACTTGACTGTCCTGCACAGAGTCCTGACCTCAACCCGATAGAACACTTTTGGGATGAATTAATGTGGATACTGAGAGCCAGTCGCCTCGTCCAACATCAGTGTGTGACCTCACAAATGTGCCACTGAAAGAATTGTCAAAAAATCCCAGAAACACACACCTAAACTTTGTGGAAAGTCTAAGAGTTGAAGCTGTTATAGCTGCAAAGAGTGGACTGACATCATAATAAACCCTATGGATTAAGGATGGGATGTGACTGAAGTTCATATGTGAGTCAAGACAGGTGAGCGTCAGGGTCCGGTTCGCCCTGTCGGTCCTTATTTTCCCGATAATGACCAGCGTTCTATACATTATCCCTTACGTATATACAGCAGTGAAAATAAGTATTGTACATGTCACATTTTTTTCAACAGTTATGTCTGACTGGACTACTGACATGAAATGTATTAACTTAAAAAAATCTACACAAGTAAAGAAATCAGAACTTTAAACCCCCAAGTAACGATTACCGGTGTAACGGTAAACAATGATTAAAAATGTTGACGATAACAATTACCGCTTTCATTTCAAATATCATAATTATCACGGTTGATTACCACGGTGTGGAAACCGTGTGTTTAATCTTTCCCAGCTTTATTCAAGGCTGCTTTTGACATAGGCCTGGTAGGCCACAATGAAACAAAACTAGCATTTACCAGGCATTTCCTGAAAAGGCATGTAGACTCTTCCCTGAAGAAAAGCGGCAGTCCTTCCAGGGCTATCCTTCTCCTATGTGCTGTGATATCTGCCACCTGCACATACTGTAGATGGAGATACAGAAAGAATGACAATATTTGACACAATTCCCAATTGTTGTTTAATTTAGCTATAGACTGCATCAGTTACAGGAAATTTCCCACGGGAAATTTGTTGGTTTAGGTTGAGATGGTCACTGTACTATCAGCAGGAAAAAGAACAAGAACACTTGGTACAACATATACTAAATAGCAGACCAACTGCTAAAGTATTACAAAGCCATTGTAATTTTTACTCTTAATTCATACATGATGCAGTTTACAGCCTATGCTTGTGGACAGCCGTGGCCTACTGGTTAGGGCTTCGAGCTTGTGACCGGAGGGTTGCGGTTCCATCCCCGACCAGTCCACGGCTGAAGTGCCCTTGAGCAAGGCACCTAACCCACCTCGCTGTGCTATGTGTGTTCACTAATTCGGTTAAATTGGGTTAAATGCAGAGAACGAATTTCCCTCACGGGATCAAAAAAGGATATATACTTATATACTTCATGAGACTCAATTACAGCATACAGTTGTGGGTTCTGTTCTGTTTATGCCGATGAAACGGCAGTAAGTCTAGAGGGGAAAAATTGGGCATACACTGACTGCCAAATACCTGACTTGTGTTGAATGATGATGGCTCGGTGATGCAATATGGCATCTTTGCTTCCTCTGGAAAACATGCAGCATGTGTAGGGGAAGATGGATTCATTAAAATACTTAGGGAGTCCTAAGAGAGGATTGGAGGCCATTGCCCATTAGGAATGAGCTAAGATGCATTTGCAACAGGTTAAAACACATATGTGCTCCTCCAAATATGAAAGACACTTGTTATGAAGGTGTTGAATAAGTGTGAGACTGCACTAGTTCTTTTTTGGTGTCAACTTGTGTCAAATTGAGAGAAAACACTTGTTGAGCTATTTAAATTGTGCTGGTTTGATTTGCTTACTGAAAACATTGAAAGTATATGAATTTTGTAACATTTGCAGATAACCTGATCAAATGTTCCTGTTCTATTGCCTATGCACTTGACCATGACCAGATATTTCCTTTAAGCTTATAAAAAATGTGCAAAGAATACATAGATAGACAAATAGATATACACAGACATGCAGAGAAATACATTAATACTTGCCTCATCATTGAGAAACAGAGCAGGCCATATTTGACTAATTTCTCTGATATGGGAATCAACCTCCACAACATCTTGATGGCAAAGAGAAAGGTGGACTGCATCACTCTAGGACTGAGACAAGAGGACAACTTATATTTCAGTAATCGAGTAAAAGTATAAACAACTGAAAGTATATCAATGTTGCATTCGGCTATTGCCACAAATGTAGCCCATCATCGGTCGTTCCTCTGTTCAAATAGCAAGTTCGACTGCAGAGCTGAACACTGTCCCAGATAAAAGTATTCCAAATGCTTCAAAAGGTAATCATCAACAAAGTTATCCCTCAAACAACATGTAACCTGCGTGCGGTCCAGTCCTGCACACTCTGTGCTTGATCCCGTCAACCACATAGTGGCAGTTGTCACTGACTAGCACGACCATATATGGCTCTATTGATGTCTAATAACGTTCAACACAGTTACCTTACGTTACCAGATGGTAGCTAGCATACAAAGCTACAGAAACGCCTCCGTTGTTGCATGAGTGAATGTTTTAGGAACAACATGTTCATTAGGGAAACAGTCAGTGACAAAAGATTAAATCTTACCACAACATATCAAGCTAGTATTACCATTAGTTGAGTTGTATAAAGAGTTGAGTTATGGCTAACAACTAGACATAGCTAACTATGGCTAGTTATTAACAGAATTTGGCTAGTCAAATGATTATTTCTTAATCATAATTAATCAACACGACACGGAATGTTCAAGACTGTCATTTAAAACAATGAATACTGTATAGTTTGATTAAATGTTTTACTTACGTTTAAGTATGTAGTCGTTCGTTTTCGAAAGATAGTTTCAAATGTTGTTTGTCTGTGTGAAGTCTGCCAAATCCCTGGCCGAATCAAGCGCACGTGAAATCCCATTGATAAACAAAATGCGCATGCGCCAATTTCATGTGTCTGCAGCAGATTTTTGCACTGATAAAGTAAATCAAATGTTGAAGTAGTCAACTGAATTCTACAAGTTTGCAACAAGAAATTACAAAAAAATATAATGTAAGTGTTTTTTCCACCTTAGTTCACCACGTCTTTCTGATTATTTGAGATAATTACTTACAAACCTTATTTGTCAAAACAAATGGCAAGGATTTTTAGTGTGAACGATCTTTACTTAGACCCCTTTAAGAATCATTTTATCAGACTTGAAATTTGGTAGATTAAAGTGCATATTGTGCCTATAATCCTATATTGAAAAATAAGGCATTTTCAAAGATGAATGAATGTTACCACCATAGATTACAAACCATTTTCATCTTAACAACAATCTTCCTTGTCATTCTTAAAAGTCCTTTAGGTTTACATAAACAGTCTTCATGAGGAAAATGGTATGATTTACAAGCATTTCTTTTAAATAAATAAAACACATACTATACATTTGAAGGGGGAACATATACCTGGCGGCCAGCACCATTCAATAGACAGGTAGACACAAACCAATCAATACACAAAACAAGACAGACACCAAGCTATATTAGCTTTGCTATATTAGCTTACAAAAATTTAGTTTGTAGATACATTGTTTTTGTGCTACAGATAGCTACAGATACTGTAAGTCCCTGAATTCTGGTTCCAGGTATTTTGAACTATTCTTCCATCCAAAATGTCTCCAGTTTATTCACATTTGATGACTACTGAGCATGGATAGTCTACTGTACTTCAAATCAACCTATACATTGAGTATAATATATTGAGTAATCTCATTGGTTAAATTTGACTAATATATTAGTACCATATGGAAACAACCTACCATTGACTTTGTTTAATTATAACCAATATACTATGGTTATTGCCTGTGCTTACACAAAGAAGCCATGAACATTAAAAAAGGTATTTATTTATCTACGTTGTAAAAGCAACCATATATCTTGTACAGTTTACATAACTTCTCATTAACTCATTCCAAACATCACTATACAAATTCAAATGTGTCTGAAAGAAGAACATTGTACGTAGGCCTATCATTATTTCATGGTAATTTTTTGACCTGGTTTAAACTCAACTTAGACTCTTTATGCAGGTGAGTAAAACATAAAACACTACCATTTAAAGCAGCCACAATGTGCTAATATGCTTAAGAAAATACTTGCATAATAGGTGACCAACAGTAAATATACCTTCCCATGAATATTTGACAATGTTCGCAATCGAGAACAAAATGTTTATTGCTTTCAACTAAGCTTACGTTGTGCTTAAGAACAACATAAGAACATTCATGTTTGGTTTCACACCATAGTGAATGGAGAGGAGAATATATTGTCTTTGGTGTAATGAATCATGCAGCAATATTTTGGAGAAACATCCATCTTTTATGGATGAAATGACGTGTGAAGAAGAATATCCTTTATAGGACAATAAAGACTCTATATCTCTAAAAACACTCAGCAATCTTACAATGGTTTGTTATAACATCAGAAAATTAGACACACAGCCTTACAACTGGGTGGAATAATGTGTGCCATTAAAAAGGCAAGAGTCTAAAAAGACACCAAAGTTCACTCTGGCAGAAAGCCAGCATATTGTTAATGTTCGGGACAGGCTTGTGCAAAATACTAGCCTAGAAATCTAGACGCCCCTAGCGGCAGCAAATCTAATTGGCTGCCCGGGTCAGTCTAGGAACTCTAGCTTGGGAGCTGGGCATTGGCAGAATCACCAGACTAATCACATCGTGTACAGTCGATGGGCGGGCTTAACATAATAGACCTCTGAAATTCGCCTACAAAAAAGCTGGCATCTTTAAAATTCGGTATCTGCCGATTTTTCCTATGGGAAAATAACATGGGAATTTTGAATTATCGCACCTGTTAAACTCTCGCGGGGACGATAAAGTCTTAAATGCAGACGTTTTCCTGAACACACTTTTGTCCTCTGCCTTCTTGTGCATACTGTGATCTCCGGTAGGCCTACGTGAAGTCAGCACACTTTCATTTTTGCTACCCCAGAGCTAACTTAATGGCAAGTTGCATCGCAAGTTAGCTCTGGGGTAGCAAAAATCAAAGTCTGCCGCCTTCGTGTACCGGAGATCACAGATTCCTATCGAAGGCAGAGGACAAAAGTGTGTTCAGGAAAACACCTGCATTTCCGATTTTGTCATCCCCGCGAGTTTAACAGGTGTGATAATTCCAAATCCCCATGTTAATTAACCATAGGACAAATCGTCAGATACCGCAACTCCTTATATGGGCAAAGATGGTAGCTTTTTTTGTGGGTCTATAGACCTCTGAAGTTCGCCTACAAAAAGGATCCAAAGCTGCCATTTTTGCCCATATAAGGAGATCCGGGAGTTAATTGAAGCTAACTGCCTATGGCAAGTTGCATTGTAAGTTAGCTCTGGGGTAGCAAAGATCAAACTGTGCCGTCTTCACCTACCGAAGATCACAGTATCCACTAGATGTCAGTGGACAAAACTGTGTAGCGAAAAACGTCTGCATTTCCAATGTCATCATCCCCGCGAGAGTTTAACAGGTGCGATAATTGAAAAAACCCATGTTATTTTCCTATAGAAAAAATCTCAAGATACCGGATCTCCTTATTTGGGCAAAGATGGTGGCTTTTTTGTAGGCGAACTTCAGAGGTCTATGGTGACTGACATGCGACCAGAAGTTGCAACGGTTACACATCATGCTACTTGAAAACAAGAAGATGATTCGTTTAGCGTTATCCTATTGCGTGGAGAAGGAATTTGAAAGACAACTGTTTATCCCACCCCTCCGATTGAGTCCTGCCTAGGGTTATCTTGATGTGGGTCTGGCTGGTCAGGCTTAGCCTGATTGCCATCGACTTTCAAGGCTCTGCGAGACTTTAGTCTGACTAAGAGCATGTGCTAAACAGTTTCTCCAAGCGCTTGGTTGACCCGCCTCCTTTAAGTGCCTCGATTTGTTACTGGTCAATGTCAGAAAGGGGTTTGCCGAGTTTAAATCAATAACAACTCTGCCTTGAACACGCCTCTACCCAGAGCCGTTGGAGCTGCTCAAAGTTGATTGGTTCTCGACCAGAGGGGGCAGTTACGCAGTTTTGCGGAATTCAGAAATCCTCCCCGATGAGCAGTTGGCCAGACCAAAGCCATCGATATCTCAAAGTTGCGACAGCCGTTGACTTCCATCTTAAAGCCAGATTAGAGCGGTCACGTGGTTAGTGGGTAGACTCAGTAGTTCCCTCGGTCCCTGGTTTACTACGGGATTGACAGCAGCGATCGCATTAATATTTACGGTAAATACTCGATGAAAATTACTGTAAACTGCATTTCCACATACATATATATTACTCAATGAAAATGCATTATTATGCATACGACTATAAGTCATGTAGAAAAGTCTTAATATAACACCTGAGATATTCATCCATTCTCAATGGAATAGTTCCCGGATGTGCCGCCATTGTTTGTACACGGGAGTCAATGGTAGTGTCGCAACTTTGAGATATCGATGGCTTTGGGCCAGACCAGCGACAGCAACGCCGAAGGTGTTAGGCTACGTCACTGGGAGGGCGTGCAAGGCTAGGTCAGGCTAGCACAATTCAGAATTGAATTGAGAATGACTTATAAATTCCAATTCAATTCTTGAGTTTGAATATGAATTGAGGTCAAAAACAGGATGTAGAATTACAATTCAAATTTAATACAGGAAGTAGAATTTAATTCAATGAAAGTCATGTACATAATTTAAGGAGTTTCCTGTTGGGCTTTTTCCAGTAGGACTAATAGCCTGTTTGATTTGCATTGAGCTCAATGAGCATCAAACAGGCTAATAGGCCTACTGGAAAAAGGACCATGCCAATCTCTAGCTATGGTGAAGGGTATGTGATGATGTGGTTTAATGTTTACTCATTTTTTAAATTATTTTTTGGTTATCAGTAGACAATGGCCCTTATTTATCAACAGAGCGTAGAAACCAGTGTATATATCTGAGCGCAGAAATCATCTTACGACGGGGCTCACGCGTGATTCATCAAACTTTCGTATCACTCCAATTCCAGCGTAAGAATAAACGTGTGTTGATAAATGTGGCGGCTGGAAACAAGGTGATATTTAAATATCACACCCCTATATTATGCTCGTTTTAATGGCCTCGCCCCTAGAATTTGCGACATGAAGGTGCATTATATGTCCAAAAGAGATCATCATGATCTCGAGCCACAGTGACGTCCAGCTAAACCTTGTTAATTTTAACAGCTAGAAGCTGTCATGAAGGAAGGCGGAAAACTAGAGCGATTTAAGTGCAACAGACTTTATTTTCGCAGAGAGAACACATCATACATACATTCATTACAAAACCTTACGACACTGAAATTTGCCCTTTGAAAATAATTTAAAATATATAATTCATGAATGTTGCGTTTGCCAAAGAGAATATAATCATCTCCTATATGGCTATCCTAAGCCATAAAATGTGTCAATATAATATGCTACATTACAGCAAATAGGCTGCACATGTACAGGAAAGGTGTTATGTCCGAGATAGTCCATCAATTCAGCACGGTGCTATGCTGCCTGAAACTTGCGTACGCGAGTTCAGGCTAGATGTGAGATTTGAGCGTTTAGCACCGATCACGTTTACATTGATAAATGCTGTAGCCTACTTTGCGTGGAAACAAGCGTACGCTGGTTTTACGCCTGTTTTTGGTCGTACGCACGTTTCATAAATGAGGGCCATTGTTAGGCTAATTCACTATCTCAAGACTCGTCATGGATATAACACGTTTTTTTTACAGTCTATGGTGTGTGTGTGTGTGTGTGTCGGTACGCAAGCTGAGTCAGTAGCCTATAAGTTAGCAACTTTGAGGTTGCAATGCAACTTCCCATTGCCAACCAACTAAGTTGCTAACAGGTTAGCAAATATGGTTTTGGGAAAAGGATTCAGACACTTTCAAGAACAACCAGACAGACGACATCTGGGTTGCCAACTCTCACGCTCCCGCCGTGACACTCACGATTTCAGCATCAATCTCACGCTCTCACGCAGACACAAGAAATGTCACGCCAAAATCCATTCTTCTTTTTCTTCAACCCGTTCATAATCAGTTGGTGACTAGACCACAGCAGATCATAGCCTATTGTAGACAGAAGACGAACTTAAGGCATGTATAGGCTATAGGCTATAGATCAATAGCAGGTATAGGTATAATATCTGTCTACAACGTTCTCAGCGCAGAGAAATTATTTGCGGCGGGCGAAGTGCAAAATGCGCACCATTCGTTTCTGTCGGATTGCTCACGAAGTTCACACTGATATGAATGACACTTGACAGAGCGCAATCTTTCTGATGGCAGTTAATGCAATTAATGCAATTAATGAAGCCATTCAGTAGCCTATTCCAGTTTTTAAATTGCAATAGGCCTACATTTCTACTTGTTCTCCAACTTCAGACAGTAGGCACTGACAGTAACAAAGTTATGTCCGCTTTGTTAACTTGACAGCGAGCGAAGATATTCTATTCTGTCAAAAGTAGGGCCACTGCTGATGAGCTATTCAACATTCTCAACAATTACCCTAGTCTACCTGGCAGAACATGACATCAAATGGGAAAGCTGTGAGGGACTCGGATGGCGCACATACGATAGCAGGTAAAAGAAATGGCCTGCAGACCGTGATAGAGGGGGTAGCGCCCGATGCGCAACGGACGGACTGTTTCATTCAGGGAAGCGCTCGCGTCAGGGCCTGACCTGACCTGACTGAAATTTTGAACGAGGTTGTGCTTCATTTAGCCTATAACACAATGGTAGCCTATAGTTGGCCCTATTTCTGTAATTTTGGAAATCATCTTTTTTTGAAGCAAGGATTAACACCTTGTCAATGACAAAAACTGACGATATTGGTCATTGATTTAGATTTTTATTTTCTCTATTTCTGAACTGATATTTAGGCCTATCTGTAGCCTAACTGTTACTGAGGTATATTTAGCAAGTGACGTTATGTCAATAAATTTGACAATTTTGAGCTTGACCTAGGCTACTACTTTTTTAGAGTGATGATGATGGACAGGTGGGGGTCGAGAAAGCCCCCTTGATCAAAGTGGGGAATGAAAGAAAAAGTTTGAGAACCACTGCAGGCTATGTAGCGCCCCAAAATAATTAACTAGGCTACTGCTCTTCCACTTGTTTAGTTTTATTTTATTTTTTTTACTAGAAAACAAGCATTAGCATCCCAAATCAAATCAAGAGATATTAAAATTATTGACTGATTGTCAATATCAAAACAATTGTGACACATTAAAATTCTTATAATGTTTTTCACTGGCTATGGCTCCTAACTGATGCATGAGATATATAGACCTAAATGTATGTATGGATAGATAGATAGATAGCCTAGCCTACAGTACAGCCTTCTGTAAATAGCTATATTGTATTGGATGTGAGTTGTATCGGTCTACAACACCACTAAATGACATTGAGAAACCCATGCTGATATATTATATTCACCTGTGTAACAACCATGTTAGTATATGTTGTGGTCTAGGCGGCCCGTGTGTCTGGCAAGGGGCCTGCACTTAAAGATTGTGCTGATACCTTTTGCAACCCCCCCCCCCAACTTCACAAAATCTCACTCCAGCCAAACACCCAAAGTTGGCAACCCTGCATCTCTGCCTCCTCACCAAAGGCAGTTGAAAGTTGCTGCATCACTTGGTGAGGGAGGGCTGCTGATATTGAGACTTGAGGTGACCGTATCGGTCACCCCGATATCCACTTCCCCAACAACACACGTGACTGTTTGTAGGCCTTTTTTGTTTCCAGAAAAGGTACATGTTATGCTACCTTGGGGCTAAAGTTCGATCAAAGTACATGCCAAAATGTGAAGGCCACCTTAGAAAACAAAAATAGCCCCCAACCATTAGGCTATCCCTTTTTCTGACATTGGCTTTCAACTAATACAGATAGCCTAAGTAGACTATTCAACCAAAAACATTGATTGATGAATAACCAATTGATTGGTTATGAGTAACATCTTGGTTAAAACCAGAATGTCTAATAAGGGACGGGCTCTGGTTAAAACAACCAATGCTGGCTTTACCAATGATATTAGTATTTGAACAATCTGTTTTTAGAGTGTAGAGTAATATCAGGGACAGAATATCAAAATATTCACTGAACGATGCATACTGTATTTTGTTTTTGGTTTGCAATGCCTTTGTACATTGGTTGGTCAAAAAAAAAAAAAAAATCCTATGAGTGAGGGCTGCCCACAAAAAACCTGCATGGGCCCAATGGTACAAAAGTTCCTCTGGGCCAGAATGGGCTAGCCCACACTGGGCCAGCAGGGGCTTTCTGGGGGCAATCAGCTAATTGTGGGCTGCCCAAAGAGAGCCCACAGAGAGCCCAAAGGTTTGGTCCTGACCTGGGCAAGCCCACGCTGGCCCTGCATGGGTTTGTATGGGTTTGGCCCTAGCCCACACTACCCGAAGAAATACCGCATGGGCCCCATATGGGCCCCGCAAGGGCGTGTTTGCTGGGTAATTATTGTGTCTAAAACAACCCTACCCTAAAGTTTATAGCGTATTCCTTGAAGTTGGCTCTCACAGAGCATGTCTCCATGGGCGCCGCCATAATCCTCCCACTTCATTTTGTTGAGGTCGGGGCAGGTTGAGCTCCTACGAGTTCGCGAGTAGGAGCTCCCACTTCGACAGGCGTTCCAGTGCATCTTTCGTAGTTGGAGGTAGGATAAATCCCACATCCCACTAGTTTAAATGCTGTCTGGAATGCACCATAAATCCAGTTTTTTCTTCTTGGTACGTGACAGAGTTTTCCTCCACCACTTTTGTCACGTCGGCAAAAGAAATCTTTGGCAATCCCGTGAGGGAAGTTGAGTAGACTCTCTCCACTTTTAAATTGCCTGGCTTGATCTGCTTTGTTGACATTTGACAGGAAGTACGAATTCCCTACGATTACGTATTTCCGGTTGTTGAGGGAAACAGGCCATGTATTAGGCCATGTAGGACCATGAAGGGATAGACTTGGTGGAGTACAACAATGTGACACACCTGAAAAGAGCACATGGAGATCTCTCATGCTCATCCCTCATGCTTATATTGCATTTCATATAGGCCTACAGTAGATTCTGATGGTCTTGTAAATGATTAATTAATGATTATTTAATTGCATTATAATAAATGGAAATATATTTTATTGAAAAATATTTTGAAAACCTAGCATGTTTGTGTGCTTTAGTAGGCCTATCAGAATGAGCTTTTATTGGCCAAGTATACTTACAAGGAATTTGACTGGTGTTAGCTGTCGAAACAATTAGTATACTGTATACAGTCAGAAGATGCATACTGTAGAGCCCCTCAACATACATAAGGCACATTGAGTCCAAAACGTATTGCAAAAGATGTGCAAGATGCATGTGATTTAGTCTATAAAAGTTGAACTTATGGCCAAGGTGGTGGCCACCAATTAATCTACAGTTCAGGAGAGTAATGGCAGTGGGAAAGATGTGGTTATTGTCTGGCAGGTTTTGTGCACTAGGTTAAGTTATTATTTACGGGGTAAGTTATTATTTAAAGGAGAATTCCGGTGTGAAATTGACCTTAACTGTACCGAAACATTTTGCAGAGTAGTTACACGTGTTGAAGAGGCTCCTTCGCGCACCCCCTAGGATTCCGAAGTCCGCCGTTTTCCGCCGAGCTTGCAGTAGGCTTGAATCTATTAGATTGGGCATCATGTACCCTATGCAGCTAAATCGCTATTTTTAAACCATTAAAACGGTTCCAAGTAACTCCACCTTAAATAAACTTCCTGTCCATTTCCAAAGTTCTCAATATCTCGTTTTTAAATGATATTTGTACAAATGATGAATCTTGGCAGTGAAGTCGAGTTCAGTGGACTAACCATTGGTGTGGAGCTCGTGTGTGTGTGTGTCTGTGTGTGTGTGCGTGCGGGCGTGTGCGTGAGAGAGAAAGTAGATACATCAAATCCCCTCTCTCCTGGGCTACCACCTGCCAAAAAAATAAAGCAGCTCATTGTAAAGAACGATCCACTGAGCAGAAGTTAGAATAAAAATAAATATATACAAAACGGGTCCGACGCCCCTGACTGTGTGAAGGG
Source organism: Sardina pilchardus (assembly GCF_963854185.1). Taxonomy (NCBI): domain Eukaryota; kingdom Metazoa; phylum Chordata; class Actinopteri; order Clupeiformes; family Clupeidae; genus Sardina; species Sardina pilchardus. The sequence goes on from NC_085015.1 coordinate 20,019,251, forward strand.
CCCAGACATGCCAAGGCCATGTGGAACTTTTAAATCAGTCAGTTGAGGGACTACCACACTATCCATTGCTGATTTTACAGCTGCCAAAATAGAAGCATCAAACTTCTCTTGTTGTTCTGCTAATGCTAACCGCACAGCTTTCAGTATAGCGTCATTGAAGTCTGTAAAAGTCATTACAGTCTCTTTCAATTTTTTCTTTTCTGGCGAAGTTACCAGCTCCCATTTGCGTATAACTCTATCGGCCGACATTTGGTACTCATCCTGACAGGCTTGCAGGCCTCTGAACAATACCCAGAAAAACAAGCGTAAATTTGGCTGATCAGTATCCTGTGTACGGGGTCATGGCAAGGTAAATCAACTGACTGACTGTAAAAACTGGTTTACACCAGAATCGGGTGAAGTGTTGAATATACCAGATTCATAGGGAAAGGAGTATAAAAAGAGAGCGCAAAGATAAGTTCTAGAGCTTTTTCGAGATGTAGCGTCAGAGTTGGAAGCGGGACGTTGGGACCTGAAGGGGGGTGTAAGGTCACGCAGGGCCGCCTCTTAGTTACCATGGGAAGAAGACAGAAATACTTTTATTTTTCACTTTATTTGAACCATTTTTACCTGTTTGATTTTTTTACTTTTTGGCATCACTCTTTAGACATGTATAATAAACTACACAACTTTTTCTTCTGGGGAGGCTATATTCAAAGAAATCGTCATCTGCCATCATTTTAATATTTACAAGGAGCTGAAGTTCATTCGAACAGGTGTGTGCTATAGGATAGTGCTTGTTGTCATTATGAACGAATGATATCTTTGGACTTGGTTGGAAACCAGTCGATGGAATTTCACTACTCCCAGTTGCGAAGGTTAAAATGAGATCAAGGATGAGGTTCTTCACAAACTCCATCTCTTCCTGAGTCAGTGTCCTCTGGAAACTTTCATGAAGGTCTTTGTCTAACAACAACAAGAAATGTACAGGTGTTTGAAAGTTAGATGAATGTTTCTGTTAGCAAGATGTATGGATGTCAGATCTTTGAAAATGTAATTGTTGCAGCTCGATCAACAGGGCTGTATCAGTGTTGTCCGTGGAGACAGTATTTTTCGTTGATTAACCACTTCAGAGCTTGCACCAATATACCCTGTGGCCCAAAATTGCAAACAGTGGATTAGTTAAGGGCCGTGAGTCAAACTCTTCCTGAATAGCATCCTCTTGAAGGAAAGCCCATACAGGTGAAACTCGAGAAATTAGAATATTGTGAAAAAGTTAATTTATCTGAACTGTTCTGAACGAGACAGAGAAACCATCAAAAGACTCAGGAACCCTTTGCAGGCAGTTTGGATTAATTAGCTTATTAGAGTGTGACACTTTGAGCCTACAATATTGAACCTTTTCACAGTATTCTATTTTTCCGACATTTTGAATTTGGGGTTTTCATAAGCTGTAAGCCATAATCATCAAAATTATAACACATAAATGCTTGAAATATCTCCCTTTGCATGTAATGTATTGCATATAATATATTATATGGTAATAGGGGTAACTATATTGTTTGGCGTAGTAATATCATCACTCTTCCACTTTCAGTTTCACTTTGGAGTGAGGATATTACTGCGCAGAGTCTAACTCCCAATGTTATTGCGCCACACAATATAATTATCCCTTTTGCCTGCTTAGAAATGCACCACGTTTTATTTTGTCTCACCATACTTGGTCATGTGACTACTCGTGTAACTGTATTTTAATATGGAAAACATGGAGGTGTTTGGTCGCTTCTAACTTCATCTCTGTTTGGATCCTAATGAATGCATTGGGCTAGCTAAAACCCATCAAAGTTGTGCCGCGCGCCAGAGCCAGTGAGTGCACACATTGAAACGTGAGAGGTACAGTATGTATCAACTCGTCTTAGTTAAGGGAATAACATAGTTTAATATGAAAAAACGGTGAAGTGTTCCTTTAAAATCAAATCCTTGTTGAATTGGCTGCAATGACTATGGCTGTAGAGTTCCACTGAAGATGTCTGGTGGACAGGGGTAAGTGCAACTCTCAAGAGTTTTTCTGTCTGACAGAAAAGGGTGCTACAGTACAGGTACTACACATGGTGAGGGGCTTTGGCATAGATGTGATTTGGTGTTGATTAATAATGCTAAAAGTGTGTTTTATATTAGGAAGGTGTGTTTTAAGGTTAGTATTAGGGAAGTGTGTTATTATGTCCTGTTAGGGAGAGTTAGGTTGTAACGTTTAAATAGTGTCCTTGTACCTTTTGGTGGATACTAGATGTGGAACATTTCAATAGCTGACTCTGGTACAGGAATTGTTCTGTACATGGCCCCTGTCAAAAAACTAATAAACTAAACTAAACATTACAATAATAATGATGATGATAAATGATTTAAAAAAAAAAAAAGACAATTAATATCAACTAGAAATGCAATTCCAAGGAATTACCAGTGCATGAAAATGCAAAAATGTATAGATAGATAATGTAGATATGGTTACTAAGGTGTAGCTAGGGTAAACATGGTCGTTGCATAGTTTAAAGAGAGTTGATGTGTGAAGGTAGACAGTTTAAAGCTTAAACATTCCAGTTGTAACTTAACTAATGATTTCTAAAAGGTATGTTAAAATGTTATCTAACTATGTTAACAATGATAACCAGGTTGATTGGTTTACTTAGCTAATGATTTCTAACAGTTATGGTAAAAATGCTAACAATGCTAACAATGTTAACTATGCTAACAATGTTAACCAGGTTGATTAGCTAACCTAGCTAATGATTTCTATCAGTAATGTTAAAAATGCTAACTATGCTAACCAGGTTGATTAGCTAACTTAGCTAATCATTTCTAACAGTTATCCTAACAATGCTAACTATGTTAACAATGCTAACTAGGTTGATTAGCTAACTTAGCTAATCATTTCTAACAGCTATGTTAAAAATGCTAACTATGCTAACAATGCTAACTATGCTAACCATGCTAACTAGGTTGATTAGCTAACTTAGCTAATCATTTCTAGCAGCTATGCTAAAATGCTAACTATGCTAACAATGTTAACTATGCTAACTAGCTAACTTGCTACTGAGGACTTCTATTTTGAAACATTTGTTGATAGGGTATCCATGGCTGCCACTATCAGGAATAAAGAAGTTACTGTAGTAAAATCCTGTTGGTTGCTATGGAAACAGTCACAAACGCTTAATTTTAATGGTTGCTATGTTGGTTGCTAGGTACATGGAGGTCTCATGTAGTTGACTGGAGGCATAGTTGATGATAACTGACAGTTGGAATGGTTGAACAGTTAAATAGTTGAGTAGTTTAAATGGTTAAATGATTAAATAGTGTATTATTGCAGTGAGGACTTTTATTTTTAAACAGTTGTGGAAAGAGGAAACAGTTAACAGGATATGTAGTCTTCACAGAGAGATTGTATCCTTAAAGCCTGAGAGAGAGAGAGAGCTGCTGCAGGTGGGGCTGGCCACCTGGCATAAGATTCTAATTGCTTAACGACCCGACTGTGATGTCATAGAGGCCAATGTTAAGTCTATGGGGAAATTTGTAATAGTTTTTAATTTATAGTTTAAAAAGTATAAAAGTTACAAAGTTGAAAAATACTTAGCAGCATGCCCCTATTGAAGACCTACGTTGCAACGTTTGAATTAAGTTTCTAAGTTAAACGGTTCAAGCTGAATAGAAAAAATGAATTTGATCAGCGGAATAATAATAAGAAGAAGAAGCATAGGAAGAACAGTACAGTGCATTTTCATGCACTGTAATTATAAAAACCAGGTGAAAGACACAGGTGAGTACCTGTAAGGAAGTATAGTGTTGATGCATAATGGAGAGATTTACAAGAAATATAGTTTGTTCTTTAAAATGCCTCGAGCACGATACATTTAATTGCTGATCAATCCTTTCCTGAGTGTATGACAATAAACTTGAACTTGAACATTTAGTGGATAACGCATCTAAGAACTTGCCAAGGAATCATTAGTGGTCAAACTGCTGGGTAGGCCTTACTCCAAAATTCCAGTGGTTCATTCACGGATGACCATGTTGTCATGTTGAATGTTCTCCATGTAGAACGCAGTGTGAGGATCCATAACTTTGTGAAAATTATAGCTAGAATATAGAAGCCTACTTGGTTACAATTACATTGCATTCGGATAACATTATGCTTCAGAGACAGAAAACGCAGCAATTTATCTTCATAAGGCAGTTCAAAACCATTACTCAATTTTTGTTGAGTACCACACTCACCATGCAGTAACGATCGCTGTCTGAAATCAAAGTGAATACAAATCAATAATGGGGAGCTTTACTGAACTTAACATTCTACTTTGTCAGTTCCAGAATGCCTCATTGTAATACGCAGGAAATCTCCATGGCAATTCAAGCTGGACATCATATCCAATTATAAGTCATTTTACATGAAACATGGAAGGGAACACTTTAATTGGTGTTGGAACTACTATGTTATTCAAATACCTTTAACTATGGCGATACAACAGTTAAAAAAAAAACCCACTTCGTTCCTTGGCCCATTCCTGAACATCCTAGGGAAAGCCCTGGACGATTCAAAACAATTCAAGACCTCTACCAAACATTGAGAAAATTTGATTTCACCTCATACAAGGTAAAGTCATGCTACGAGAAGTCGAGAACATACAAACCTGGACATGTTTTGTTAAACAGGTGTCCCAGATTATGTTGATGGCCTGATGCTCTGGCCAGAGCTCTGTTGCCCTGTACTGGACCGTCCTTGACCTTCAATTACACATTCAACAATTCAATAGCTTCACATCATTGCATATGGGTAGTTGACCCATGCAGTACTAAAAAGACTTGGGTTTTACTGCATGTCATGTGTTTCAAAATAACAGTTTCTTCAGATTTTGTAGTGGAGCATGATTATATTCTATATCATTACCATTACTACCATCTTCGCTTAAAGAGGTCTTTATCATGGCCATAACTTCAATGGCCATCTTGTGTAAATTGTCCTGAGGTATTATAGAGAAATGAAAAATTCAATCAATAGTGTCAAAAGCAATGCAACTGATTAAGCTGATGTTGGCCTATAACAGCATTTACCATGTTTGGGTCCGTCATTCTCCAAAAAGTCTGCAAAAAGCAAGAGAGGGAGGGATTGTTAGAACAGTGTAACGATGAACAACTGCATTTAATCTGACACAGAGAAATTCTCATTAGGCCTATGCCAACAACGTATTTAACCAACTGCGCTCAGATTGGTTGAACGCGGCCGTGTGTAATTTCACTTCCGGTTGAATGTTTTAAAATCTAACACTGAGTGAACATTAGCGATAAAATCCGTTTAATTCCATTGTTTTCAATTGGAGTGTCCTGTCTGCAAGCGGTGGGAACAGTGCGACATTTTGAAAGAACTTTTGTCGGACGCCCCGTCTCTATTTTCTGTCACTCGCGTTGAGATTGAAGACAAGAAGAATGGATGAGGGAATGCTGATCGCTTTGTTAATGAATAATCGAATATCGAATAATGTTTGTTAAGAATTTATTCGTCTAAAATAAATGAATATTCGTTTTAGTCTCACGCAATATGAGAACAGCAATATGTTCCGGTATTTTGCACGCATGACAAAAACAAGCAGAGATGAAGCGAGCAAGGAAAAGTGCTGGACCTCTTCTTTATTTAGGGGCTCATGGGAACGGGGTACCTAGTAAAACGTAAGCAGGAAGTGTTGTGGTTAGAACGTGAAGTGCGAGAGTTCGAGAAGTGTGTGTTATGTTAATAAATGCGGGAGAACTGTTTTGTGAAGCATCTCCATGTTAAACGAAAAGAAGCCTATTAAACTGGTATTCCGAGACATCAAGCCTCTTAATGGTTTCATCACCAATATACCAGTAGGATAACCCGTGTTTGAACGATTACCTCACAAGCTGCCGGCAAGTGAAGTTAAAAGTGATAAGATAACGGGCCGACCGGCAAGGTAACAATGTTCATCCGACCATAAACGAAACCAGCACCGGAGATGACCAGTGAGCGTTGCAATCGCTAGCCTACATGTTCAAATAGGACCTACGTCGGATGGCATAATGCCCTGTAAAATAAAGTTTTTTTTTTTTTTAAATATCATCGTTAATATTAATTGTGTGCGTGTTGGATGTGGGAGTGATGGGTGGGGGCAAATGTTTACACGGCTCTGAATGCCATGTGACGTCATGATTTAGCAAATAATCGATTAATTGTTCGAACATGAAAATTCATCTAAAGTCCCAACCCTAGTTACATGTACTAGATATAATTTCCTATCTGTTGCTGTATTCTTAGTATCAATGTGGTTGGTTGATTGACTTTGTTTGACATTGTATTCTCTGGGGTCTCTAAGCTCTTGGTGGTGATGGTAGGTGCCTTTGTATTGTATGTGACAGTTCAGAAACTGCTTTTTAGTGAATACTGCACATGCAAATCAACAAAACACTTGCAAAAGACAAAACACGTCCGTTGCCCTAAGGCATAGATGCTAACTACGATAGAAACTACCTTGGTAGTGTCACTGCCAAATGTATGTGAGTTGGTAGATTTGAGTTGAGCATGCACAAACACTTAAGCTTCATATTATGTAATATCACGTTTGTTTGTTCTTGTTGTTGTGTTTTGTAACCAGTAGGAGGCAGCATAGGATAAGGAAAAGTGCAGCTGCACTATTTCAATAAAAGAAAACGAAGCTGAGAGGGAGACAAAGGATGCAGTTTGTAATGTGCAGAAGTGATATGTTATAATGCAAACTATGAAATAAAATAAAACCTTCCAAAATACTTACGAACATAATTGTAAACATATTTAGTTGCTTGTGCTGAGGCAGACCGCAACACCCAGATTGAAACAAAACAATCAAAATGCACTTGATGTGTAGACTTCAAGAAATTCAGACCTATCTGAAAAATTGTCAGATTTCTCCTTTAAATGTTAATGTGACTTGAGTGTTTGTGTATTTTATTATTATTATTATCATTCTTTTTTGTGTGTGTATTTTCAGTTCTAAAAGCAGCCTCACTCAAGAGCAGGGAGAAAGGTCTGTAGCGGTGGAGGACCAGGATGTAGAGGTGGAGGTGGTGGAAATCGAGAATGAGAACGAGCAAAGACCTGAGGAGAGTCAGTTCTGTGAGCAGAGAACTCACTCTTACAACTCAAGAAAAAGGCGCTCCGCAAATACAAATTCAAGACCATCAACTGAAGATCTTTACGGCATTCTACACACACCCCTGAAACCAGATGACCCAGATGAGATGTTTTTGTTAAGTTAACTCACAGATTTAAAGGTCACTTCAAACAAGGACCAACTGAAAATGCAACTAATGTCTACAATAATTAATTCGGAGGATAACTATGAAGGTATATTTGGTGCAAGAGTCACAAGCACATTTAACTACAGATTTCGCATTCGCACACTAAAGTCAAATGTGTAACCGTACATTTGAAGTTGTACATATTTTTTTCCATACCCTGTTAACACAAAATAGGGCTACGGGTTCACGAATCCGTTTTACAAGTTCACAAAAACGTTTTACAGACACACAAATTCTCACCTGTGCATCACAAGTTCCTGGCCTCATCCCCTCGAGACCTTTGCCCCATTTACACTGCAACGATTGGGGCAAAACACATTTGCACATCCGTGTTTCATAATCTGAGAACATGCACAACATTTGTGCATTTGTAAACCTAAAAGACTAGTTTACACGCGCAGAAATTAAAAGTCAGGCTATTATCTGACATGTCAAACTGGACGCGAACGCCAGGCAAAGCCAACAACAACAAAAAACAACAACTTCATAAATGATGTCTTTTTAAATAAATAATCTGAGCTTTACCGCTTCATGGCTTCTGCCATGAATAGTGCATCACACACATCAAACACTTGCATCAAACATTCTTCAGAACGCAGATCAACCCGTCTGCTTTCACTTTCAATGAAATCCACTAGAGAACGGTCAAAGTTAGGCTACTTGCTGATTGATAGCCTATGAATGAAAGAAGCAAACCCGCCGTCATTGTCAGCGGACTATTATAGCAATTATGGCTACAGAAATGTATACATGACGGGCCGCAAATAAATAACTTAAACATTTCGCCATTTGAGTCCATCGGCCCACATGTGCACCAGCCCACCAGGCATTTGTACAGATTGCCTGCTTAGGATACATGACATTACAAAGTCCTGCCAGTGCCCTGACTATGGAGATACATTTGTGTCAATAATATTTGTAAATGTGCAGAGGGTGATCCACAAGAATTTCTTGATTTATGTGCTTGTTTTGATATCCACAAATAAATAAAGAAAAAATAACAAATAAAAAAATATTTTATAAATAAAAAAAATCCTATTAGGTTATGGCCGCCTAGCGTAGCAAAGTTTTTTTTTTTTCCCTTCCCGTCATCTACCTCCTAAATTTTTGGTCAATGATTCCCGGGACACCGTAGCTCCGGGTCATGTAGCCCCAGTAGATTTTTACGGGAAAATTTTGATTGGTCCCCAGGGGCCATTCCTGCGCTGGCCCCCCCGAACCCCCCTAAACATTGTTTTTTCCTAAATAACTATCTGAACCGTGGCTTATAACCAGTCATTTGTGATTTGCACCCCCATAGTAAAAAATGAAAATGCAATATTATATTGCTGTAATTGCCCCTATCTTCAGATGAAATGTTATGAACTGCACCAAATTTCATGTGTATGATTAACCTGACAACCTCTGGGAATATGCCATGTTCTGTGGAATTTCATCAATGTGTTTCATCTAGTGTACATTTAGTGACTGTACACCTGCAGTGCTTTTGAGCGAAGGGTTGCTGGTTAAGAATGACACACTCACACCCACCCACAGATTCCGCACACATGCACAGACACATACACACTTTTATACACAAAGTCACACTCGCATGCATGCAATGCACGCACACATACACACTTTTATACACAAAGTCACACTCACATGCACACACTAATGTATACAGTACCCTCCAGAATTATTGGCACCCTTGGTAAAAGTTGACTAAAAATAGGTATAAAAATAATCTTTAGGTGATTTATTGTACTCCCACAATGAAAACAATGTGGAAAAATATACCCTGCAAGGCAAGCAAATTTATTCTGAGAAAAAGGAAAATCTCATAAAGAAATAAATATTTTTAACAAAAACAGCTTGCTCACAATTATTGGCACCCCTGAAACATATTACGTACAACATTTAACAGGAGCATTTTCCTATGTAAATGCAACGTTTTAAAGTAAATCAGAGTGTCTGTGAACTTTCAGAAGTAGTTCATGACGTTCTTTTTCACTATGGTATGAAAATGAAGTCACTCAGAGGCTAAATCCTCTAGTCATTTTTCAACATTGGAGAGACAAGAGAATACACTAAATTGAAATAAAAAGAAATTGTGTCGACATTTGTAAGTAAGAGAATGTCTATGGAAACTAGGTATTTTGTTGAAAATGCCTATATTTCCAGTTAAAATTATGAATAAAAGGTTCTAATCATCTGGAAATGTGGCAAACATGCTTGGACAAAGACCCATGGCTATTTTGCTCCCACGCACAGTATGGAGGATGGTATGATAGGCAAAAAAATCCATAAGAACCACTGTTGAGAGTTACAGACAAAGCTATCATCTTGGGGTCACCAAGTCCCCCCCAAAAATCTTCAAAAGTGACCTCACTGCTAATAGATTATTTATACAGCATGTCAGGTTAAAGCCAGTAGAGTCATTTAATGAACAATATAAATGGCAGGAATTACTGAATGGTACCATGACATGTCTGGGAGTGTGGTCTATTGTCAGATGAAAATAAAATTATGCTCTTTTGCTAAAAACACTTAAGGTGTCTTTGGCATACATAGAAGAATGACTATACTAAAAAGAACCCCATGCCTAATCAGAATTATGGTGGAGGGGCTGTGCTATTGTGGGGCTGTTTTAATTCCCAAAGGCCTTGGGAACCTAATTAAGGTGCATGGCATCATGAACACCAAGAAAAACCTGAACATTTTCAAAGGAAATCAAACAATCTCTGCCAAGGCCCTAAAAGTTGGTCATGATTGGATCATTCATCAGGTCAATGAACCAAAACAAATGCACAGATCAAAACAAATATGGTTTACTGAACACAAAATCAAGCTTCAGACATTGCCATAGCAGTCCCGTGATCTAAACTCCATAGAAAAACAGTGGGATGAGTCAACGAGAAGAATGCACAAGTGTGGACCTAGCAATCTGGACGATCTGGGGAGGTTTTGTAAAGATGAATGGTCTTAAATCCCTTACTTTGTATTCTCAATCTTTATGGGGTGTCAGAGAAGAATATTACATGCTGTTTTATTGACAAAGGGAGGTTTAAGAAGGTATTACAAGTAGGGGTGCCAATAATTGTGAGTGACGTGTTTTTATTAAAAACATTTATTTCTTTATGAGATTTTCCTTTTTCTCAGAATAAATTTGCTTCCCTTGCAGGGTGTATTTTTCCTCATTGTTTTCATTGTGGGAGTACAATAAATCACCTAAAGATTATTTTTTAGACCTATTTTTAGTCAACTTTTACCAAGGGTGCCAATAATTCTGGAGGGTACTGTATACACATGAGCTGAAAGAGTAGGAGATGCATATCAATTGCACAAATAGGACATACAGGAAAGTTGACAAGCATCATTTATTTTTGTGGAGAGAATGTGCAGAACTGAGCGGCAGTCATATTGTGTACCGCTATGCGGTGCATCTAGTTTCATTGTATGGTATTTGTAAAACTGGAAATGGCCTTTGTGAAATGTCATTCCGCATTTGTGGATCACCAGCAAACACATTCCTTGCATTCCACAGTTACGTATTTTTTACACGTAAAATCATCAAGTTGCTGAAGGATGATTGGACAGAGGAGGACACTCTGCGGGTCACCAACCTTTGCCTGGAGTGGTATTACCCAGTGCCAACTAAGGAAACAAACAGGCCTTTGTTGTTTCAGCACCTTCTCTCTCATTTGGCATGTATATTTCTATTGTAATACAGTCAGCTGTGGTAGCATTAATGGACTCCATTTATATCACTTGTTCCCCAGGAATGTACTAACATTTATTTTAAGGGATGCAATATATTTTGTCTAGTAAATTGGAAAATGACATGTATGTGTACAGCTATACTGTTCTAGGACTGTCTCTATAAAAAGCTTACGTATTTGCCGCTATCCACTTTTAATGTCTGTTTAATCATAACCGCCACAATCTGCCATGTGCTCAGGAGTGGTGAGGAGTGTGTATGTGTGTGTTTCCTTTTAACACCATGTTCTTCTTCTTTTTTTTGTAGGACTACAGGGCCAAAGCAGTGGGGACACATTGTAAGCACATTTTCTCATTTTCTAGACATTACTGTTTTGGCTGTACCTTAGAATTTGTTGGCGGCAATGATTAAGAGACTGGACTAGCATGCAATAGCCTGAAAAGCTGTGGGTTCAATTCCACCGTGTGCCCTTGAGCTAGACATTTAACCCCAAGTTGTACCTGGGGACAACCCATAGCAAAGCAAAATTGAAGATGAGATCTCGTTTATGTCACATTTACATCTCCTAGACATAAATGAGCACCAATCAAGACCAAAGTGGTTTTCTCATTCTTCTCAAATGTCTCTCCTGAGAAATAAGTCTCAAGGAGAGCATTGTGTGAGTTCTCTAAATTCTCTCACAGCTGTCTCTGTTCTTGATCTCAGCTAAGAGAAAAATGAGACATATTGTGCTGCTTTCAAATATGTCTCAATTTGATATCCTTACTTGAAAGCACCATCTCAGTTATGTCTTGATGAGAATTCGTGGTTCTGTCTCTCACATCTCACTATTTGAGTTTTCAGATTCTCTTATAGTTGTCTGTTTTTGCGTCTCAGCAAAAGCAAAAATGAGAGTAGCCTAGTGCAAGCCATCAAATCAATACGACTCATGATTTAATATCAGAAATCAATCAAATCTGTTTGCCAAAATTATTTAGATGTATGGTTTATTAGCACAATGTTCAACTTCTACTCAAGTCATATAAATTCATTGATTATACTTTTGATTTCCAAAACATAAAAGCCAAGTTGTGCTCAATCGACCTTTTGGATACTTTTTAACACTTGGGGCCCTATTTTGCCGACCGCGCAATGAGCTTTCGCGCCTTGCGCAACCTAATTACTATTCTCTGCGAGCGCATCCTTCATTTTTCCAGCGCAAATGTACATTCTCTAAATAGGAGATGATATTGCGCCCTAACGGGCGTGTCAATGAAGAGAAGAGGTGTGGTCCGGCGCAAAGCTCGCCAGTCGCTAATATATGGATGCAGAAAGTAAGTGCGCCACTGACCAGGAAAAACCTAGTCGGAAATCCCTCGCGCATAGCTGAAAGGCTATTTTATGAGCGCATGAGGCTTGGGGATATGGAAGAGTGCACAGTGCGCGCACACACCCTACTTCTTTCATCAGCAGGAGCGCGCAGCCCGAATATAATTAAATAATATTTGTCCGTTTCTCGGTTTTAGGTTCGTGTATTGGTCAGCAAAAAGTAGCATACATAGCATAACAACATCCACATGCAATAATACAACAACAATGTCTAACGCTGACCTGCTCATTACACAGCCCTATGGCTAAGTTACCTTTAGTTTTGTTCTAGGAGCCTTTAACGTCTGGCATTAAACAGCTGTAGTGTTCTGACAACTGTCTACCTTGTTATTGCATCTGGAATAACAACTCTAGCTGCCTCCATCCTTTCTGTTTTGTTTGTATAAAAGAACTTGCGATATCCATGATGAGTAGGCTATTGAGTTAGTGAATTAGCTTCACATTGTGTGCTGATAGCGGAGTAAAAGAAAACAACAAGTAGCCTAGTTGCGCGCCTGCGTGCGTAATCTCTCCTGTTCAGACGAAATCTGTGCGCGTGGATATAACTCTATAGCGAAGAAAAGAGGAATAATGCAGGATTGGCGATTTCATCTCTGGTTTCGGTTTCGTTTTTCGTTTTCGATCGTTTTATGCTTGCATATTTCTCTGCAGAGCTTCCCCGACAGCTTTAGCGTGTATATTTATACATATATAGGCTATATATAAATATATAAATGGCAAGCGTAGTTCTTCTTGTTCCTTCCGCGTCTCTGACTTCCAGATGTAAACAGCAGACGATCGTTTATCAGAAAGTTGCAAGGTTGTAATAGCGGAGAGGGACACTAGGGGCGGGAGGAAATGTGACTGTTTTCGATAAAACTGGTCAGTCAAGCAAAACAACGATTTCTAAGCGATTTTATGACTATGAAAAAGTTGCATAGGGTCTCTTTAAGTTAATTTTGATAACGTGTTGACTTGCTTTTTCTTAAAATAGAAAATTGTAAGTAGCCTGATGGCAGGCAGCTAATGGGATGCTGTGCATATTGGGTGGGTACGGTATGGCATGCCAATTTGGTGTGAATACACACACACACACACACACACACAAGGGAAATGTGATAATGATCAATAGTGAGAATTGGCTTCTGGCTACTGCTGCGGTTGCTGCATTCATTCTGAAATAATCTATTTAAGTCAGAAGCCCCGACAGACCGTAGGCAAGTGCCTAAAACCCCCCTTAGCTGTTCTAAAATCAGTGTAAACTACGGACTCAAGTGGCCTATTGCTTTTTTTAAACGGTAACTATAGGTCGATGTATTCATAGATAATCATTCTTCCGCCAATAAATATTTCCTCCATATGAATGGTTGCCATGCAACATCGAGACGCAGCCACTTTAACTTTCGTGCAAGTTGTGGTAGTGCATTAACGAAATGCGGTCAAGGTGTATGTTTGTGTAGGATTTTATAACAGCATCGAACGTGATTCAGCCAATCATCATCAAGGACCGGAACTATCCGTGTTAGAAAATAATATTCACACATCATGTACATTATTTCACAATTTCCCAGCATAACAGTTGGGAAGGCTTAACCTTCCCAAGCCTCCATTACGCGCCGCCCATGCCTCACGTACGAGCAAGTCGGTCTCTTCTGGAGTAGACGCCCAGGTAAATCCGCCATGATAATACCAACAGGCCATTGAACAATGCGCCAGGCTTTTAAAGGGAATGAGAGTGTGAAATCTAATTGGTTTATTGCATGCTACGCCCAAAAGACACCCACGACTAATTAACTAAATTAAGACAACCCCTTTTCACTTTGCGCCAAGCGCAATGTTCACTTTTCACGCAGTCATTATAGCCTTTTGCGCTAGGACCGCCCCCAAAAAAAACTTGCGCGAGTGACTTGAGACAATGCCCATTTGATCCTGATAATAGAGCCCTTGGAGGTCCGGGCTCGGGGGCCTTTTCAGGCACTTTGAGGCAGTCAGCTATACCTTGAGATTTTTACGTTTTTCATCCAACTAAAAACATCTATGCAAATGTGGCACATGGTTATATTCTAGAGGTCTTCCACAATAATTATATGATAGTATGGTGGATGTAATGAAATGACTTTTTTTGTTAATTATAATTCAGTGTAAACACAACTATTTAAAAAACTATTTTCAAAGGTTAAAGGTCAAAGGTAAAAAAGACTATAAATATATCGAGCTAAGATTTTTGAAGTTTGAACCTTGAAAACAACGGTGTTGGCTCCATATAGGTAAAAAGAACATTTTAAAATGTTATGTAGTTTTACTACAAATTAGAAAAAAGTCAGACTAAATGGGTAATTTAGTGAGTGTCTCTTTCAAATGCAAAGTAAGCCTTTTTGAATGGGCCTGCTGCAGGTGAGAGGACTGAAATCCTACCCAGTAAAATGAAAAGTGTTGATTTTTCGGTGATATTTTTTCCAGTGTTGACTAGTGTTAATTAGTGTAACTTACGGAGTTAAATGAAATATGCATGTACACCTACAGTGTAATTAAAACGTGCAACCTAGTGTTTTAAGTGGGAGTGAATGTACACGGACTGGGCTGGAGTTATGCTAAACATCCGGTCCTTCAGTTTTTTGAAAAGAAGACGGACGCCATTGAAGTTCAGCGCGGGATATGAAAAGGTAAAGTAATTTCTCCCCACTACTTGTGAAAGCTAGCATGAAATCTACGACAAATACACAATTAAGTAATGTAACATCACAAGTATGTGTTTTCATACCAACGTGTTTTACCTACTTAGAACTATTAGGTCGCTAGCTGGAAATTGTTTGTAAACTAGCCAACAAGCTAACATTAACTTCGGTGGGTTATAACCTAACCAATTTGAAATGGTCACGTTTATGTTCTGTTGTAGTACTTGGGACACTATAAGCTGACATTATTATAATATTGTAGTCGACGACGAAACCTTCCCGTTATTCGAAAGGAGGTTGAAATTGTAATAGCTGCCACCAACTGTGGTAATAGCTAACATGCTAACGTAATAGCTGGTTACCGTTAGCGGTTACGTTAGCATGTTAGCTAGCTGCTATTACCACAGTCGGTGGCTGCTATTAAAATTTCAACCTCCTTTCAATTACGGTAAGGTTTCGTCGTCGACTAATTATAAGTCTGTCGACAAATTGACGTTTGACTTAACTCAACACTATTTGTATTTAATTCGGGTTATACGTTTTAGCTGGTAGCTAATGCTAGCTGTGACCACGAAGGCATTTTTGTAGGCATTTGTAGCACACAGGTAGCAGCTAACGGTCAGCCTGGTTGGTTAGGTGCAGTGTACATTCTCAGTATGCCACTGATATTAGGTAAGTTTCTGTTGGTTTTATTTGGGTTTGATCAACTTATTGAGGGTGCAGGTAAGTCAAAGATCTTAGAAGTAAGTTAGCCAGCTGAGACTAATTTCAGATTTTGTAGAAATATGCAAGCTTAAGCATGCAAGTGCAGAAGGATATTAAATCCATCAGTCATACAACTGAGCTGAGCAGACATACATGTTAATTCTGTTTTTTTATGGATAGTTGTAGTGTGTAGACTATAGTACTGCCTAATGAAATTATCTGACTTAATACCAGTCAAGTTGCTTTAAATCAGTAGCGACTACTGTTTGTCAACATATTTGAACACAAAACACTGCTGTTTATCATGGTGAATGATAGAACTCTGTTGCTAGTTAGTTGATCTACTGTTGATAGTCAAATCATTGTGGTTGTTGTATTGATGTAATCATGGATTTTGTTTGTTTTAACAGGGTCGGCACCGTGGACTAAAAAAGTATCTCAAACTGCAGCCTGTTCTTTTGAAAGTTTCATTGAAGGTGATGCTTTATGTGAAACTTAGCTTAGTATTCAACATCCTGAACATGCTTTTATTCACCCATTGATGCTAATGACACTGAGATGATACAAAGATTAAGACTCACCCTTTTGTTGAATTGAATGAACTAAAATCAGAGACTAGATTTTATTGAATTCTAAAAGCAACCCTTTAAGATTCCAATGTTGTGTTTTTGCAGAATTTGTGCTAGTAGATTCTTCTACTCCAAATTCTTCACTTTTTAGTGGAGTGGTATGGGGTGATATGGACTCTTCAAACAAGGCACATCAATCCACTGGTGCAGGAGGCGAGAACACCTGCCATAGGAGATGCAGCAGAGAAGGCCAAACGAGTGAGTATTTGAAATTAAAATCTCACCAGGAGAAATCCTTGTCTGTCCGGTCTCTAAAATGCGGAAGCCTGGCTTCTTGTTCTGTTTAGTGTCAAATCAGCGGGCACGTTGTGTCACAAGAGACCCTCAGTGGTATAAAGTAGCGTTTCTCTTTTGACATGCTAGCTGCCGCCTTAGCTTTCACTGCAAACCCATTTGGTATTAACGCAAAAAAATGGTCTGGCTCAAATAATGTAATTTTGCTACCATACTACCATAAATAGACCCTAGGTTGTTTGTGTTGTGGAGTTAGGTGCAGGTATGTTTTCTGTTTGCAAGTGTATCACTGTTGTTGTATCTCTTTTATGTATAGATGGTCCAGGAGGTTCTGGAAAAGAGTTCAGGGGGAGAGGAAATAATGGAGGATTATAGAAGATCAAGCACCTTGATTCACTGCATAAGAAGACTTCTTGTGAATATTCCATCAGCCACATGATTGAAATGCATGGGTAGGTTTTGTTTTGAATAAATTAATGTAACTAACCGTTCCCTGTCAGCACACATACTGTACGTCTCCAAGATGCCTGGAAAAGTTCTGATCAGCTTAATTACATTGCGTTTTGTGTCTTGACAGTGAAATAGCGCCAACATTTGTAAGATCAAAATAAGACGATTCTAAATGGAACGTGATGTAATTAAGTTTTTCAGATCTTTTTCAGGCGTCTTAGAGACCTATGTCTGCTGACAGGGTTTGGTTTGATCAAAATATTGACTTATTCTAGGGGTGTCACGATTCTCCAGATCCTCGATTTTCAATCTTTTTTTTCCAACACGTGTGTGTGTGTGTGTGTGTCTTGGCATATATGCTGGATTTGAGATTTGGGGTGTGGCTACATTACATTGTCGATTCTCCCTTTAAAGGAGAATTCCGGTGTGAAATTGACCTTAACTGTACCAAAACATGTTGCGGAGTACTCACTTGTGTTGAAGACGCACCTTCGCTCACCCCCCAGCATTCCGAACTCCGCCGATTTCAGCCGAGTTTGCAGTAGGCTTAAATCTATTAGATTGGGCATAACTACCCTATGCAGCTAAATCGCTATTTTTAAACCATTAAAACGGTTCCAAGTAACTCCACACTGCATTGGTAGACTTCTGAGGGTCCTGACATTTAAAACGAGATACTGAGAACTTTGGAAATGCACAGGAAGTTTATTAAAAAAGACTGTTTACAAGCAGTACCTTCATAGAATCTCTCCGCTGGGCGCCATCTTGTAATCAAGTCGCGATAAGCTGACTGACGAGCACGAACGAACAGGAAGGACGGGGGAACATAAGACAGTACTGGACAGTACTGCATTTTTATTAACTATTAATAATAACTCATTGGCTGCCAGCCATTTTCAGTGCAGAGCGCTCCATACTGCCAGACGTTTTACAGCATTTTCACTGTTTTAGTCAGGGGGCCAAAACTGATATTAAAACTTTGTCGGACACTTTTTGGTACAAGCATACAACCTATCCAGTATTGATATTTAACCCCTCAACATGAGTTCTAGACAGGTTGTCAGCTTAGAAAATTTTATTTTGTCCATTTTAACACTATATTCTTAAAAATGGAAAAAGCGGATTTTCCCCCCAAAGTGCTTCCTTTTTCTTCCATGTTACCTACTGTAATCTTGGGCAAATGTGCAATATAATCCAACTTGTGTGCAAGCATGATCATTAAAAAATAATGATCAATAAATACCACAAGAGTATCACACCACAAGGGCCACTGTTGTGTCAGGGGGCCAATTCTGAAAAGGGCTTCCGTTAAGACTTTTGCAGACATGTTTTGGTTCAAGCTGTCAGTGTCACCCTTTTTTTTTTTTTTTTTTTGTTAGAAGACACAAATAGGTAAGATATCAGGGTGGTTGTGAAGACAAAGTTAAAAGCTTGTAGGGAGAGACATGCAATGCTGCACAAGTTATAATATTTAAATGTTACAGTAAAAATGTAGAATTGTAGATGGTGGTGTATAGTGCTATTTAACTTCATTAATATACCAGGTTGTGACACAAATTATATTTAATGGACATATTACTATAGTTATTCATTCAATCCAAACATAACTGCTCTCTCACTTCTTTAGGGTTAGGGGATAGTAACTAGTTAGCAATAACAACTTTGTTATAGTCGTATGGCAAAGGTATGTTTTTCCCCTGTAAAACCCGGGAAGTTAGCTGAACTCAAATTATTTGAGTACTGTAAAGCCTGGGAAGCTATCTGAAATTATTTGAGTAAACCAGATGCCTTGACATTTGAGTTTGGCAACTCATTTAATTTGAGTGTAAATAAGTCATTCAACTGGAGTTATTAGTATATTGTACAGTATGTATTGCATTTTGTGTTGGGATAACTTAAAGGAGTCATGTAAACTACACTAATTTTATTCACCTAATAACAACTTGAGTGAATTATCATGACAAGTAAGAATTATGTAGGCCTACACACAAAAATGCAATGTACTCAATGTGTGAGCTATCATTTTCTATGGATTATGGGTAAATGCTTCTTTGATTTTCTAATAAGTATTTGTTCTCTTAGCTGTTAATTGTGGCTTCTTACTGTTTACCAGGTGATGGGCAAAAATATTGTGTTGATGATTTTCAGAATATGGTCAGATATACCATTAAGGAGAAGCCCATTCTCAAAATATAAAGAACATTATGAAGTTCACTTTTACTTGGCCTAATGCAAAGTTGATTGCGTTTCCCAATTTGACTTTGACCTATAGTCACTTGAAAGTGTCACAAAGTTGAGTATCCCAATGGTGTGATTGAGCCTCCTATTGTCTGTCTGTATTGTCTCTTGGGGAGATACAGACACATTATGCATGTTTACATTGAGTAACTATATTACCCCTCTTATGGGCAGGATATGAGCTTCAGGAGTAAAGATTTCAGGATTTTTTTATAGGTTTCAATTTCTATTAAATGAATAGGATTACTGCAGAATGAGGGTAATTGTGACATAATATTTATCACCATGGCAGTACTGGCCATCATGATATACTGTATCTTCAGATTATCATTACGTCTGTCAGAAGCATTACACATGATCTAAGATTTCAAAATCAGCCCACAGGCCAAGTCTGTTGTGGATAGTCATCTGCTTGATGGAATAGAATAGAATATATACTTTTTTGATCCCGTGAGGGAAATTCAGTTCTCTGCATTTAACCCAATTTAACCGAATTAGTGAACACACAGCACACAGTGAACACACAGTGAGGTGAATCACACAACCCAGAGCAGTGAGCTGCCTGCCCAACCAGCGGCGCTCGGGGAGCAGTGAGGGGTTAGGTGCCTTGCTCAAGGGCACTTCAGCCGTAGTGGACTGGTCGGGGATCGAACCCTCCGGTTACAAGCCCGATGCGCTAACCAGTACACCACGGCTGCCCCAAAAAAGGGTGTGTGGTGTCAATGTAAATAACACAATAACATAACAGCTATAGTATAGCCGTAAATATAGTTTAACTATTGCATTTAAGATTCAATTTCAGTCAAGATTAATATGTGATAATGTGTTAAGAATACTATGGACGGTGACATTCTGGGAAATGTAATGTGTGGTCAGCCATTTCTTATTGTGAATATACTTCTTGCCATGATTACTTAATTGAAATGAGTGGCATATACAGTCATGGCTGAAAGTGTTGGCACCCCATGCAATGAGTAACGTATCATGAATAAATAAATGTTCTTCCTTAAAAGACTGGGGTCATACGTATTGGCAACCCTATGTTAACCCTATGTTCTCAACTCCCATAGAGGCAGGCAGATTTTTATTTTCAAAGGCCACTTATTTCATGGATCCAGGATACTATGCATCCTGATAAAGTTCCATTGGTCTTTAGAACTAAAATTGCCCCACATCATCACACACCCTTCACCATACCTAGAGATTGGCATGGTGTTTTGTTCAGTTTTGTTCAGTTAGCCTATTAGCCTGTTTGATGCTCATTGAGCTCAATGCAAATCAAACCAGCTAATAGGCCAACTGAACAAAACACCATGCCAATCTCTAGATATGGTGAAGGGTGTGTGATGATGTGGGGCTATTTTAGTTCCAAAGGTCAAGGGAACTTTATCAGGATGCATAGTATCCTGGATCCATGAAATAAGTGGCCTTTAAAAATCTGCCTGCCCCTATGTTAACCCTTTGTGTTAAATTCCCATAGGGTTACATAGGGGTGCCAATACATTTATTTGTTTATGATACATTATTCATTCACATAGAAAGTTGGTGTCCTTAAAGGTTGGATATTTTCTACTTTTATTACTTAAGGCATTAAGATCAATTTCCAAAAGATGATTTTATATTCCTCTTTTTAGTCAACTTTAACATGGGTGCCAACACTTTCAGCCATGACTGTATTTTACTCAAGTTGAAATTAGGTGAATAAAATGAGTATACAGTAGTTTACTTGACTCCTTAAAGTTATCCCAACACAAACTACACACATAGAAATAACTCAGCTGAATGACTTATTTACACTTAAGTTAACTTCCCGGGTTTTACAGTGCAGCCAAGCAGTGGTGCTCAGGTAGGCAGCCAACAGAAGGTACCCAGGGACCATGTCCATGTGCTCAGTCTGAGTCCTGGTCAGGGACATCGACACTGCCTGGTACTGCACTGACTTCCACTTTCCTCACATCCACATATCGTCAACTCCAAGCACCTGACCTGTACTCACCAAGCTCCAAGCACCTGACCTCTGTGGTTAAAAGCTGGGGGGAAAGCATGCCATCCTTCATGTCCCTTCTTCTGTTGGCTGCCTATACCCGAGCACCACTGCTTGGATGGGGAAAAATACCTTTGCCATACGACTATTACAAAGTTATTACTACTAACTAGTTACTAACCTCTAATCCTAAAGAACTGAGAGAGCAGTTATGTTTGGGTAGAATTGATAAATATAGTGATATGTCCATTAAACATAATTTGTCACAACCTGGTACATTAATGAAGTCAAATAGCACCATAGACCACCATCTACAGTTCTACATTTTCGCCATAACATCAAAGTATTACAACATGTGCAGCAGTGCACTGTCTCTCCCTACAAGCTTTAAACTTGGCTTGACTCATTCCCATAGATAGGGGTACTGATTGATAGAGGTTTTGGAATGCTATGTTATGTTTCCAATCTGATATTCACTTTGAAAACTGGTTCTCTTTAGGCGGAGATTGTTTTTTTCATGTTCTAGGTCTGTTGTCTCTTATACTGTACAATAAATGTTAATTCTGACACTTCAGCAGACATCCCACGAGTGTTAGCTTTCATTCCATGCCATTTTTTATCAATATGGTCCTTGTGGTTGTGGAGATATTCAACATTTATCGTTGGCATGTCATGTTGAGCAGGAAACCAAAAAATTGGCCTGAAATTGCTTGAACAAGTAAAAAAAAAAATTGTTTTGCTTGACAACCACCATAATATCTTACCTATGGGTGTCTTCTAACTAAAAAAATAGGTTGACCGCTTGTACCAAAACATGTCCGCAAAAGTCTTAACGGAAGCCCTTTTCAGAATTGGCCCCCTGACTATTTTTCTACGATCCACCGAACAGTGAGTTTTATGACTATGTAAACACACAAGCTACCAAATGAAAGGGTAGACTCTCTTCTTTCACCAGGAAAAAACGGTTTGTTTTTTAGTAATCGTCAGTAGAACATGGGTTAGTTTTGCTAAAAACACTGATTTTGACCAAAATAGGGTGACCAGATTTGAGTTTGGGGCATGGCTGAAGATGCCGGATAATTTTGCGCGTTGCCAGTGGTAAACAAGGAAGTGTGCGCTGATGAGGTGAATAACCAATTAAATGTTTAGGCCGAGAATATCGACCAATGACGGTAGCTCTAAGGTCAGGCAAAGCAAACTGTAGGGGGAGGGCGTGATTAGCCTACTATGTGAATGAAAGAGAGAGCAATGCAAATTCGGTGAAAACACGTTAGGCTAGAATAACAAAATCCCGGACGATTCTGAAATTCTGCCCGGACACATTTTTAGGTTTCAAAAAGAGGACATGTACGGGCAAAAGAGGACGTCTGCACAAAGCGAGCAATGGTAAGCTACACAGAGCTCCATTCTAAAGCTGCCAAATTCCACAAACAGGCTCAATCGTCAAAATTTCGGTGTCAAACACTAGGCAATACAGAAAATGGGCGTACTTGTGCTTTGTTAAATTATATTCCTCCCACAGATGTACAGTATATCTGAGATGTCTGTCTGTCTGTCTCAGGTGATGTATCTATCTATCTAATTCTTATGGTTTCTATTTGCCCTGAAAAAGGTCTGTCATATAGGCATGATTTTATGTTGAAAAATGAAAACTTGTATTGCCTGCCATTAAAGCTGTTTAACTTTGTTTTATCTTTTTCTCTGTGTTTTTTGTACCGTTTATCCCTTTCAGATCCAGGCCAGGTCAGAGAGCTTCAGACGCTACTGGAGCCCATTGGAGAGAGGCATTATGACGGCACAACATCTACATTAGGCCAGCAGGTGCTCTTTCCTGGGAGTGGCGTATTAAAAAGGCAAAAAGGTTGACAGAATCCTAAGTAAGTTTTCCAAAAATGAAGCTATGTGTGTTTTCTGGCCAGGATGTAAGGGATAATAAACTCCATGCTGTGTGTATATAGGAAATTATTGCACATTCAAAGTGGTGCAATAGAATTGTACTGTAACAGAATTGTACTGTAATACCCAAATAAAAGTGTTAAACTCTTAAATATTGAGTGTTTTTTTTCTAAAGATAAGTAATTTTTGTATTCATTCTCAATTT
The DNA here is from genome assembly GCF_963854185.1 of Sardina pilchardus. Taxonomy (NCBI): domain Eukaryota; kingdom Metazoa; phylum Chordata; class Actinopteri; order Clupeiformes; family Clupeidae; genus Sardina; species Sardina pilchardus. Next base: position 20,042,631 of record NC_085015.1, read on the forward strand.
GTTCTCGTATTTCTCAAGTATGGCTCAGATATCATTCTCAAATATAGCTTCAGTGAGACATTTAAAAGAAACAATCAGTACATGGAAGACACACTTAAGACAATGGTAAGATCTCTCTTAGGGCTCATACTGCTCAGATTTATTTCATAGAAGTCTCAGATTCATCTCATGTTATTCTCTTTAATTGTCCTTCAAAATAACCAAGATGTATTGAGATCAGGGGCATACAATTATGAGATCTCCTCTGTTTATCCCACTTCTCAAGTATTGCTCAACTGATTTTCTCAACTACCTCTTAGTGATGTCTCGTCTCTTTCAAGCTTACCTCTTGCTCCTAAGGGACCCTTAGGAGAAGTAATCCAGAAACAAATGATAACAGAATGATATGAATATGAGAATCTCAAACTGATCTCAGGAGATGAGATTGAACAGCAGATGAGCAACATATTTTTCCTATGGGAATGTTGACAATAATTTAATTTATTCCAAGTCACTTTGGATAAAAATGAATATATGTTCTAGGGTCAGAAACGCTGGCTGGGCTACTTCAAATAGACTAACCCAGAGATGACCGGAGCACTCAGATTACTTAATAACTTCAGAGTGAGGAAGACGCAGAGCGTCGAAACGTCAGTCTTTTGTGCACCACAATAAAAAAAGGTTATTAAGTAATCGGAGCCAGCGTTTCTGATCCTGTGGTCCTGGACTGTGAGCACCGACAAGGCTTGAGCGCAAGTGACACCCCTTCTATATGTTCTAGGGGTTTGAGGTGTTTGTTATTTAATTTTAACATATAGTCAACCTATTTTTCCATAGTAGTACTTAAAGAGGTACTAACGAAATTAGAAATGGTGCTGGACCAGCAGTCCACCATCCTCCGCCTGCTGCAGCACCGGGAGGGGACTGCCACCGCAGAAGTTGAGGGTCTACCCCTTCAAATAACGGAAGAGATTGTGGTCCTGGAGCAGAAGCTCCAGAATCATGAATTTAAAGACAACATGGTGAGCATGTAATTACAATATTGTGAACGGAAAAAAAAAAAAAATCTTGCTCCTGTGCCTTTAAAAATGTCACTGGATGAATTTTCAATGCATTTTCCCCAAAAATAGAACTGTGAAAGGGTCTCAGTTAAATATGTGCAGTGCCAAATGTGTAGTGGAATCTGTCACATGGTCAGAGCTGGTTATGTGCATTTGGTTGCACCCTGACCAGAACATTTCCATCCAAAAGCTCCCAAACTAAAGCTTAGAAAAGTGTGTTTATGTAAACATAGGGCAAAGAGTTTTGGTATACATAATCTTTAAGGTGTCTAGTATGGAGGGATGCAATTGAAATATGTGGACTTTGTTCAGCGTTCTCATAGCATGAGTGAACATGATGACGTCACAATTGTGACCGATGGGAAACTACATGTTCTGTGTTTTTTGACACACTTCATTGTGCAATCATCTAATTTCCAACATTTTTTTATCAGAAACTTGATCTTATATGGTTGTTTTTTTTCTAAAATCTCTTTTTAGATCAATTATCTGGCCATTATTGGCGGAGCAGATGTCCGGGACTGCACCTGGAGAGTTTTGGGGCGGGTCATCTCCAATGGGCTGGCCAAGAGCCTCAACTGGAGGGGGGTAAATGGAAAGACCTCCTTGGCCAGCCTCCGACTGAGGGAGGTGATCGTTGGTAAGTATATTCAGGCTCATACGGAATTTTGATATCAGATATTTGTTATGTTTAGCTCAGAACGCAACAAACGAGGACACAGACACGGAATTTGCGGAAATAATTAAATAATTTACTTAAAGAGAAGGAAAACTATATACAATGGGTTAGTCAGTAAGTCAGTTGTGTTAAGCAGTGTCGGCATGCAAGGTTAGTGTAACGCAACATGAATGCACAAAAATAAATCAAACACAGGATAAACTCATAATGAAGAACAAAGGCAAAGACGGTATACGTAAGCCACCAGCCATTAGCCCCAAGCGCCATCTTTTCAAACTCCGGCCTTTTAAGAGGCAGCAAATCAGGTGCGGCCTTCAACAGCGCCGTGCTCAGGGTCGTCACACGAATCAAATCAACGAAACTCAGCGGTGCGGTCATACAAACGCTTCATTTTTCGTTGCACAGACTCTAGATTTTGCTTTGCAATTTCACACACTCGAAATAGTCGATCCTTGAGGGTATTCAGATACGTCTCAATAGGTGCTTTAGTTCTATTTCCTCCTTCACTGAAGACGGACAAAAATCCCTTAACTTCATGACCAAAAACTAAGTCATTTGGGCCAAAGCCCTACTATCAAATGGTTCTCGGAATCGGATGCAGTGGAACAGGCTTAAGCTTTGGACTACGTTTACGCGTTACTTGACATGTGACACATTTTGATGTGCTTGTGCAGTGAGAGGTATATTGTTGCACGGTAAGTAATTCCGTTGCTGTCATATTTTGTGTTCCTCTAGCCTGCTTGTGTAGTGAGAGGTTTATTGTTGATATTGTTGCACGGTAAGTAATTACGTTGCTGTGCTATTTTGTGTTCCTCTAGCCTGCCTGTGCGGTGAGAGGTTTATTGTTGAGTGTTACCTGGATTTATTTCTGAGGTGTTCTCTGTTTATTGTATAGCCTGTTTTTTGGCTTTCTGTTTCTGTGCGTTGCCCTAGGCACTGTTCGCAGTGGTGGAACTAGCCTGCGCCCATTGTGTGTTGTCGTCCGCGGGCCTTCGTAATACTGTGTGCTGTTATTTGCCCAGGTGTGTTCATACGCTGTAGACCGCTGAAGTGCTCCTCTCTGTCGCCTCCCCGCCACGCCCTATACCCCTGTCCGCAGCTGGTGGGGCTAGTGTGCGCCTGCTAGGTGCATTCGTGTGCTGATGCGGGCCACCTCTGTGGTTCTGTGGCACCCTAGACCGCTGTTCGCAGTCGTTTGGGCTAGTGTGCGCCTGCTAGGTGCATTCGTGCGCTGGTGCGGGCCACTGTCATACCTTGGTGGACTAGTCAAGGAGGGCTCCAGGCATCAACGCCACCTAGGCTTCTTGGGCCTGTGATGGCTTCCCACTACTGCTGGATCTGCAGCGCCTCCATGAGTGCCAGTGATGGGCACAGGGAATGCCCCATGTGTCTTGGGGCTACACACGTCCTGGAGGACGTCGACCACCCCTGCAGCGCTGCCTGCGACCTCTCCAGGGGGTGAAAGGCAACGCCGGGCCGCCCTGATATGCGGCCACGTGCATGAGGGCCGACGAGAGAGGCGACGTTCCCCTGTCCAGCCATTCCTCTTCAGTGGGCATGGCCGTAAGCGGAGTCACATGCGGGGCCGGCAGCGTGAGTCCCCCCACAGGCCTTCCCAGAGGGCTGCGCCCGGTCCAGCTAAGCGTCTGGCTGAGCGTCCGACCCCAAAAATGTACACTTTGACACCAAATTTTTCATTATAGCCATAACAGAAGCAAATATATGGGCTCAAGAGTATTTTTTTGGCGCATTGGCGGCCATTTTTTTTAAAAGTGTGATTATTTCCATTAAAATGTGTGATCTCATTTGTGTCTTAGGATAAATTTATTTCTATGGCCCTAAGGTACTTCCATACCAAAGGGGACCTTTGCATCATGAAGTCAAAAGTTGCTTAACCTCCCTACTAAATCCACTTCCGACGAATAGCTTGGTCCTCGGCTCGCCCCAGAATATGTGTGCCTTTTATGGTTTTATACAGGGGGAGGCTGTGTAATAACGGCGGGTGAACTTATATATTTGTGTTCCATATCTGTATTTTCCCCACTGCTGTTGTAACAGCAGAACACACCAGGCTCTTCCTGACATCGTAAGCCAACAAGAAAAGAAAAGAAAAGAAAACAAGACGATTTGTTAAGACTTTTCCGACTTTTCATCTACTAGCTGCGGTCACGGCTGCAGTGCCTAAACAGTAGGCTAGTGATGGCGCTGCCTCCAGATGACTTCATAGACAACTGAGCGCCGGATTCGTCTGTGGGGCGATATTTTAAGAGCCCCAAAACCATAAAATTCCACGACGATGATTGGCGAGTTATGTAATTCTTCTGCGTAGCAACCGGCGAACCATTGGCTTAATTTCCAGTACTGTAGTGCTGATCGAACAGGAGCCCCACGTAAGACAGCCAACATGATAACATTGAACTGAAATCATTCTGGAGAGTTCTAAACACACGTTTAAGTAAAATCCTTATTAGCATGTAATTACCAAAGATATATATATTTTTTTATATATTATTATTATAGTTTTTTTTTTTTTTTTAAATGAAAATAACGTCAGGCAGGCAGGTCGGCGCCCCAGCGCCCTCTATGGGCGAGCCGCCACTGAGGCCTAGGGATTGTAATACTTTATCCTATGTATTAGTGGATGTAACAGGTCATTGGGAGAGCAAATGCACAGATTAAACAAATGAGAAAGGGGTTGAAGGAGACGGGCATCTGGCCACTGATCACTGGGTGACCCGATGTCATTTCCCTTCTGTTCCCCAGGCAATCAGAAATGGAACTCACCCCCCAAGTAAGGTTCCAACTGCATGATTATTACAAGTACAAGAACATGTCATAGATTATATTTACATAGTTTTCCCTCTGTTTAGACGATCTTTGCAGCAATAAAGTGGCCTAATGAGAAAGCACAAGATGGTAATGACAGTGAAGCTAAAGTTGACGCAACTTCAGGCAGCACTATTGAAAGCTTCTTCTGAAGCTTTGATTAGCAAGGTACAAGTTTGCATATAAAGTATTAAACACACCGATATGTGTAAAACGGTTACTACATCTATCTGTCAAGATTTCATGAAACAAAGGCACAGCAACGAAAAATGGTGCATTTTGCCCTTGTTTAGGGTGGGAAATGAAAAAGAAAGATTTGCATAAGACAAGTCAAATTGGTATTTTTAAAAAGAAGAGGTAATGCAGATTATAGAAAAAAATATTTAAAAAAAAATCTTCCCACAAGGTGTTAGGGTGCTCTGAATATGAGATCCAAATTTATTTTTCAAACTTGTGAAGTCTGCCTTTCAGTCCCTGATGGATTCTCTTTTCTCTTCATTGCTTTTTCGGAGAGTGTTTCTACTTATATCAATAAGAAAAAAAACCCAAGAGCCTATGTCGAGTAAAAGTGTGTCTTCTGAAGGCCTAAACAGAGCCCAGCCAAGAACTCCAATAACATTTTGATCAACTTTGAGGGACTGCGGCCCCGGCAGTGGCGCAACTGGCTGGGGCACCTGCACCGTACGCTGGCGACCCGGGTTCGATTCCCGCCCCGTGGTCCTTTCCAGATCCCACCCCGACTCTCTCTCCCACTCACTTCCTGTCATTCTCTCTACTGTCCTGTCCAAATAAAGGCATAAAAAGCCCAAAAATAAATCTTTTAAAAAAAAAAAAAACTTTGAGGGACTGCTATGACCATGCAGGATCATCCAGACTACTCATGGTGATTTTACTGCATGCTATTCCTATTTATGCCCCAGCCTGCAAGATTTGAGCCTCCTACAAATTCTAGTTCTTGAGCAATGAGCTTGTGAACTTTGACAAAAAAAAAGAGGCACAACAAATTTGCTACCCCCCTCCCCCCGTAAAAATGGCTGTTACTTGAAAAGTATTGATCTTAGCACAAAAAAACATTTTACAGAGTGTCTCCTGGGTAACATAGGTGCACATGGTATTTTTTTCAGATTTTTTTGAGACGCAAGTGCGTGTGCTCTGGTTGACTTGACGTGGAATGACCCATCTGGGAAATCCATCCATTACAGGACTCAAGAGGACAGTGTACTCATGTCACTCACAATGTTGCACCCGATATAATGCATGACATTTTGGAGGGTATTGGACCGTGTGAGATCAAGCTGGTCTTGAACGCACTGATAAAAAATTAAGAGTCTAGGTCAGCTCAATTACGGACTATCAGGATGAACAAGCATTCCCTGCTGAATAGACATGATCTTAAAAACTTTGATAAAGCCATGCGGCAGACAGCAGTAGAAACCTGGTGCTTACTCAGATTGTTACCTTTACTTAGTGGAGATTTAATACCAGAGGAGAATCAACAGTGGGAGCTTCTGTTGATGCTCCCCAGTTGCATTGTTTCATTTCAGAGGTACATAATACACACCTGGCGTGTTTTGATGGTTGGGTGGGAGGCCCGGAAATAAACCACTGAGCAGTGGCTTCTTCATCCTTCCATTCAGAAACCTTTCTACTGATTCCAGAAGACAAGAGGAACAAAACAGGTAAGATAACCACCAAGCCATCTTTCTGAATCCATGGAATTTGTTTGTTAGCCATGTAGACTGGTGCCAAAATCCAGAATTGTGACACCCTTAGGCATTTTTGAGACAAAGTTGGCAACCAGTCTTATTTTGTCAATTTGTGTGTGCTGAATTCAAATCTGGAATATGCCAAGCTCTATCTGACCTCTGGTGACCTCTAGAGGTCATTGAACTTTGGGTCTGTAAGCGACCCAGCTGAACCCAGTCTCTCAGCTTCATAAGCTTACTGTGCGTGAACCCCTTTGTGTAGAAGCATAATCTTGGTCTCAAATTAAAGGTAACACTCTGAGGTTTCTTGTAGACTTTTTGGCTTGTATGTCAGGTGTTCTGATATAGAGTAACTACACAAAATATGGACTAATTACACAAAAGCATTTACTTTGTTGGTTCAATGGTTGTATATAAGCTTGACTATACATCTGGACAACTAATATTGGATAAAACAACATGAAGATTCAATTTCTATAGATTCTTGTGAATATGTCAGTACCCAATATGTTGCATCTACTTGTCGTAGTGCAGTTACACTGCAGCCAGATGTCATGGCACCAAAAGCGGAGGAGGGCATTTTTGATTAAATTGAATTGAAACATAGAGTCCAATCTTTCAAGTTGTAGTTCTAGTTCAAGTTCAAGTTTATTGTCATGTACTCATAAAAATAATTTAGAAGTAATGAGATTCATTGTGCTCAAGTGTCCAGAAATAAATTAGAAATAAATAAATAGATACTAAACAAAGAGGGGTTGGGGAGCACCAAGGGACACCCAGGAGCAACAGGGGCAAGGAAAAACTCCCTTGTTCAGGAAGAAACCTTGAGCAGATCCACGGCTCAAGGGGCCAACCCAACTGCCTGGGGTCGTGCTAGTAGAGGGAGCATGTAAGTGTGTGTGTGTGTGTGTGAGAGAGTGTGTGAGGGCAAGGGAATCCTAAGGGCAGGCATGTGTGATGTCTTGGGTGGAGTGGTAGTGGGTAAAGGGGGGGGGGGGTAATAGTGGTGTACTGTATGTATGTAGGGGTTGGAGGGTTTAGGGGCAGCGTATACAGTATGTGTAGGGGAAGTGTGCATTTGTGGGGGGGGGGCAATGTATTGTATGTATGTGGCATAAGATGCTGGTAAGGGGCAGTGTGTGTGTGTGCTGGGGGGGGGGGGGGGCGCACAGTGTGCTGTGTGTGTGGGGCAGTGGCATACTGATGGTTCAGAGGGGGGAGCAGTGTGTTGTATGTATGTGGCTAATAAGAAGCTGGTAAGGGGACATCAGGAACATCAAAGGTTGTGTTCTTTGATGGCCTAAGCAGCTCCATCCCCATGCCACTTGCAGGACCTCTCTGCCAGGCTGCAACTTGTGTAGCATGGAAACTGCCTTTGCCATCAAAGCTGGAATCATTGATGTCAATGTTGTCACAAGTGAAGTGTGTGAAATGGCCACTGACAAAGTTTGGTGGTACAACGGCTCCTGTTTCAGTGTCCATTGACTGCAGTGAGCTTTCAGCCAGGGCAGTATCAACTTGAAGAATGTTTTTATAACTAATGATATGCCCAGCATTATGAAACAAGTTCACAAGCTCTTTCGATCGTGTTGCTTGGTGCAATGCACTGCCAAGGCCTCAGGTGTTTTGGAGTCCAGCATTTGCCACCTGACATGTTGTACAGTATGTAGACAATATCCTGAGCAACACTGAGGATTCTGGTTTGAATTTTTGCTTCCTTCTCTTCCCTACTTGCATCCTCCTCCTCACTGTCAGCCTCTAGCAGACTCTGGCCACCGAACAATAACTTGAGGAACATGTACAGGGTCTCTGGCACAGAAGAAATCATACTATCCTCATTAGCAACAAAGCCTTCATATGTAGGGTGTGACAGAACTTCTGACCTCAGCTTAAGTGCAACATGAACCATTTCAAGGAAGTCTTCACCAGCATTATATCTAGGAATATGATGTCCTGGTGCTTCATCTCCTGACACCAACTGTGAAAGAGGCACATTTGCATAGTCCTTTGGCACAAGTACCAACTGCTGTGCCTCCCTCATAGAAACACACACATAGAAATCTGAAACAAGTGACTCAAGTTTATCTTTAAAGGTCGTCCTCCTGCTGTAATATGACTGGGGTATTTCTTCTTGTGCTGTTTCTGCCAACTCACAATAATACTCCCATACCTCTGAGAGTTGTAAAACCTTTACGTGCAATTGTTGTGATATTTGCCCTCAGCAGCCATAAGATCAGGCACACCTGAAAGGCGCACAAGCATGACGGGATCATACTTTGATGCTGTCAGAATGGAATCACTCTTGTTGAATGTTGTAATCGATATCAACTTTTCCTTGATGCTTGTGTCCTGACAGAACATGCAAGCATCCCAATTCATGCTGCTAACTGAACTTCTGAGTAAAACCCTTGGACCAGAACTAGAAGCTCCCTTGCTTGGGGTAGCTGATGCAGAGGCTAGTGGCTTTTCAACCCGTGAAATGTGCTCTGTGCTAGTAAATGTAGAATAGCATGACTTGTTATGGTAGACAAGGTCTTGTCTGTTCACCTAACAGGATCAATACGGTCAATCAGAGCTCTGTTTTCATGATCTCTCAGTTTCCTCCGCTTTTCAATAGTGTCTTGTAATTTCAACTTTCCCCTTTCACCCAGTGTATATGTTTTTTCCTTTTTATCAACTTGGCAAAGAAAACAAAGCTCCAAGCATACAGGCAGATCTCTTTTGAGATTACAAATTGGATCCATTTTCAAAGCTGCAGATTGTAAATGTGATCTAATCAATCTGATACTACTGATACTACTTCTTGTAGTCTCTAGAGGAACATGACAATCACAAGCCAATGTATGACAACACTATTTCACATGAGTAACTCTGTTAAGGCACAAGAGCAATATTCTCTGTATCCTCGAGAATGCATGTGGTCTCTCTGCTGCAGAGTCTATTATAGCACTGGCCCCGCCTTCTAGATCAACTTAAAATTAGGTGAAACTAAGCCACATTACAGGGTTCTACGTGCACAGTCTTACTATTTTTTAACAACAATTTTAATGGCTAATTGCTGGCATCTCATGAGAACATTCATACGACTCAATTACATGAATCAGAAAGTATAGTGACCTCTTGGTGGAAATCAACATAAAACAGGCATTCTGGATTGTTTAAGGCTTGTGAAACCTTCTCGATGTAAGGAATAGCTTTATACATTTGAGTTAGCATAAAGTTATTTTTGTTGATGTATTTGGCAAGCCTAGGCATTTTAAAACAGCATGTTGAGTGCTACTACCACTTAACGGTGCAAATGCGAACTGTTAGCATGGAGTGCCAGGAATTAGCCTGACCTTAGCGTAATGGAGATTTCAGCCCAAAAAACGACAAAGGACAAAGACAAAATTGTAGCTTTATTCCTTCCAGATGCCACCAGAGGTCTTATAGATGTTTGCAGTTGAAAAAATTTGAATATTCACCCCAAATTCACAAAATGGCAAAGGCAAAACATGCGATTTTTGGTTGTTCAGTTAAATGACCTCTAGGGGTCATCAGAGGTTAAATTGAGTTTTTAAAATGAAGGATTTGAATTCAGCACCCCAACATTACCAAAAACAAGGCCATCTGTTAACTTAATTCATAATTTTAGTGCATTTGAGTGGTTCTGAAGCTTAGAAAGCTAAGTTTAGGTGGGAGGTGTGTCCATATTTTGTGTAGTTACTCTATATCAGAACACCTGACATACAATCCAAAAAGTCTACAAGAAACCTCAGAGTGTTACCTTTAATTTGAGACCAAGATTATGCTTCTACACAAAGGGGTTCATGCACAGTAAGCTTATGAAGCTGAGAGACTGGGTTCAGCTGGGTCGCTTACAGCCCCAAAGTTCAATGACCTCTAGAGGTCACCAGAGGTCAGATAGAGCTTGGCATATTGCAGATTTGAATTCAGCACACCCAAATTGACAAAATAAGACTGGTTGCCAACTTTGTCTCAAAAATGCCTCGGGCTTCTTAAATAAGCACATTTTTCAATTTTGGCACCAGTCTAATGCTTCTAACAGTAAATTACAAAGACTTGATCCATCTTGATTCTTATGCTAATATTAGGATTTTCACCTCTGCTATTTTAGCCTGATACAAAGAAGGAACTGCGCATGAATTACAGTACCCTCGCTCACTACAGCCTGTCATCCTAAGCTTTTGTTGACAGTTACGTCTTTTGTAGGTTTGAGGTGACGACTCGAGATGAGACCGTACAGCTCCGCTAAATGAATTGATATTGATTTTATAGCTATTTTTTCCACTGAAAATATTTCTTGTAAATATATTACGTTCATTATTTTATAATATAATGATATATATATATATATATATATATATATATATACACACACATAATTATTTGTTGTTTTGTTAGTTTGATACATTTATCCATTCCACATTATTATTACCGCCGCCAAGGAGGTTATGTTTACATCAGGGTTTGTTTGTCTGTCTGTTTGTTAGCAAGATAACTCAAAAAGTAATGGATGGATTTCAATGAAATGACCCAAGGAAAAATTATACAATTTTGGGAGTGATCCGTATGATAGTCACAGCCAACACATTGTGCTGAAGTCCCCACAACTCAGGAGGTTGCTGCAAGTGTATTGTGATGGCCTGTCACCCGGGGACTGGGATGAAGTCATGAGGGATGCCCCATTCATTTACCCCCTCATGCAACACCTTGAAAGGGAGGGGAACTCACACAAGCCAGAGGTAGTCTATGAGCTTCTCCTTAAAGAGCTGGCCAAGTCCACCCTGGCTTGTGCCCTTCTGCACCCATCAGGCATGTAGCTTGATGCAATGCCTGCTGACCGAGGACAACATCGAAGAGAAATCGGGGGTAATGAAGGGCCTATCCGAGCAGTGCCCTCTTATTTGGAACCTCGTGGTCAGCCTGGGCCATTTCCCCACATTCCTAAGACCTCTGGTGGCAGAGATATGGCAAGTGGCCCAGTCTCCTTTCAGTGAGGAGGTGCCAGAAGATGCCGGGGACTTGCCTGCTGCGACAATGGGGAATTCTTCCCCTTTCTCCCTGTTCAGAGAGCCAGAAGGGTATTTGAGGCAGATCAAAGAGGGACAAAGAATAGTAACAGAAGCTGCCACAAAAGTTCCCCAAGAAACTTCTCCCTTATCCTTGGGATTTTTACTGTCCTGTGCAGTCATGGCATGTTTTACATTTCACATTACAATTCACATTAAACCCATTCATCTTTTGTTGGACTTTATCTCATAAAATCACACATAATATCTGCGAATGGGATCCTCTATGTTGACATAGGTGTGTTTTATGTGTCTGTGGACCTGCCATTCATAGTCCAGAGAACCATGTGGCAGTCAGCTCCAGAGGTTATCATTTATGATGACAGCTGCCGACTGCACCAGTATTGCCTGAACAGAACGCCATCGTTCTTCAAGGACAGCTGGTTCTTCATAGACAGGCTACACTGGAAGAACCACAAAGGTAATTTTGGTACATTGCCGTTACATTGACAAAACATTTGATCATCGCTGTCTATGAAACCAACATGGTATAAAGCTGGATGAAAATATAATATAGCCTATCAAAGATACTTACCCCCACAAAAACAATCCTCTTCGGCGATGTCCATACAGGTAACCATCGGCTGCTAAAAAGTTTGTATGTTGTTGTCTAACAGCTGATTCATACAGCCAAATCTGATAGGCTTGTAATATTCATATGTCAGGAGCGTACAATGCTATTGGTAGATTGACAATGGCGACCACCAGGGCTTAAAAAATAAGTGACCTTCCACGGCGAAATCAGTCACATTGTCCAAATTTTCTAAATCATGGTTATTACGTTTTCAGGAAGGGGCATAATCAATCTTCAAAACGATACCTATATCTAATGAATTGAACGTCATATTACTGAAATATAAACATTCAAAGGAGTTGAGTTCATCCTGTCATGCCAAGAGAAAAACGGAGAAATCTGTCTCTGAAGTTAACCGTCGGCTCAACACTCACGAACGCTTTGTAAGGTCGCCGCTATTTACAAGATTTACGGTACTTGTATCAACGACACAGCACGCGGATGGCTTGGTGGTTGTCAATGAGTGCATTTACCGTAAATGTTGGAATAGAGCGGCAAAAACGAGACACCTCTAACTTCCTGCTTCCTCTAACTTTCTCACCTCAAGAAACTCACGTTTTTAGACTAGAAAAGGTCAGTTTTTCGGCAAAATGTATTCACGGCCGTACAGTGTAGACCTCCCAGTTTCAAAATACACAAAAAAAAAAATCCACGATTTTAGCACAAGTGACAGAAATGGTCATTTTTCTCAGAAACGTCTGTTGCGACAAGCGACTGGTTTTGCTGTGGAGAGTCACATAAATTATTTTTCAATCGTTCCGTTCCGAACGGTTCAGGTATGTTTATAACGTTTTCGTTATTGTGTTCCACCACCAACATATCGTTGCTGAATCGGTTCGGAACGTAAAATATCGTTCGTTCTTATCGTTCCGGCAGTGTTTGGCGGGCCTATCAAGTCTATTTTTTGTGGTCTATACCTTAGAATAGACATACCCATTACTATTTGCCCTTGATTTAAACCATAGCTAGCCTATGACCAAAAATAATAAATCACAGGCGGCATCTAAAAACATTCAGATGGGCTATCCATCCCACATAGCCTACAGCTTACTGGCCTATTATGATAAATCATTTCTTATCAAAAACATTTCTGGATAAGCACTAGAAACTAAAGGCGTATTCTCACCTGCCTTGTTTAGCTCGATTAAACAAACTCAAGTTCGTTTCTTGCTTGGTTCGGACTTTTTTGACTGGTGTGAATGCAATTAATTGAACTCTGGTGTGGACCAAACAAGCGGACCAAGATCCAGCTGAGGAGGTAGTCTCGGAGCGGTTCCTATCGAACCCTGGTGCGGTTCGTTTATGGTGTGAAAGCAGCCCGACCTCGATCTGACCCAGTTGCAGAAATCTACCTTTTTGGATCTGACCTCCCGTAGTTTTCGCGCATTATGGGAAATGTAGGATAGCTCAGTGACACACAACAGCTGCACACAGCAGAAGGTTAACGCTTTTTTGGTAACAATAATTTGCATCTCTTACCTGTTCCATCTTCTGTAGGCCTGCTGTTAGTGTAGCGTGTTGGACACACATGAGAGCTCTCCTTCTCAGCTGTTTTGCTGCACGTCTTCGTCGTTGCAAAATTACGAGCATGATATTGTAAACTCATGTTGCATCAAAGGTCTTGACGCTCAAGCACTTCTGCAAAGCTGTAACTGTATAATCTATACTGTGATAATAACGAGTACAGAGTAGACTACGCCAAGTCTCCATAATATTTACGTGGGCCAACTTTAACTTTGGCTTCCTTATTCTTTAGCCCAGCTACACGTTTACCGGTGTTCCAGTTTAACTGGTTTGTATGTTAACGGACTCCTGCTTGACATACCCCTTCTTTACCTTGTGACTTGTCTCTCATGCTTGGCTCCTGCAAAGACATGAAATATTATCAAGCTAGCTATAATGTTATTATCTAACTACAAAGGATAATTGCATGACACACAACACATGCTCAACATAATAATTATGAATGTAGTGTTAGCTAACTACCCAGACAGCACACATGAATCTGGACGACGTCGGCATTAAATCAGCGGCGATATTCACAAATATTAGCGTCTCAGGGGTATCGGCCGGTATTGGCCCTTAGTCGGAGTTAATGTTTTAACTCTGGCTACGGCTCAGGCTTCCACGCATGTAGGCTTTTGATCGGTCCCAATATCCAAAGCCGATCCCGCTAGAACTAACAGCTTTATTTTGTTATGTGTGACGTGTGTACACTACAGTAGTAGCCTACAAACATACTACAACAACAGTCTCCTGGAGCAGCGATTTTCAGGTGGGTAAATTCACTCATGTAAATGGTCAGAAAGTAGGTGTTGTGTCAATTGTATGCTGTTGTATATTTACCTGCTGAGTTAAGTCATAACTTTGTGTAAAGCTGTTTTGAAGTAATAACAACTTCGATGAGCTGAGCTAATTCACGTTAGCTATAGTTAAGCTAACACTGGAAAATATTTCAAACCTAGGCTACTGTAGCAACAAAATGTTAACAGCATCGATGATCTCTGTAGGACAGCTGTTTAGGTGTAAGAATATCAAGTATTTGACCGTGAGACTTTACCCAGGAAGCTGTCATTTGAATATATGCACCGAAAGCACTTAGCTAAAAGTAATAGGCTATAGTTTGAATTAAACCGCTCATTACAACAGCAAGCCTGGCCGAACATTACCTTAAAATTTAAAATTTATTAAAATTGACCAGTGATTTGTCTGAAAAGGCGAAGGCTAGGCAAATATAAAACGGAGATGTAAGACTAATAGGATACGTGGGTCCTTGATATCAACAGATGTTAATCAACACCTCCACTCTGAGGGTAGCCTACTAACTAACCAACTAGCTAACAGGCTAATAAACAAACCATGCTGGGTCAGTAACATCGTCGAAGGGTGTCACGTATGAAATGAAACAAGCAATTACGTTTTTTTTTTTTTTTTAATAAGGCGAAATAGGGTCTGCTATTTTCACAGTAAGTAGATTATTACAGTATGCAGACTGAAACACATTTTTGGTGGATAACATCGCTGGTATAGCTGCGTAGTATTTATTTGAAAAGTCGGTCTATGGGACTTAACATTGGAGCTGCTCTTCGATAGGAACGCAACCGCTTGGGGCGCTGGTTTTCACTTTCCCTCCCTATGTATAATATATTTTCTGAGGTAATTATTTTAAAAATGAAAATAATACTGAGTATGTGTTAGATGCTCTGTAAAACAATGTTCTTAGGGGATGATTCTGATTTATCAAGTCTGAGGATGAGTCATTGGCTCGAAACACCACTGAAAATAAACTCTTTCAACAGGAGGTACTTTGTGTGGATCACTCATGTGCGTGTCTTTATAATCATTCCCACAATGATATATTAATATTTATATAAGTTCATATAAATATTAATACATATTTATTGTGGGAATGATTACATTTGTTTTAGTGAGTATGAAAAACTTTTATTTTTGGAAGAATATGAAATTATAACCAAATACTTAGATACAACCGTCTCTGTTAAATACAAGAGGGTATTTAAGTATCTTTGTTTATTATTTCATATTCTTCCAAAAATAACGTTTGCTAATATAATCCACAGTCTTGTATCTCGAAATCTTGTTTTTCCTTCGCCTGAGCTGCCTAACAATTGTGAGCACCTGCTTCTTTGCCACATCCCCACTGAGTAGCCGGTGTTGTGAATTTGTTCATTTCAGGATAGCAGATCGCCATGATGATACGACTGTGAGAAGGCTGTGTTGCATTTGTATGACAGACAGCCTTATATTTGGAAGCAGTTACCCTCCCAGTTCTCATTCTGTGCCATAATTGAAATTGGCCCCTAGTTTCTCTTCCCACTGCTTTTTGTCGTGCGTCTGTAATGGTATAGTATCTAGCAGCCTTGGGGATTGTTTGTGTGGGTAGGCTACTTCATCAAAGGTTGCAGTCAGTTCCTTGTCATACAGTGCTGTTAGCAATATAGGTAGATCAGGCTTGAGAGATTTAGGAACATAGGCATTAGAATATTTAGGAATAAGTGACAGAATAGCTGGTTTTGAAAGGCAGTTATGTAATGACGCAAGAAAGGTATCAAATTGTTCAGGTGGCTGAGTAACATGAGGTCCAAGTGAGTGTTTAGAAGCCTCTGACTTGAATAAGTCAAATTCAATGTCCTTTACTTTTGCACTAGGAATGCTTTTTACAGCTGCAGGCAAAACCCAGTAGCCTATGCCTTTAGCCCTATTCGCACGGTATTAGTATTACCTGTGGACTTCTGGTCATTTTCAAATTATCGTCCCACCTCTGTTAATTGCAGTGCATTCGCACAGGATAAGCAAAGTCTGTAAATGACTCTATTTTCATTTTTCACTGACATTATACCCAGATATGTTGTATGCTAACGTCCGAAAACAACGCAGAAAGTAGAAAAGATATGCAATTGCAATAGCAATCACTGAGATGCAGATTCGCACGGGATTAGTATTATCACCGGATGTCTGTGTTTGGCGAAATACAGTAGGTAATTTGCGGCGGAATTTTTACTATACAAATTACAGACATGGCACATTCGCACGGGACTAAGAGCCTATTCAAACTAGTCATTAAATGCGTCTTGGGCAAATCTGATTGCAAGTGATCAGCCAAGACGCATTTCGTTCACACCAGTATTCTAATATGCGTCTCAGCTGATCATTTGCATTCGGATTTACCTGTAGAATGTAACTTTAGAATTTAGAATGTTTATGTATTGGTCTATCATGTCATGGACGAAGACGCATAAGGACGGATTGAGCGTTCACACTACAGAACATATGTGGATACATGCGTCTTAAACCACCTCCACATGTGGTTAAGAACAATCTGATTCCAAACCGTTTTGGTCATTGTGTCTTCTCCGACACACTTCTCCTCACCTAGCAAACGTGAAGCTTGACAATATTCTCGAGCTGCTGGTTAAATAGTAGGCCTATTATCAGAATTACTGCGAAAACCGCTTTCATTTTGTTATTGTCCATGCTGTAACGTTAACCCGAGATGACATAAAAGCCGCTAGCCAGCTAAAAGTTCCGGTAGACCTTAATTAGTCTACAGTCATTGTTAAAATTGTTGACACCCCATGCTAAAGTTGACTAAAAAGAGGAATATAAAATCATCTTTTGGAAATTGATTTTAATGGCTTAAGTAATACAATTAGGAAAAATCCAACCTTTAAGGACACACCAATTTTCTTAGTGAATGAATAATGTATCATAAATAAATAAATGTTATTCCCAAAATACTGGGGTCAAAAATATTGGCACCCCTATGTAACCCTATGGGAATTTAACATATAGGGTTAACATAGGGGCAGGCAGTTTTTTATTTTCAAAGGCTACTTATTTCATGGATCCATGATACTATGCATCCTGATAAAGTTCCCTTGGTCTTTAGAACTAAAATTGACCCACATCATCACACACCCTTCACCATACCTAGAGATAGGCATGGTGTTTTGTTCAGTTTCGTTCAGTTAGCCTATTAGCCTGTTTGATGCTCATTGAACTCAATGCAAATCAAATAAGCTAATGTTATTCAGGTAATTGTCACTTCAAAGACATTACACTTCTCCGTTTAAAATGTTACCTTACCTAGGAGGCTAGCTTGCTCGCTAGTTACCAGACAGTAACTGGCAGCAGCATTGTCTGATATTAAGTTATTTTCTTAACAAATCCATGCACTGACAATTACACTAGGCGACCATGTTAGGACACCGCACACCGTCGGTTTAGACGTTAAAATGATCGACCATCTGTGCAACAAACTGCGTCCAGCTAGGTCTTGTTATAACTGCAGTTCAAATGGCATGCTAATCGCGATTAGCATTTCGCTAGTTGGTTTTAACTTTGCAGAGCTGTTTTAATACTGATTGCAAGGCAGTGAAAGGTAGGCTAATTAAAGGGATAATCCGGAGTGAAATGCACTTTAGATCAATTTTTCGGACTATTGGGAGTACATACGTTGAGTTGACACCAAAATCATGTCATTCGGATGTATTTTGAGAATGTTCGAGTTCACCGTTTTTAGCCAAAACTCGTTAGCCTGGAAGTGACCGGGGCAAGTCCTTTCGCCGCTACAAAACGCTATTTTTATACCTCTTCTACTGTTCCAACCAACACTACACTTACGTGGTAGTGAGTAGAGGGTCCCTAAAGCCAAACCGAAGTATTTCCACGTCTTTATGTGGTCGGATAGAGAGTCCAGAATGAATTTAATCGAGTCCGTACCTTTCCGGAAATGTTATTAAAATGTTGTTAACTCGTTGCTAGCTGCAGCAACGACATTTCCGGAAAGGTACTGACTCGATCGGCCAATATGGCTGCCGAGTGACGTGACTGGCTTTAAAAAGACTTTGCTATAACTGGAGTGCAAGGAAACAAGTGCGGTTCGAAGAGCAGAACATTCCAATAATCCTAGAATCACACGGCACATTGAATAGAGCCTCAAGCCGGTTGTATACTCTGCACTGCACCTCATCCTGGCTCGTTTGGCTGTTTGCACAAAGTAAGACAAAAGCTCTTTTGCATAGAGGTGGTCATTCATCATTCATTTAGGCCCATCGCTCCCAATGGAGCAAAGGCCATCCACAACTTTTCTCCATCCAACACGGTTTTGGGCTGTCCTTTCTGCCTCTCCCCAGCTGGTTCCCAACCTCAGTTCTGCCTCGGAGTCCCGCCAACACCACCACCTCCTGCATAGGGGTGGTGGTGTTGGACTTATCTGGGGCAAACGAGAATCGCTAGAGCAACAGAAAATTTAAAAAACTGCTCATACACATCCATTTTCAGAATTCCTTTTAAAACTATTTTTCCAGTGTATTGCATAAACTGCCTCAACTCAGCATGCTAATGCCTGTCTGTCTGTTCCCATTTAGCCATGTTAGGAGGGGCTTTTTCATGACACCTCTTTACTCTTCCAAGCCTTTTGTGTACACTTGTCACACCCATAATACCCAAAATACTGTTTTGTCCCCTTTACCATGGCCTTTGCAGGTGCATCACATACAATGCACTGTAGGTGGACTACAACATGTTTGCCATTATGGACAATCTCCTCCCTGAGTAGACCACGTAGTTCATTGGTTGTCTCTGTGAGAAAGTCTAGGTCTGATGGTTTTGAGGTGCCACAGGGAATACTGACTGTGGGACTTGGTCAGTGGCTGCCAGTTCTTCAAATCTTTCCACTATTTGTGACAGGGGACATCTTCCACTCCTTACCATCCTCTTAATGTTTTTCAGACAGTTCTCAAATTTGAAAGCGCTACAGTTGTCCAGTCCTGTGAACGCCTTGGCATCCTTTGCAATGTGCAACATTGAGTGCACATTGTAGACGAGAAACTGGCTGCCATAAAGTTCTCGGCCTCGCTCAACAAAAAAGTCTCTGAGGAGATCAGGGGTGCGTTTCCCAAAAGCATCGTAAGCCTACGATGATCGTAAAGTCCCTCTTACGACCGTCTTAAGATTTGCCGACTGTTTCCCGAAACCATCGTAGCTTAAAGGGATATTCCGCCATTTTTGGAAATACGCTCATTTTCCACCTCCCCTCGAGCAAAACAATCGATATTTACCTTGTTCCCGTTCATCCAGCCATTCTGTGAGTCTGGCGATACAACTTTTAGCTTCAGCCTAGCATAGATCATTGATTCGGATTAGACCATTAGCTTCTCGCCTGCTAGCTTCATGTTTAAAAGTGACGAAGATTTCTGGTAATTTTCCCATTTAAAACGTGTCTCCTCTCAAGTTAGAAAGTGCAATAAGACCAACTGAAAATGAAACCTGGCGTTTTTCTAGGCTGATTTGACATGGAACTACACTCTCATCTGGCGTAATAATCAAGGCAACTTGCAAACGTACCATAGGCGCAGTGATATCTTATGCAGCATCTGAAAATAGTCCCCATAGACAACAAGCAATAGTAGTGCCAGTAGCTGCAAGTTGCCTTGATTATTACGCCAGATGAGAGTGTAGTTCCATGTCAAATCAGCCTAGAAAAACGCCAGGTTTCATTTTCAGTTGGTCTTATTGCACTTTCTAACTTGAGAGGAGACACGTTTTAAATGGGAAAATTACCAGAAATCTTAGTCACTTTTAAACATGAAGCTAGCAGGCGAGAAGCTAATGGTCTAATCCGATTCAATGATCTATGCTAGGCTGAAGCTAAAAGTTGTATCGCCAGACTCACAGAATGGCTGGATGAACGGGAACAAGGTAAATATCGATTGTTTTGCTCGAGGGAAGGTGGAAAATGAGCGTATTTCCAAAAATGGCGGAATATCCCTTTAAGAGCATCATGACAACACTCGTAGATCTACGAGTGATCCAGAGTTCTCGTTACTGCCTAAGAGCGTCGTAACGCTATGCCTCAGTGGAGTCACCAGCAGGATATGCAGGGGGATTACAACTAAGAATACAATGATCCAACTTACGTTACCATTATTGTAAATTTACTAGGGGTGGCACGGTTCACAAAATCCACGGTTCGGTTCGTATCACGGTTTAGGGTCACGGTTGTCGGTTCGGTACGGTTCTTGTTATTTTTTCTTTTACTCTTTAACACTCCAGAAACATATTTCAGCATATAGCTTAATCATCCACAATTAGGCTAGAGTATTTAGAGAATAGTTATCATGTAGCCTAATAATGCACAAACTGAATTTGACTTCACATAAAGCACATTATTGTCTGAGGAAACTTTAAGCTTCAGTTGAGATTTTGTTAAAGCAAGAGGGAAGACATTGATGATTTCAACAATCTTTTAATTTATTTGGCAGGGATGGTGCACCAGCACAAAATGTAGGTCGTCCACCCATATTTTTCATTGCATCGCCTTTTCATTGCTCTCCTTTCATATAGTGTGAATGATTTTTTAACAAGATGTAAAGCTTGTCTTTATTTGAAACACACACACATTATGTAATTATTTATACATTATATATACTGACATGTCTGATATTCATAACAGCAAACTTTATGCAGATTATATAGCCTACTATTCATTATAACTCCACCTCTTAAATTCAGCTGTCTGGCTGAAGCTTCACAATATTGTAAACAAAGTAGCAGGCTAAGCTCATCATACTCTACTGGTTGGACTGTTCAGTTTCCCCACATGTGTTTTAGTTTCAAGGTAAGCTAATACTTTTTCTCCTTGGGACAGGCCCTTTTAAGCCTTGGAGTTGAAAACATTGGTATTGAGATGGTCAGTCAACTTGAATGCAATAGCCTTCTAATGATGCTGCTAACCGTTTTTAACAGTAATTTAGCTAATCGTCTTCTGTGCGTCATTGCGTGTTGTGTTCATGTAATACAGTATACATACATACTTTTACAGTTCTAATTCTATTACTTAGGATGCCTGTTTTACGTTGCACTTTTGACACTGTAAGGCCACCGTAGGTGCGCGCTAATTGTGTGAGGTTTTGGAGAAAATAAACAAGTGCGTTGCGGCATCCATGAAGTGAAGACTAGTCGTTATTTTAGCAACATAACATTGCGTTCACGATTGTGAATGTTCTATTTGGATTACTGTGCATGTCGAGGGCGGGTGTCCATTGAACGCGCACGAGAGCGGGCCAAGGAGAATGAGTTTACTTCTACTATTTGGTAAAGTTGCACGCATAGTCTACAGTTGCGGAAGAACATGCTTCCACCCGAGCAGGGTCAGGTGCATCAGTTTGACCACGCTAGGGATGATCTCTTGCACTTGCCATTTCTAAAACCTTGCGCGCAGCACTCAAAACGCCATACTCCTACTCTCGCACGTAAGGGAAACACGTCGTCACACATGGGAATCAATTGCGCATGCCATAACTAGCCTGAACCGTAGGACCGTACGACGAACACACACTCCGAACCGTGACATGCGAACCGCACGGTTCGGAGCATTTTTCAAAAACCGTGCCACCCCTAAAATTTACTTGTGATGATTCCGATTTTAGCGTGCAAAATAGCATTCATTCAATGGACATAATGTTATTAAAACCGGACAATAATAGCCTACAAGTTATGAAAGGAGACGTTGCCAGAAAAGTTTGCCATTATCTTTTTGTGTAGCCTTTTATTTTTTATTTTTTTATTAGGCTTATGAGGTAAAAACAGAGAAAGGAATATGTGACAATAGTCTGTTCTGCGTCAAAATCTAAGCCTATAGGCTATGCTATTTAAGCCTACACATTTCCTCATTTTCTTATCAACCTCTTTATTCAAACGTCTGCTAAGTGACACGAAACATTATTGCACAGGCAGCACACCGAGCTCTCACAAGTAGGATAGCAAAGAACTCGCATAAACGATGTAGGAGTAAGCTAGCCGAAGCCTAATATACATATCTTCCAACAAACATAAAAACGGGGCAACAATCTAATGTTAAATAATACAAAAGTATGTATGCATGTGGTACATGGCCTAGGCTAATTGGAATGCTTACATGCAGATGTCAAAGGTTTTCTATTTTCGTATTGATGTTAATTAATGTACAGATCCGAAGTTCAGACGGTGGCTTAGCTATGACGTGCAGTCACCTGACATCACCATCAAATTAGGGGATATTTCAGAACTTTTATCGTGGACAGCTCCCTTAAGAGCATCGTAAGAGCAGTGCACGCGCGTTCACGCTACGAGCATGTTCGGGAAACAGTCGGCAAATCTTAACGATCGATCTTAATGTAGCAGGACTAGGTCCATGCCCCTTTTAATTAACTTGCTAGTGCCCTTCTGAGTGGCTCTGGGCAATTGGAGGTGAGCCAATCAGTACGTGGGAGCGGCTTTTTAAAGTTTTAGCTTTTGTTTTGAAGGCTGACATCCTAGCTACATTGTTAGCCAGACTCCAGCCTTCACCGTTCCCCGTATGGGCTTCTCCTCTGGCCGGTTCCGTGTGTCCGCCGACTTCTCGGTAGGTGATTGGTATTGTGTTCGTAGTTGGCTACGTTGGTATCGTTCGGTGGGCTAACTCAAACATTGGGGTTTTAGGAGTGCAGCTAGTCGCTGAGCACGGGCCTTATGACTGACCACATCTGAGCGGTAGGTCACGTTAACTGTTTTTAAACTAATATGTAAACTTGCGTGGGTTTAATTGTATGTTCTTTGTGTAGCAGATGTCGGGCGTAACAGGGAACGGCAACATCAAGGCGTCTTGGTCCCAGTTCCGACGAACGCTGCTGTTTTGTTTAGTTACAGTGCATGAAAATGCACTGTACTGTTCTTCCTAGGCTTCTTATTATTATTCCGCTTACCAAATTCATTTTTTCTATTCAGCTTGAACCGTTTAACCTAGAAACTTCATTCAAACGTTGCAACGTAGGTCTTCAATAGGGGAATGCTGCTATGTATTTTTCAACTTTGTAACTTTTATACTTTTTAAACTATAAATTAAAAACTATTAAAAATGTCCCCATAGACTTAACATTGGCCTCTATGACATCACAATCGGGTCGTTAAGCAATTAGAATCTTCTGCCAGGTGGCCAGCCCCACCTGCAGCAGCCCTCTCTCTCTCTCAGGCTTTAAGCATACAATCTCTCTGTGAAGACTACATATCCTGTTTCCTATTTCCACAACTGTTTCAAAATAAAAGTCCTCACTGCAATAATACACTATTAAATCATTTAACCATTGAAACTACTCAACTATTTAACTGTTCAACCATTCCAACTGTCAGTTATCATCAACTATGCCTCCAGTCAACTACATGAGACCTCCATGTACCTAGCAACCAACATAGCAACCATTAAAATTAAGCATTTATGACCGTTTCCATAGCAACCAACATGATTTTACTACAGTAACTTCTTTATTCCTGATAGTGGCAGCCATGGATACCCTATCAACGAATGTTTCAAAATAGAAGTCCTCAGTAGCAAGTTAGCATGGTTAGCATTTTTAGCATAGCTGCTAGAAATGATTAGCTAAGTTAGCTAATCAACCTAGTTAGCATAGTTAACATAGTTAGCATTGTTAGCATAGTTAACATTTTTAACATAACTGCTAGAAATGATTAGCTAAGTTAGCTAATCAACTTGGTTGGCATTGTTAGATAGTTGGCATTGTTAGCGTAGTTAGCATTTTTAGCATAACTGCTAGAAATGATTAGCTAAGTTGGCTAATCAACCTGGTTAGCATAGTTAGCATTTTTAACATAACTGATAGAAATCATTAGCTAGGTTAGCTAATCAACCTGGTTAACATTGCTAGCATAGTTAGCATTGTTAGCATAGTTAACATTTTTAACATTTCTGTTAGAAATCATTAGTTAAGTTAGCTGATCAAACTGGTTAGCATTGTTAACATAGTTAGCATTGATAACATTTTTAACATTTCTGTTAGAAATCATTAGCTAAGTAAACCAATCAACCTGGTTATCATTGTTAACATTTTAACATACCTTTTAGAAATCATTAGTTAAGTTACAACTGGAATGTTTAACCTTTAAACTGTCTACCTTCACACATTAACTCTCTTTAAACTATGCAACCACCATGTTTACCCTAGCTATACCTTAGTAACCATATCTACATTATCTATCTATATATTTTTGCATTTTCATGCACTGGTAATTCCTTGGAATTGCATTTCTAGTTCTGTTTTGTGTTTGTGTTTGTTTCATTCCGTTTGTGAGTCGGCTGTGTTTAGCCACCACGAAGTCAGCCCTCATTGATTAACTGAAGTGACGACAGGTGTGCTGCTGTTTGCTCACGAGTGACTACGAATTCAGTTCGGTTGTGGAGGCTATTCCTTAGCTTGTTGCACTGCGTGTCATGATTTGTCACCATAAGCCTGCGTGAGTGATTGTGATGATTTCACTGTTTGCTGTGACAACCGAGTGCTGTGCATTGGAGTGCATTTTATTCACGAGTGTCTCATTCCCTGAATAGCCACCTCTACTGACTTTAGCGAACCCACTCTGGAGAGTACTAGCGAACCCACACTGGAGAATATACTGACTTTAGCAAACCCACACTGGAGAGAATTCACTCATGTTTTTAATGTAAATAAATAAGAGTTTATTTTTGGAACACATGCCTCTCTGGTTTTCTGTGACCCCGAACCTGTGTTGCCTGGTAGCTGAACATTAACCAGTCTCAAAGAGTTTATATTCTGAGGGGAAGGGCCTCAGGTGGCGTAGTCGTCATGTGTCAATTTAGCAAACCATCCACTTTGCCACATTAAGATGAATCGTAGAAAACCCTCGTAAGAGTGTCTATCCATCGTTATCGGGAAACGCACCCCAGCAGCATATCTCCAGTGTTGCTCGACCAAGGCTGGACTCACAAGGATATTCATCGCCACACTGGACCCCCTTCAGCACAATCTTGCCTGTATACAACATGAACTGCCTATATTCCGTTGCCTTCCATCTCTCCAGCTCTTTCAGATCTGCGAGCAAAGCTGGAAGGGATGTGTGGACGGAGGTTGATGAGCCTGCTGCTGACTTTCTCTATTTGGTGACATCTTGAGGCCCTTCACTCCTCTGCACCACAGGAAGAGAAGCTTCTTCATTACACCCAAGCATGCCTGGTGCATATAGTCAATGGGAAATGCCCCGATCATGTTTATGGGCATATCCAAAAGTGGGGTGCTTCCATGGTGAAGCTCACCCTGTGTCTGTTGACGGAAGGAGTCATCGCTACGAGCCACCACCTCTGTATCTTGGTAAGTAACTCGATCATGCCACTCACCCTTCTGCACACACCGGTCACACTCATAAATAATAGCCTGTGCAAAGCTTCACATTCTTAACAAAGGCCTTCGCAGGAGCATCACACACAAAACATAGAATGTGGAATGTGATTATATGTTCCTGTGTGGCAGGCCACTGAGAATTCTGGTGGCCATGAGATCTTTTTATGATCTTTTGGATTTGATCCGCAATATCGTTGGAGAATGCCCTTATTTTTTAATCAGAGATATACACTACAGGGCGAGCAGGAGTGCCATGAAGTTTGGTTAGGTCTGAAACTTTTTTTAAGAGGTGAAGCAATGGCGGTTGAGGGCTTTTATGACATGCCCTTTTTTTGTGTCCATTCCAATCATTCTGACTTCACTCAACAAAGCACTGAGGATCTTCTGAATCAGTGCTCTTTGCTCTAAATCTTCTGCACTCTGAAGAGCAGAAAGTTCAGACTGCATGGACAAAATCACTTGGCCATTGACATGTCTGGCAGAGGCCATTGGTTTTTTTTTCTTTTTACTGTCAGAGTAAATAAATCTGGAAAACAATTTCCTCACAACACTCTGAATAGTATTGAATATTGTTTGCGTAGATCCTTCTCATAGTAATGCCTCCCATGACTCTTGCTGTCTCCACAAGATCTTCCCAGCAAAGGAATGGAGAGTGATAGCAGGCTTTGGCAGGTTCAGCCCTCATGGCTCCCTCTATTAATAGACCGTGAGCCAGGGCCTCAAATTATGGAAACCGTTACCGAAAAGGTGGCAAAGGCTACCATACCTTTTCTGACAGCCTGGAATCTCAGCTTTTCAATGATGTATGATGGCCATCTGACAAGAGTAGCTGTTTTGAGTTATGACACATAATGTAAACTAAGGTTAAAGAAATAATGTGTATAAATCAAGCAGAACACTGGAATATTTTATTTTGTTATGTTTGGTATCATTTTAAAGGGGAGACTCTGAACTTTCATTTAAATCCTTTTGTGAACATTTTGGATAAGTACAGCCAACCCTGGAGCTCTTCAAACCTTTAATCACACACATTTCCCTACCATTTTTTGTCTTTTAATCCTGTGGCACCTGGGAGCATCAGAGAAACAAAATCCAAACACTGAAATACTGGCATGACCCTAAGGATTCAGGAAATGTATCATTTATATTATCTGATTTGGAGGGGGTGATTTACAGTCTTGTATCAGAGATGGCGTTTTTTCAAAGACATAAACAGTAGTGTACTATTACCCTTGGCTAATTTGTTGATACGTCGAGTTGAAAGTCTGAGGTAAATATATTTTAGATAATAATTATTGATACAGATAATTTTGAAAAAGTGTTGCGGCCACGCATGTGAAACACTAGTCTGCTCTGATTCTAACTCATCTCGCTGCGCTTATTGAGAATTTTGATCGCTATTTCCCAACAGAGAGATATGACATTCTGAATGACAAAAGGTGGATCTAAAATCCCTTCGAATTTGAGAGTCCCGAGTCTTTGCTTGAGCTGACGCTAGTCCTGCAGAAGTTGTTGCAGAAGTTGTTGCAACTCAGCTGTGTTCGCACAAAGACGCTATGGATCTGTGACCTTATCTTCATTCTGGATAAGCATTTCATCAGAATATCCTGTCCTCAACAGTATTGCTATGCTTATTCCTTTCACTACAACATTGGGATTGTCTGTGCTCACAAAAATGAAAACAAAGCACAGAAATAGACTGAATGCTGTGTTGCGCTGTCCTCCAGTGCCCCAGTTTTTCCAGTTAACCTATTAGCCTGTTTGATTTGCATTGAGCTCAATGAGCAGGTTAGAACAGGCTAAGACTAATTGGAAAAAACACCATGCCAATCTCTAGCTATGGTGAAGGGTATGTGATGATGTGGGCCTATTTTAATTCCAAAGGCCAAGGGAAACTTATCAGGATGCATAGTATTCTGGGTCCATGAAATAGCTGGCCTTCAAAAAAAAAAAATCTGCCCTCCTCTATGGGAATTTAACATTGGGGGGCAAATACTTGGCCTATTCTAAGGAAAACATGTATTTATTTAAGATACATTCTTCATTCACAAAGAACATTGGTGTCCTTAAAGGTTGGATTTTTACTCCTTTTTCAAATTAAGGCATGAAGATCAATTTACAAAAGATGATTTTATATTCCTCTTTTTAGTCAACCTTAGCAAGGGGGCAAATACTTTTTCACAGCACTGTAGGTCCACATTTTAATGTGCAAATGGGCTTACTGGATACCTTATTATTTTGCTGGGTCAATTGCAATGTTTTCCATTGTTTAAAACTTGAGTAGGCCTAGTACTAATTGTTCAGAGAGGCCTGATGATTACTCAGCTTGAGATGGCTTATTAAAAATGGCATTAAGTCTTTGAGTTCTGACATAATAATAAAACATTGCTTATAAAGTTAAATAACAATAAAATATAATCATAAATGTTCAAAAATGGTCAAATCCACCTTTATTTTGTGATTTACGAATAATGTCTGTTGACTTGGGTCGCGATGGCTTGTGACTTTTAAAATATGGGTCCCCAGAAAAAAAGTTTTGGGAAACACTGTTCTAGAGCGTTTGAGCTATCGACGCGGTTCCAACACTAAAAATCAGGCCCGATCAGGTGTACGTTGCAGCCTTTTTTTTTAAGCATTATTGACATAATAGAAGTCATTAGCTAAGTTAACATGGTTAGCATAGTTAGCATTTTTAGCAGAAATGCTAGAAATCATCTGCTAAGTTAGCTAATCAACCTGTTTAGCATTGTTAGCTTAGATAGCATTGTTAACATCATTAGCATATAGAAATCATCAGCCAAGTTAGCTGATGAACCTGGTTAGCATTGTAAGCATGGTTAGCATTGTTAGCATTTTTGCAAGCCCACTTTGGCAGGTCCTCGGACATGCACATTTCTAGTTTAGTTTGCATTTCGTTTTCATCTAGTTTGCAGTTTGTTTCCATATTTGCTAGAACAGAGCTCTGTTCTAGAATCTTTGGTTAACCGTCCGTTCAGTATGATTGGATAGTGTTTTTTCCTGGATTGTTCGTTCTAAAGACCACTAAAGCTTCATTTTTGTGTCAAAACTTTTAATTAATTGGTTGCAATGGGGTTGTGAAGTAGCCTGGGTGTTCCCATACTGCCTTGCGCAGTGATGTCTTTCACGCTGCTAAGGCAGTCTGGAAACTAACGCCCACATTTTCGCCTGATGTTGGCGACCAATCACAGAACAGGGAAGAAAGCAAGACCATGATGAGCTATGCACAGACGCATTTTATAGACATCCGTGGCGCCCAATGAACGGATCTGGGCATTTTTTCAAATACCCGTTATAGGAAGTTTCGTTTCTCATTTATTCAGACATGTCCTGGTCAACTAAGCCGTGGAAGAAGTATTTTTCGCTGATCACGCACTATAGAGCTAGCACGGGCAACATCTACAGCCCAAAAAAGAGCCAAACGCTTATCAAAATCGCATTTTTAACCACTAACATTGCTCAAAACAGCAGCAAACCTTGTCAGCAGCTTGCTCTAGGTGTCTACACATAAAACGAAGCACCAATAACATGGTAGTTGAGTTTTTTTAGTACTTGTCGGACAACAAAGCCAGATATGTAGACCAGCACATTACCGATGAGACTGCCAAAGCGAGTGGAACAGTAGGAATGGTCAGATACAAGGGCTGTGAGGTTAGCAAAAGGGGATGGTATATGGGTTACATGTCGGCAGTCTGACATCCCTTTCGTCCGACATGCCGCTATTCAGACATGGTGTTATTCCGACATGCTGCCAATCCGACACATTTTAGTACTGCCATTTCGACGATTTAGCCTATCAAATTCCAACATCCTGAGAAGCACGTAGGCAATGGCGCGGGAAGGGTGCTGAGAGGGGCTGAGGGTTGCGCAGCGAACCCTGCTATAGCAGGTATATTAGCCTACAACGTTTGTCATAATATGGCCTATTTTGCAGCTTAGTAGTCACATAAAAAAGTTCTGGATAGCTTTGAATAGGCCTACATCTATCCATATAGAAATAAAGTTCATATAGGCTGCAAGAAGTGAAAGTGACGTGACTCGCTGAGTGAGGAGAGACGAAGCAAGCAGGTTTGACTTATTTCGAGTAACCTAGCAGAAAATATATGTTTTCCCGGCAGTAGGCTACTAAACATGAATTAACAAGCACTCATAATGGTATCCCGCATACGTTTTCATTGTACTCCTATGTTGCATTACGCATATTGTGAATGCCCTCCATTACATATTCAGACAGCTGTCCATGGTTCTGAAGAGGCAGCAGATAGATAGAGAAGGGTCCAGCGGATAGATAGGCACTCCACTCCTAATCTGATAGTCTAGCCTACGATAAGTTTTCTCCTCATAAGGGGCATTTGTTTCTTGATAAACATGGTATGTTTGATAGGCTACGATGTGAGAATAGAAACAATGTCTGCACAGGCAACTTATAGCCTGTTTACTGGAGGAGAAAACAATCCCTTCAATCAGCACACAGTTTTTGGCCTGCTTGGAAAAAATCCTATTTCAACGTGATCTCAAAGTCAAGGTAGTAAAACCATGTACGAAAACTCATGTCACGATAGATAGTACAAAGCTGTACGATTTAATGCATTGTGAACCACGCCCCATTCTCCGATGATGTTTCAGCCATATTGGATGTTGAGTTCTAACGAGATTTACTATTGATTTAATTGTATCGACAGTGGATCATTTTACTGTATTCCATGTCATGAATGACTACAATTTTGAAACGTTGATAAATTATACAATAGATTTCTCATGTGGAATGAAAGCTTGAGCCATGACTTATCCTTGTTTATGATTACCAAGGTGTTTCCCCGACAGATTTGTTAGCACCTTGTTAGCATACTGGATAACGCAACTTGATGACGCTATGAACGTCAATGCGTCAGAACTCTTCTGGGACGTCATGGACGCTCCCCAGTCCCCACCAGCAGAAAAGCGGGATTGTCTATGGATTATGGTAGCTGCAGATCCAATTCTACTTTAAAATCAGGAAATTGACAACCGTAAGTACACTTTTTAATAGGCTATCACTGATTAGATGAGCTATTTTGGATTGGGGTTTGGATTTGGGTTCAAGATTGTGGTTAACCAGCATGAAAACAAGCTCAACATTATAGTCAGAAGCCGAAAACGTGTTCACTTTTCCCATTCATTTTAGATTGTAGATAGCCTACATTTGGGGAGCAAACATGATAATGTGTACTATTGTACATGCAATGTAAATATCCATGTATTTCATGCATTTGACAGCGTTGACTCCTTAAAACACCTTTACATTAGCATTCTATTATTATTGTTATTATCATTTATTTTTGGCGCACTTTCTTTAGCTGCTACATAAAATAGACAGCAGCTAACTGAATCTAGCCTAAATGAAACACTTTACTATACAATAAATATAGTTATACAGGTCTACCTACTCCTTTGAGTTGATACCACTATGACTACGCCATTGTTTATGGAAGAATGTTATGCAATGCATGTTTTGAAGCTTGTATGATGACTGATATAATATGATATGATAGTATGATATGATTGTCTGTGTTCATCTGTGATGCTGGGATAGGCATTGATGAAAATGTTCAGTGAAGAATGGTGCAAACGTTGTTGTTGTTGTTGGTTTCGTAGGCTAGCTATGAACTAATTATCAACCTTCAACCTACCAACCTACAGCTCCAATCACCTTGTGAAGTTTGTGGACGACACAACTCCACCAAGGGCAACGAGACTCACTACAGGAAAGAGGTCAACTATCTGACCACGTGGTGTAGGGACAACAACCTCCTGCTGAATGTCAAGGAGATTGTTGTCAACTTCCAGAGATGCCACACCCAACACTCGCCACTGACCATCAACGATGCTGCTCTGGGGAGAGTGAACAGCACCCTATTCCTTGGGTGCACATCAGTGAGGACCTCTCCTGGACCACCAACACACCGCATCACTGGTAAAGAAAGCCCAGCAGCGCCTTTACTTCCTGCGCAAACTCAAGCGGGCAAGTGCTCCACCACCCATCATGACCATATTCTACAGGGTCACCAGTGAGAGCATCCTTTACAGCTGCATCACTGGGTGGGGCGGAGCTGCACTGACTGCAACAGGAGAGCCCTGCAGCGCATAGTGAATACAGCTGGGAAGGTCATTGGTGCAACACTCCCCTCCCTGCAAGACATATACCAACTGTCTCACCCGAAAAGTGTTCACAATTGTGACTGATGCAAGCCACCCCGCACACAACCTGGAAGGAGGTACAAGAGTTTCCACTCCTGCACTACCAGACTCACCAACCCTCAAAGGTGGTTTATACTCAACGAGCCCGACCTGTCACGCGACAATGTGACGTCAAGATGGCGTTCTCGCTGGCGCGTCAGGATTTAAACCTGCGCACCCAGGTGTCTCGCACCACTCATTGTTTTTTACAGGTCAGCCTTTACACGATGGGGGCCTGGATGACATATCATCAATATTGGGGACAAGCCCACTTGGTGTAGTTGGTGGATCTGTAAAATGAAAATAAGTTGTGATAAATAAGTTGTGATATGTTTTATGCACAAATGTACAAATTCTTGAATGATTTGCACAAACGAAGGACAGGAAAAGAATAGCCAATGCAGGTTTGGCGATTTCATCGCCACTTTCGCTTTTGCTTTTCGCTCATTTTACGCTTGCAGATATCTCTGCAGAGCTTCCCCTGCAGCTTCAGCATGTATATTTTACAACACTCCACAATCGGTCAGTCTGCCTTTTCATGAGCATGATCGCAAGGCTGGAGACATTCTGCTTGTCAGTGCCACAAACTTGCATACATGGTTTTTCCGCTCAGAGGCGCTAGGGGGAAGCGAGACAGCAGTCATTCAACCCGAAATAAGTCAAATAACCATTCCAATGACAATGATTAGTTAAGCCAAATTAAGCTATACCTTGCATAGTTCACCTTTAACCAATCATTAGATACACCCAGAGCGGTAGATAAAACAGAGTGGCGACACTCCCATAGACCCTCAGAGGAGAAAATGGCAGCGCTTTTTACTTCTGCGATATGGGACACTTGGAACTATCAACAACCAATCTCTTGGTCAGTAGTCAGTGAGTTAATTGATTACTCCCTCCAGCATCCAGAAGTACTTCAAAGAGTGTTGCAACTCTCTCTTTCTATGGCTCTGGGTACACCATACTGATACCAGGTTAGAACACCTTTTGAGGGTCACACATTTTGATGCAAATCAATAGGACAGTATCTTGCAGTTGGTGCAAACACTTCCAGCCAGCATCTTGCTGAATCAATGCCACAAAGAATTAAGGCAAAATGGGATCTAACCTAGTATTAGTATTGTGTACAAAATGGCTGGTTTGGTGAGTGTAAGTCAGACCAACTACCAATCACTGACACTCACCAAGGCGCTGGCTTTATCGATTAACTTGGGCACATTATGGCCCTCTACCATCCTCCTTGCCCACTCCTCCGTGGCCTTGGCCTTTTTTTTTGTTAAGGCCACCTTCAGTGGCTGCTCTGAGCCACAAGCCTTGCACCTCTTGCATTCCACAAAGATGTGGGCCATGCAAGAGGTGCACTTTTTCAGATTTGTTCCTGGCATGATTCTAGAAACATAAGAGCAGGTTGTTAGCACAGGAATGGTCAAAATGTCAAGTCAAATCAAGCTTATTCAGAAGTGGACATCCCAAGCTCAGGAAGTTAAGCCCTGACAAGTATTTAATCCGACCATGTAGTAAACCAGCTAATTAGCAGCCAGACAGATCAAATAATTGGTGATATTCTGGTGATATCCTGTGTTAAGCGCCCAGGTAGAAAGGAATGGCAGGAGTTTGACTTTCTGTAACCGGGGGGATGTCCACCTCTGAGTTTATCTATATGACACATTTCGGATACACTGGTATTATCTGGTTAGTATGTTAGATTGGTAGACCTATGGTATATGACTTGCGTAACAAAAACGCAAACATGTTTCTGGCGCGCACGCATATTTAAGAGCGTGTGTGAGAGCGCGCAATCCATAGCTAATCTCAGACTTCTTAACCATTTTAACATTGATTGCCCAACATATTCAGACTTAAAGAAAAAAAAATCCTTCTAGTTTATCAAGTATACTATATAGACATTGTTCTATGCACAAAGTTTGAATGGCGTCAATATCTTAGCCTATCTTATTTAAAATAACCATGTTAAGCATGGGGCTATCAGCTACGATTAGCATTGGGCTGGAGGCATGCAAATTAAAAAGGGATCTTGCTCAGCTTTGTTTGGTCTTTGTTTATTTTGGCTGAGCTAAGAAGACTTTCGATAATGATTTCCAAAATCAACGTTTGTAAATAATTCCATATGCATGACACATTAGCTTATTTCAAAATAGGAGCAGCCCACTTACCTCGTCGACTATGTCTGCAACTATGTCAGATACAATTCAATTTCAGGGGGCGCTGTAGGCTATGCCTATTGCCACTTCGGCATTGGGTGGGCGTAGGTACAACTGTACCGCTTACGCCTCTCCCGCATTTTTGTTTGACATCTAACCTGAAGGGGGGTGTACAAGTTAGAAAGACTATGCTCGTAAACCATCAGAGTTTCGCCTACAAAACGAGATAATTTTAGATTTGTAAAATGGTAATAGCGTTAAGTTATTAGAAAAACACTTCCGGTTTCATATTTTCACTTACCTCGCAAAAAAAGTCATTTTTTCTCGTATCTCTTTGAAGAAGTGTCAGATCCCTCAGATTTTTTAAATGGATGAAGATGACCGAAGTATGCGTGTGTGTGTGCATGATGAGGTCATGCGTGCATACGTGCATTTTGGAGAAAAATGCGTGTTACAATTGTACCGATGTTACAATTGTGCCGGTTCTCCCCTATGATGACACACATTATGATACACACATAGACATATATACGTATATATCCATCACCTTCTCCACCGGCGTTCTGTCCGCGAGGAAATTGAAGCAGTTGAGCAAAGATATGTTCGGTATTTAATTTTGATATCACGCAGCATCTGAAAATAGTCCTTATATAGGCAACAAGCAGTAGTAGTGCGTGATATCACTGCGCCCATGGTACGTTTATAACTTTCCTTGATTATTACGCCAGATGGAGTGTAGTTCCATGTCAAATCAGCCTAGAAAAATGCCAGGTTTCATTTTCAGTTGGTCTTATTGCACTTTCTAACTTGAGAAGAGACACGTTTTAAATGGGAAAATTACCGGAAATCTTAGTCACTTTTAAGCATGATGCTGGCAGGCAAGATACTAATGGTCTAATCCGATCCAATGATCTATGCTAGGCTGAAGCTAAAAGTTGTATCGCCGGACTCACAGAATGGCTGAATGACCGGGAAAAAGGTTAATATCAATCGTTTTGCTCGAGGGGAGGTGGAAAATGAGCCTATTTCCAAAAATGGAGGAATATCCCTTTAAATTAAATGGTTCTAAATCGTCCCCTTAGATTAGAATGATAAAGTTCTATCTGCGTTCAGAGTATTTCTGTGATATTGAGCTTCATGTTTTAGAATTCCATAATTTCACTGAATAAGAAAATGTCTACCGCTCAATTTTGACGGAAATGTCAGATAGAACCATATAATTAGGGGGACAAGATATTACAACCAGCGGACTTTAATATGTCGACTGTTTCATCTTCTTAGTAAAATTCTGAATAAGCATGATTGATCAGAATACGGATCTGTGATTTATGTAATACAAGTGCCCTCTACTGGCGCTAACCCATACTGCAGACCTTAGGGGGTTTGTGAGGTGATGAGCGCCAATAAAGTAGTTGGACAAATGTGTTGATCATGATCATATTTCTTACACAATTGATGCATACATACGGGATCTATCAGATTCAATATTTTATCAGAGACTACCGTTGTTTTGTTGAATCGTAAATGCTAAAAATCATAGATTGTATACAGTCTGTGGTAAAGATCACCATGGTGTGGTAGTAGCTGCTTGCTAGGCTGGGTGTAGCCTAAGGTCCATAGACTGAGCCTAACTCGTAGCCTATAAGGAGGATGCCAGGGCAGCCTTGATGTCTGATGTAGGTCTACCATATACCCTATAGTGTAAGACATACAGTAGGGAGAACATGTATTTCATACCATGCCTAAAAAGAGGAATATAAAATCATAATTTGACAATTGATCTCAATGCCTTAATTTAAAAATGAGTACAAATCAAACTGCTAAGGACACCAATTTTATTTGTGATTGAAGAATGTATCGTAAATAAATAAATGTTCTCCCTTAAATGCTAGGGGGAAGGAAGTATTTGACCCCTATGTTAAATTCCCATAGGAGCAGCATGTTTCTATTTTTAAAGGCCAGCTATTTCATGGATCCAGGATATTAAGCATCCCGATAAAGTTCCCTTGGCCTTTGGAATTAAAATAGCCCCACATCATCACATACCCTTCACCATAGGTAGAGATTGGCACGGTGCTTTTTCCAGTAGGCCTATTAGCCTGTTTGATTTGTATTGAGCTCAATGAGCTTTCATTAAAGTCGGTGTAGACTTCATGGTTCTACTTACGTTTCTTCACATTTTTCTAGCAGGTGGGACACAAGGATCCTCACCATTAACCTCCTCTGAGCCACTGTGGTTATGGGGCTGTTCTCCGTGAGGGCCTGGTTGATCAACCTTCCCTCACTTGTGAGGGAAAGGATCTGAGTGATATCCTGGATAATTAGAGAATGCAGACGCACTTTACAACCAAAATATAATATATAATCATTCTAACATGTATATAGCAGTGGCTGCCAGAGGTATTGCCAGATATTGCTATTTCTGGTACAGGGGACCTTGACCACATGTGCATAGTATTCTCACAGTTGACTGATGAGGAATAAGGACTTACAAATGTGGGAACTACATGAATTACATTTGGAACGTGTTCTTGTATCACCACAGGCAGAGGACCCAAAGCAGGAGCGTCATGGACCGGTGGGGCAGATGCTGCAGAACTCTAAATCTGATGGTGCCTGCGCATGGGTAGAAGTAGAAGTATTATTATGTGCAGACTTCTACCAAAAAAGGGAAATGAGGGTTAATACTTACTGCAAATAAGAAGACTTAGAATTCCATGTGCTGACAAAGGGGCAAACTGAATCTATTTACGAAAATTTTAGGTTACATGATTATAAGTGTACAGTAGGCTTTTCTCTGAGGCCTAAAAGAGTCTATATCTTACAGAGATGTAGAGATTGGGGTCCTCTTCTCTGTATGACCTTATGGGCATGTAATGCATGATGGTCAAGTAAGTTGGCCACATCAACTGTAGTCAGAGCCTCAGAATGGGTCACGTGATAAGCAAACAAATGCCTGTCAAAACCGATAGTGTCCCACTACTGTATCATCAGTTTAATTGACTGTGTATTGAGAACAGGAATGTTTTTTTATCACAGCAAACTGGGGCTCGCCTTCTGAATTGTACGAGAGGAACACAGTCATCCCAGGCCTGTACTCCTTGCCATTGAAATTACCCAAGACCTCTGTGAACAGGGGGAAGCCTAAGGCACCCTGGACTTTACATAGCCTACCCCACGATAGTGGTCTGGAGGCAATGGACTTTTACCTACTTCACCAACCCAGTTGTCAACATCAGCTGTGATGTTGTGCCAATAGAACCTCTGCCTAATCTTTTCCATCATCCTGTCCCTGCCAAAATGGCCAGCATGGACCTCCTCGAGGATGGTGACCTTCTCTTCCTCAGCGAAAACAACTCTCCTCAAGGAATGTCCATCAGTCCCTCTATAGAACATAATTTCACCTGAAAAAGACCAAAAAATGACAGCAGATGTTAATTGCAACACACAAAATCCTACACTTTTGAACAAACATAGTAATATAAAAAAAAAATGTCCCCCATCAAAATGTTGCAATTTCCCTTAAAAGACAGACCAATGAGCTCTATGCCATAGCCCCTGACGTTATGCTTCATAGAGTTTAGGCATGTTCAACACTCATTGTCCAATACCCAAGTCCCGCAGTTTAGACAAACTATCAGTGATGGGCAGTAGCTTCAGTACATTTCTCAGTAGCTTGATGGTAATGACTGTAGCTATTTTCTGAAGCAGATAACTTTTCAATGGTTGAGCTGGGGTTTTTTACCATGTAGGACACAGAAGCTTTTACAGAAGCTACATTTTCCAGAGCATTTTGTGGAGCTCACAGTAGAGCTTCTTTCTGGCCGCCCATACATGAATCATTTAGACTATATTCTGTACAACCTTGAAAGACAAACTCATTTTCTATGGCAGATATGAAGCAACGTAATTGTGCTTGAAAGCATGCTGGTAGTAGTGTACTGTGGTTTTGTTAAGCAAAGTCTATGAAATACTGTAGGCAGTCAAAATTGGTTGCATTAGTTACTTACATATGCACACTCTCAGTATAAATTACTTTTGCGACAGTTATGTAACTTAGCTTGCTACATTTTGTCTTTAGGAAGCTTTTGTATAGTTAAGCTCAAATTACTATAAATTAGCTGGTAGTTTAGCTCACATTTTGTAAGTAGCTTGCCCAATAAAACTATCTATTTACTTACTTGCTGAAAGAAATGGTCAAAACTAGGCAAATGTCAAATGTCTAATCAGTTTGATTCTCAATTAGTTTGTCAACACTGTCAGTTGTGTGTCAACACCGTAAGATGGAGGTTTTTCATTTTTATTCAATTGAGTGTGTTCATACATTGAAACACCAACTTATCTATATGTATCAGTGTCTTGTGTGCACAAAACCACTGACTGTGTAAAAAAAAAGGTGCATTCCAATACAATGTAAAATAATATGTGTGCAATATGATACGTACAGTATATGATGCAATGCACTGTATCACTAAACCTTGCTACACACATACTATATGTATGCCATTAAAATTTTGTCTAGGTGGAAGACCTGGCCATTAGCAACAATAAGTGTGGGTAGGCCTACACCAACTAACTTGTGTTACCTCTGGGATAGATTTTATTAATGAAGTTCAATCTAGCTTCCCTCAGGTGAATTCTGAGGCGAATTTACACATATGTTCACAATATTGACACATGAGAGTAGACATACACCTTTTCTAATCCGATCAAATCAAAACATTTGATTAGAAACAGCAAGTTGATCTTAACAATCACTCAGTCACTATTACAATCACAAAAAATGCTTTAAATAAAGATGATGGGCTAACAAGTAATGCTTTGTAAACTACTGACAGCTAACGTCAACACAAAATGTAATTAAATTGGGGCTGGCTAATGCTACAAAACACTATGAAACTAAACAACTCTAACTCTAATAGCTAATGAATAATACTAAAACAAATGTAAATTATCACAAAAAATGCAAAAAAAAGGTTAATAATAGAGGGCCTGTGGCGGTAGATGTGTGTATCCCAATGAAAAGTCAGGTTGCGCTCTCGCTGGTGTGAGGTGGAATGATGCAGTGACAAGATGTACTGCACGTTAATGCGTGAGCCCTCACCAGATAGCATTCTTAGCAACCAGCGTAGCAACGCTGCCGAACAGCTGATTAGAACGGTATTGTCACGTCATCCGGAACTTTTTCCCTGGCCGGAACAGATTTACTGTGACAGAACCAAGGGGGCAGGCATATTCCCGGAAGTAGAAACACGAAAGGAGTTGGTGATCAACGCTCTGCTAATTCCCGTGGACGGTCATAGATTGCAGATTTTTTGCGATCCCATAACTTCATGTAACATGTTGCCTGTGTCGCCCTTATAGCTACTGTGAATTCTATATAGGGTATCGAAGGCAAAACTAATTCACTTCTTCCTCGTATATAACGTTGGTTTCTCGTAAAGAAGTATAGTTAGCATGTCGGTTGGAGGGAAGCTAACGTTCGAGGGGAGATTTCCCGTAACGTTTGGATAAGAAACTGAGTGAGCCTGCACGAAAACCATGACGGAAAGTCATTCGCAAGATCAGTGAAAATGTGTGTAGCCTACGGTAGCCTACTGTTTGATAGGGTAAAGCATTACCTCATCGGCGATCACTCGGTGTCGAGTATGATGGTCCTCCTGCTCCTGGGGGGTCCTTTTTGTGGATCTTCAGATGGCTGAAGAGGCCAATTCTGGAGCCACAAACTTTGCTGCAGTGTGGGCATGGGTATGAGGTACTGGATGTAGGGTGTGGAAAGGCCTGTTTGGTGGTGACTTTCTCCTTTCTTTGCTGTCGCTTGATTTGAGCAGCCTGTCGGCGATTGTCCTCATGTAGAGTGGCACCTGTGTGTAGACTGTTTCTCCATGTGGTTCTTTGCTCAGCTAAATCTTCCCAGTTGGATATGTTGATATGGAATTTCTTCAGGTTGTTTCTGATGTTGTCCTTGTAGCGCTTTTTCTGTCCTCCAGGTGCACGCTTGCCAGCAGAGAGCTCAGAGTAGAGGACCTGCTTTGGGAGACGTGTGTCAAGCATGCGTATTACATGGCCTGTCCATCTCAGCTGGTGCTTCATGATGGTGGTGGTGATACTATCAGTGTTTCCCTCTTCAAGTATGCTGATGTTTGTCCGCCTCTCTTCCCAACTGATATGCAAGATCTTACCTAGGCACCTTTGGTGGTAGGATTCCAGCGCTCTTAAATGTCGGCTGTAAGTGGTCCAGGTCTCTGCTCCATATAGAAGTGTTGGTAAGATGACTGCCTTGTATACCAGCTGCTTTGTTCTTGCAAGGAGATCAGGGTTTTCAA
The DNA here is from genome assembly GCF_963854185.1 of Sardina pilchardus. Classification (NCBI taxonomy): domain Eukaryota; kingdom Metazoa; phylum Chordata; class Actinopteri; order Clupeiformes; family Clupeidae; genus Sardina; species Sardina pilchardus. The sequence continues at coordinate 20,082,941 of NC_085015.1, forward strand.
AGACTCTCTTGCGAAGCTTTGCAAAGGCTCCACTAGCACAGCAGATACGGTGGTGTATTTCACTGTCAATGTCAGCCTTTGAGGAGAGGTGGCTTCCTAGATACGGAAAGTGATCTACATTTTCAAGCTGCTCACCATGAATCATTATGTTTGGCGAGGGTGCAGAGATGTCCGGTGAAGGCTGATTGAGAATCTTGGTCTTCTTGATGTTCATTGTTAGGCCAAGTAGTCTGTAGGCCTTGGCAAAGGCATTTAAGGTATGCTGGAGGTCTTCTTTTGTGTGGGTGACAATAGCATTGTCATCTGCGTACTGCAGCTCCATGATGGATGTGGAGGAAAGCTTGGACTTGGCTTGGACTAGCCTACTGTTTGATAGGGTAAAGCATTACCTCAGGCAAGTAAACATAATAATAATATTAAAAACGAACGTTAACAATTTCAGAGGTTTTCAATCTATCAGACGAGTTACAGCAATGTGCAGGATGGCTAACGTCAGGAAGTGATTACGAGTCTGTGCAGTACGACGGAAAGTAAACAGAATTTTGTTTCAGCCCCCTTCCATTGAGAACAACGGAGTCTGTTTGTCCATTTCTTTTAGGTCTATGGACAGAACCATAGAAGCGAACGAGACGCGAGGCGGCCATCTTGGAGTGGTGATTAATTCCACTCCGTGCAATTGCTTTGGCTGGAGAAATTAATTGTCAGACCTTTTTAGTAATAATGCCTCACTACATTCCATATGCATATTTGTCATATGCAAATCTTTGCTAAAGGACACACGATTATTTGGTTTTAGAGCAAAATGTTGCACATTTTGTGATTAGGCCTAAAACCTGCGTTTTGACCCACTGTACCATACATCACTCACCTTAATATACTAAATTGCCCAAGGGATATCACCGGGCACCCTCTTAAATCTTAAAGAGGTACCCCTAGTCTACTAGGGGAAAGGAGAAAGAAGGGAAGGAATCCTATTGAATCCTGGTTGAGACAAATGCAGAGAGCAGATTTCTTTATTTATTTTGGATATGGATAATAGTTCATTAGCTGCAATCCTTTGTTTGTTGTTTTATTATGGTTATAGTTATTTAGCAGACGCCTTTGTCCAAAGCGACATACAAATAAATAACAACACAAATGATATTAAACAGTGAATAATTACAAAAATAGGGAGAATAGCAATATTATCAATAAAACTGTATAAAACAGTTGAAATATTATCATTCACACTACACTGTTATAGGCGTTCTATGTCTATGGACAGAACCCTTCCCGACCTTTTAGGCCTATGTTCCCGACCCCCAGACTTTCAGCGGAATACAATAAAGCGTCACTAAAGCCTCACTAGAAATGAGGAATTACCAGTGCATTTTCATGCACTGTAATTGACGTACAGTATGTTCCATATAAACGCCTGTTCGGAATTATTATTTTCATTTAAACTCGAAGGAAAATATTTTAATTCCGAACTATTTAATTCTGAATTAAAAAACATCATGTAAACGTGGCCAGTGATTATGTATTTTGTCTTCATCATGGCACTGTGGGTGAACTCCTTGAATTCATAGTCTTATTGAACAGCTTTAATGATAATTTACGGTTTACAGTGGACTGTAACTGCCAGGAGAGGGTCCACTTTTTAGACATGTGGGTGGCCAAAAATAATGGTACTCTGTCGACCACATTATATAGAAAAGAGACCGATAAGAACACCCTCATGTTGGCCCCTAGTTTTCACCCCACCCCCCTTAAAAGAGGTCTACCCAAAAGCCAATTCTTTCGTCTCAGACATTTTGTGAGACCACTGAGGACTATTATGGAGAAAGCAAATTACATGACAGACAGATTTGCACAGCGAGGGTATCCAAGACAGTGGGTTGAAAAGGCCTATAAAACAGCCCTGAACAAACCTCGGTCTGATCTGCTAAAGAAAAGCAGAAAAAAAAGAAAAAAAGTTCTCTGTCACTTGTATTACATTTTACTCTCCACTCTCTGACACCATACGTCCAACTTTTAAGAAATACACATTCTAATATCAGATCCTGAACTTGCAGATATTATAAAGGACCTGCCCCTCTTCGTATACAAACGCGAGAAGAATCTTAGAGATCTGCTTGTTCACGCCGACTTTGCGAGATATAAACCCAGAAGAGCTTCGCAAAGACTATTAACCCCATTACCAACTGGCAACTACCACTGTGGAGGATGCGCGCAATGCAACAACACATACAAGACACGCACGTTCCGCTACCCTCACAATAACAAGTCTTGCGACCACGACTTGCTACTAAGAAACGCAAGGCATATTGGATATTTACTTTACAGACACTATCACCAAAAGGCCTAAATTATTAATTTAACTTGAATATGATGTTGTGTTGATCAGAGAGCCTATACACACTTTTCAAATGTCTTCTCTTAGAATAACTTAATTGCATATGCATAGCCTACAACTGACCAATGTAATGGAACAATGTCTTGGGGATCGACTGCCCAAGTTTTTAATGTACTAAATGACAATGTCTTCTGTCCCTTCCGATTCACAGGCTGTGATGGGAATACGACTTTACTGTATGAATGAGTGATGTAATTTGAGTGCAAGACCTGATTGGTCCGTTTAAGTCAACCTAACTACTTTAGGTTGTGGTTGAGGTGAATGTGTAAGATTTACCTGATGAAGGTCTAGGACCGAAACATTGTTAAATAAAGAAGTAAGCTGCGAAATGGTCAGTGTGCAGGATTTTTTTCAATGTTCCCATCAACAAAGGACAAAAAACAAAGCAAACTGATTATTGCTTCAAGCATTTCACTGCATCAGAGACTATCTCTATCTGAACTGAAAGTCCAGACAGGAAGCACCGAATGATCAGGCACATACATTCTATAGTAAAAACATGTTTTTATTGTCTGAGAAGTATTTGTCTAAGTATTTGTGTGAGTGTGAGTGCGTGCTGTCTGAGACCTTTAAGTCCTTGTGTGTGTGTGTGTGTGTGTGTGTGTGTATTAGTCCACAGCTTTGTGTGTGTGTGTGTGTGTGTGTGTGTATATTAGTCCACAGCGAGTAGCCGAACAACTTCTAGGGCTCTCTGTATTCTTTTCTGGTCATCTGCAGTTTGTGATGAATCTCCTTTGTCCTCCTTGATCACTGCCTCAGCTTTCTGAACGGTGACATCCCGTGCTGCTCCACGAAGATTCTCCAGGTACTGCAGCATGATGGAGAACGATGCATCAGACACCTGAAGGGGCAGAGGCAGCGAGAGAGAGAGAGAGAGAATAAAAGACAGAAAGTGTGAAATGTTGAAAGGAGTGAGGGGAAAGTATGTATGCGATCCAAGTGCATCAGTAAACATCTTTGGTGTTGTGACTGCAATCTGTCATACAGGAAAAATGGACAAGAAGCAAAACTAGATGGGAGTGTTGAGGACCGTTGGTCTTCCTCTCCCTTGAGCCCTGTGGTAAGGCCAGAAGAGCTTACACACACTGTATAAAGACGTGTGTGTGTGTGTGTGTGTGTGTGTGTGTGTGTGTGTGTGTGTGTGGTTTACCTTTTCTGGATCATACATGTGCTGGAGAAGCCACGTCTGTCTGATCTTCTTAAACCTCCACTCAGATCTTTTCTCAGACCAGCTATATCCAATACATTCATCGATATGTTAAACATGTCATTGACGAAATGTTTAGAATGAGAGAAAAAAATGCATATGAAAGCATGAGCCTGCTATATATACATTAAACTGAGAGAGAGAGAGAGAGAAGTGTGTTGGTGATAAAGAGGGAGGGAGACAGTGGAAGAAGGGTGTGTGTGTGTGTGTGTGAGAAAGTAATAGAGGGAGAGGGAGAAAATGTAATGGAGAGAGAGTGAGAGAGAGAGTGTTACCAGCTCAGATACTCCAGTGCCCTCTCTGCTGATTTGTTCTGGTCCTCCTTCTTGTCCTCACCGATCCCCTCTTCTCTTTTCCGCATCTTCTCCTCTTTTTTAAGCATCTTCTTCATCTTCCTCTCCGCCACTCTCTTCTCCTGAAAAAGGCAGATCACAGACTATTACAACCTTAAACACCTCACTTGTAGAAACAAACAGATAGGAATACAAATGTATTTTAGTGATACCGCAGTAATTGAGCTCAATTGGACTTGATTAGCTTGATTTAACAGACAAGCAGCAGTTGCTTCTTTTCACAAGGCATAATGTCTACTTTACTGTGCAATATGATCAGTCCACAACTGAGGGCAGTCCATTGTAAACAGTGGCACATGACCTCAGACGGCACTTACATATATTTCTTGATCTGTTGTCAGTGAGAACAGTTCTCAGAACCCATCCCCCATTTTCTATCCTTCACAGACCCAAAACATAACACACACACACACACACACACAAAGAATCATCAAAGTCATCTTCAGTTTAAGGTCAACACATTAAACCCGGAAATCTAACAGGCTGGTTCTGTGAGATGTTTCCTCAGTGCACCCATGGACAGATAGTGTGCATACTTTAGAGCAACCTCTCACTTCCATATCGCTTGCTTTGGGGCCCATTTCAATCCGCCTCCATTTTGTTTTCAGTAAACATCCAGTCACTACATTCCCTGCAACACGTCGTCACCTCCCTTTCTTCTGTTTATATATTTGTACATTAGACACACACACACACAGACAGAAAAGCATGCACACATACACCTACATTCTCTGGCTCAGTGCAAAAATATAAAAGACGTTTCTCAACACACCAGTGAATTTTACGATCCTTGTTACTGTCAATGTATCCATTTGTATAAAATGTACTCTCTCAAGAAGGCATGCAAGGACAAAATTACCCAATATAAAGACACATCACAGCACTGAATTAGAGATGCTTTTCTGGAAACACTTTATTTGCATTGATACCTCTGCCTAGGTTGGGTATGTTGCATTTGCTGGTTGGTTTGATGCAGGGGTGGAGAATGGCCAAGGAAAAACTAGTAATATTATTTCCAAGTGAATATAAACCAAGGACTTAATTCAGGGGCACCCCTCACTTTCTTTAAAATGGCATTTTTGGCCTTGGCAAGAGGTCTGAATTCTCCCTCTAGTTTGTTCTGCACTATATAGTCTACATTGGACCACATATGTAAAGCCACTGGTCTTCAGCCAAAGAGAACAAGTGGGAGAAAAACAGGTGAGAGGGGCAGAAGTAGGGGAAGGAGGCGGAGCCAGTCCCGCTGGGTGACAAGCAGATCCTCAGAGGAGCACATGACAGACAGGTCCACCAGGAGTGGGTTACGGCATAATGTCTAAGGATAAAATACAGAGCCACCGCAAGAAATATGACGGAAAGGGGAAGACTAGAATGTCTGGATATAAATGGTTGGCTATATCTACTGTAAGTTGGAGACAGCAGCGTAGGCAATAAGGACACGTACATAGGTAAGAACAGCACTTGGCTTTTGTGTTCAATGATTGTACGAATGGTTTTGAGTGAGGAAAGAGGCTTTGAAAGAGTTTGCTTCAGTTTGCAAGAATGAGAGTGTGTTCTGTCTCTAAATGACCTGAAACTTGTTTAAAAAAAAAAAAAAATCCTGATTTTTAAAAGCAAGTCATTCAGGTGTGTCTGCTTAGAGCATCAACTGTCAGTGTTTGAAAAAATAAAAAGTCCAAATTCATGGAAAACTTGAGTTTCTGGAGGCTGAATGTAAGAGACAGGATAGTTACTGAAAGTAGCCCCTATCTGTCCGTTTTGTCACAACTAGACTAATAGGGCCATTAGCGACAGCAAGCAGGTGTGCCACTTACCATCAGCATGCGTTATTACAGTTATTACACAAGCTTTGTGTCAAAAGGCTACCGGCTGCTTTTCCATTAATACAAGAAAATTCAGGACAAAAAATATTTTTTACACCGAGGCTGCATTTTCCTTTTTGCTGTATCTGAAACTGAACTACTGTTCACAGTTATGCAAAAGATAACTTCTTGTCGCACAATTACTCAGTGGCAATACTACTGCTGTTCTTTTATTTAAAGATGTTACGATAACACAACAGCTAGAATTCCCATTGTCTTTGGTCTTTTCAAACACTGCTCTTAAGTAGTAAGCAGGCTCTGCATGTTTCCCAAATGACTGTTACCTGATCTTTCTGGAGCTATATAACCGTTTACAGTCAATAACAACAAGGTGTAGCCCTCCAATTTAAACATCCTCCATTTCATCATCGGAACTTCAACAATTAAGAGTACAAGCTCAGAAGATATTGAAAAAAGTAGTAGAAAACGGTTTACCATCTGCCTAAAATGAAAGGCTGTTACCAGAGGACCGATTCAGTGTCACAATTTTTTTGTTGAATGACGGTGAACAAATTCTTTGCTGAATGACAGAGATACAGTCTCATGCCCACTCTCTGTCACTTTCCCTTCTCACAGAGGCCCAACAAAGTGTGTGTGTGTGTGTGAGTGTGAGAGAGAGAGAGAGAGAGAGAGAGAGAGAGAGAGAGAGAGAGAGAGAGAGAGAGAGAGAGAGAGGGCATCCATCCAACAAGCTGAGAAGAGGTGAACTAACAGACAGAAGAGTGCAAGTACAAGTACACACACACTTGCTGAGAGGTGGACAAAGTAAATATACTAAGCCACCATGTGACATTAGAGGCAAATGCAACTCGACGGGGAATGGAGCTTCCAACAACACCCCCTCCAAACAACTCTGACCTATACCTGTCGCTCGGCAACCACACTGCAGCGGTGACAACCGACCCGCTCTCGCAGAATGCCTTCCTGGCAAGCCTGCTCCTCTCATGCCTCTACACGACCTTACTGTTCCCGCTCGGCCTGCTGGGTAACCTCTTGATCCTGGTGGTGAACCTTGACCCCTGCTCGCGCATGACCTCGCCTGACCTGTACTTCACCAATCTGGCCCTGGCGGACCTGGTGCTGGTGCTCGACTCGCTCATCGAGGTGTTCAACGTCAGCGCCCATTACTATGACAACGCCCTGCTCTGCACCTGCATGGCGCTGTTTCTGCAGGTGAGCGCAAACACAGTGGGTCAAGTCAACTGTCCACCAGCCTGGCTGTCTGACCACTGGGTCTATGGGTAATTCTTCAAGCATCTTTGTGTTAACTAAATGACTGCTTATAAGATGTTAGAAGTAGTTTCTATAAGAAATAGGCAATACATGGAGAAGGGGATGTACCAATGCAAACCACTTTCAGTTGGGTTTAGTCTCCTTCATACCCGCATCATTTGTAAATGCAGTGGAATTAAAAGAACAGTGAAACAATTAAACAGTTGAATTGGCACAATTATTTAAAATTCTGGAAAAATCGTGTAAGTCACAGGAACTCTGCAAGCCTCAGAGGAACACAATTAGACCAAGGCCAAGTAATGACACAAAGAGGATTGTTGTGCAACTTTTTAGGATAATAGTAACTAATGGCCAAGCAGATATGAAGATAATCCATGTATAGGTAACAATATACAGAGGATTACCTTATAGGACTTGCGTGCGTTCATACCACACCCACACAGGTACACACACGTACACACACACAAACACACCTCCCTGCTGACCGCTGATCGACTCAAGAGTGTGTTGTGTTTGAGAGCTTTGTGTTTTAGGTCAGTGATTGGCATGAGGGCTTGACCAGGTCACTCAACACATGACTAATGCTGTCCCTGTGGCCACAGTAGTACCTTAGGGTCAGACGCAGGTAAAAGCTTGAGACCATGACATCAAATGTCATGTTTGATATTTAAAGGAGAATTCCGGTGTGAAATTGACCTTAACTGTACCGAAACATGTTACGGTTTACTCACACGTGTTTTAGACGCACCTTTGCTCACCCCCCTGCATTCCGAACTCCGTCGTTTTCAGCCAAGCTTGCCGTAGGCTTGAATCTATTAGATTGGGCATAATGTACCCTATGCAGCTAAATCGCTATTTTTAAACCATCTTGTAATCAAGTCGCGATAAGCCGACTGACGAGCACAAACGAACAGGAAAGACAGGGGGACATATTACAACCATTTTGAGCTTTGTTACTCATCATGCTCATGTAGACAGTATAACTATATATTTCCTATGGAATTACTTTTGCAATATGTTCCCTGTCCTTCCTGTTCGTTCGTGCTTATCAGTCGGCTTATCGCGACTTCACCACAAGATGGCGCCCAGCGGAGAGATTCTATGAAGGTACTGCTTGTAAACAGTCTTTTTTAATAAACTTCCTGTGCATTTCCAAAGTTCTCAGTATCTCGTTTTAAATGTCAGGACCCTCAGAAGTCTAGCAATGCAGTGTGGAGTTACTTGGAACCGTTTTAATGGTTTAAAAATAGCGATTTAGCTGCATAGGGTACATTATGCCCAATCTAATAGATTCAAGCCTACTGCAAGCTTGGCTGAAAACAATGGAGTTCGGAATGCAGGGGGGTGAGCAAAGGTGCGTCTAAAACACGTGTGAGTAAACCGTAACATGTTTCGGTACAGTTAAGGTCAATTTCACACCGGAATTCTCCTTTAACACTCTAAATGTAAAATAGAGAAAAAGCAGAAATAAATTATTGAAGATTTGACTTTGAAAAAAATAATTGTGTGAGGGCTCACATGATTTGGCCTGTCTCCAATGTATAAAAATGTGTTGAATATTTTACAACTTAACATTCCCTTACATTAACATAATGTGCAGCAATGCTTTTTTGGGCCTCAGACAGGTTTTGAATTAGGTTAATGAATCAAGTATTTCTCTTGCCCAATGTACTGTCTGTGTGAGTGTGCATCTGTCTACAGGTGAACATGGAGGAAAGTCCCTGACAACAGTGCATGATGACTGTAGCCTTCTGCTCTGTATACACTTTCTGCATGTGTGTGTGTGTGTGTGTGTGTGTATATGCATGTCTTTTCAGTGACCATGCACAGCTATGTGTCCTCAGTGACAGTGTGTGACTTCTCTATCCTCCTTCACTGCATGCGTGTACGTGTGTGTTACAGGTGAACATGTACAGCAGTGTGTTCTCTCTGACATGGATGAGCCTGGACCGCTGCATGGCCCTGACGCGCCTCTCAGACCGCGCGCTCTTCTCCAGCGCCAGCCTCCGCCGCGCCCGCGTGGCCTGCGCCACCATCTGGGTGGCAGCGGCTTTGCTCACCCTGCTCCCCTTTGGCGTGGCGCACGCCCGTCACGGCTGGGGTCAGGGCTTCTGCTTTGCGGGCATGGCCGAGGTCCAGTGGCTCGAGGTGACCGTCGGCTTCCTGCTGCCCTTCTGCATCATCTGCGCGTGCTACACGCTGATCGGCCGGGCGCTCATGAATGCCCGGCCGTCGGGCGTGCGTCGGCACGGGCGGCTGAAGGCCCTGCGGATGATCGTGGCGGCGGTGACGGTGTTCTTCGTCTGCTGGCTGCCCGAGAACGTCTTCATCGGCGTGCACCTGCTGCGCGGCGCCACCGGGCCGTCGCGTCGGCGCGGCAACAGCTCGCTGTGGCAACAGTACCCGCTCACCGGTCACCTGGTGACCCTGGCCGCCTGCACAAACTCCTGCCTGAACCCGCTGCTCTACAGCCTCATCGGGGGGACGTTCATTCGCAAAGTGCGCTTGTTCATCAAGCACCACGCGCGCTGCTCCCACACCCCGGGTCACGCGGACGGTGATCATCACGCCTGCCCACACCAACACCACGAGGAGTTTGACCACAGTCTCGTGCAGGAGGCCGCGCCGGAGAGAGAGTGTGTGTGTGCGAGGCAGCCAGACAGCAGTTCAGGCTACAATGGGTGTGTGTGATGGCACCATAATGGACGCCGCACTCCAGGGCCAGACAGCCTTGCGAGTGAACAGATGAAGTGCAGCGGATAAGACTAAACAGACAGTCAGACTGCAAAGGAAGCTGTTCAGTAGGGAGAGCAATCAACCAGAAATGACTGCATTTGCAGCATGAGTATGTCTGAACTTGTTTTTTGTTTATGTAACTAAAGGTAGTTGATGTAAATGCTGTACCACAATTCTTTGAGCACTGCTGGCCTCACGATACAAAAGCCCTGGACTCTTGCTGATGCAGACAGACACAAGTGCAACACAACAAGTGATTCGGCGGAGCACAAAGATAAGCACACTCCAAATCAATAATCAATTAATGATTTGGCCCCTGATCTTTGACACAACAACAATTAACCAACGACTAACCTCTGGAGTCAGCTCTTCTTCAACATCTTCCACAGGTTCCTCTGGATCGGCTTGCACCTTCTGTTTTTTCAATATTTTAGGTTCAGCCTCTGACGTTTCCTGTGGAAATACAAAATCACTGACATTCAGACACAGATTCACTGTAACTGCAGTAACTGCCATTAGACACAATACAAATTCAAATACAAGGCAAGTCATTCCAACCAACCTCATTGTCTGTCTTCTTCCTCTTCTGTTTAGCTTGTCCCTTTAACTTCATCCCTCCTTTGTTCTTCATTGTTTTATTTTTCTTAATCGAGGACACGTCGCTGTTTGCTTTTACGACCATCTGCACAACAAAAATATTGGGTAAACAGTACCGTCGGTCATACAAGCACTTTAACTAGAGCTACGTCCAAACATTAACTGTACCACAGGATGATCACAACAAGCACTTCAACGTTACTTAGCAAACCTATCTTTTCTCACAAATTCACAATCCGGTGGATGATAAACCGTGTCCGAATTCCTTAGTTTCTTAGTTTTTTTAAACCGACTGCAATTCACCATTCGAGCTAGCTAACTGGATAACCAGATGCTTAAATTTAACACACAGGAGTACACGTAGTGACGTTAAATCCTTGTATATTTTAAACTCCAACAGCTAACGATAAGGCTGTCAGTGAAAGCCACATAATCCTCGCGTAACTTAACATAATGTATACCGATAAACTTACACTGTGATTAATTTCATTGCCCACAACAGACACGCAACTACTACGGAGCAATTTCACTTCCTTGCACAGACACACGTGGGGGAAAACATATCATGCTGCACAGTGAACTATTGGATTGGGGTGTCGTCAGAGACTTTGGTGTCGTTATTGCTTCCAGCGCTAGCTTTTCTAGACATGCTGCCTCTGTCCTTTAAGTAAATTAATATAAACAGTTTTGGTCGATGCGTTTTTCTTTCCTCATTACTCACGATTCGCCAACAAAACGTTACGTCTGCTCTGCGTGTATCCAAGAGCTCTACCTGGACAACTGTCCAACAGGTGGCGGAATTGTTCACCTGATTTTTCAGTTGTAAAATCAAGAAAGTGGTCGCCCTTGTTTCTCCCGGACCTAATATAGCGATGCACCAAGTCTGTTACATGACCTGAAAGTACCGACTTGGTTGAGATGAGAGGACCTCACCATGTCAACAACTGGACAACGTATTTTCTCTCATATGGCACGTTATCATCGGACATGTCGAAGGATTTTATTAAACGGAGTTGACACGTTTCCCAGGTATGTGAGAAACTCGTATAGTAACGTACAATAGTGGGGAATGACTGTAGAGGGTGTGGATGGGACTGTCATGTGGCCATGTCCGACAGCTTGTTAACTTACCAATTGTCATCGCTACTGCTTTTGTACTAATGCCTTTAACAGGCTATTAGGCAGAACAGGACCTAATGAGCTGTTGTGTCAGAATGTCTGGAAAGATCCGTTCATTACTGTATGGGGGTTGTCATTGTGGTGTTGAACCCAACTTGAAATTCACTTCCCTGGTTTCCTGTAGTTATCCTGACCTTGTAGATTGAAATATAGTCAAACAGAAAATTTGGTCGATTATACGTGTGGAACTTCACAGATGTATCAGTACAGGAGCTTCGATAGAGGTCGACCTTGCTTCCTGTCGGTCGCCCAGCATCAGCACTATCAATTACGTCAAGTTTGTCCGTCAGATTGTTTGAACTGGTTCACCTGTTAATGTTTGGTGTTCACAACCAATCGTCTTTATGTACAATTTCTATGCATCTCCTTTAAACCTTGCATGTGTGTGTGGTCTATGGCAACTTCATGTGCAGTACGTAGTTACATATTACCAAAGACGTTTGGTAACGAGACCGTCTTTGATGTTCCATTCTTCTGTAGGTACCCCGTCTCTGCGCGCGCACTCTCCGTTTCTCACAAGCTCTGCGCGAAGTCGAAGAAGCCGCCAGAGGATGAATTTGACGAGCCGCCATCTGAGCCCATCAAGTTCTCCACAAGCAAAGGTAGTCATCGGACCTGGAGCGTGGATCGCTCACTCGGCAGCAAACATCAACGACCTTGGTGGAGGGTTGTGCCAATCAGTGTGGTCGGGGTTGTATTCCTACTGTGGTGTGGCTTCAGGGCAGAGTCAGATGTTGACGAAGCGCTGGAAAAACAGCTCTACGAACATTTGCCTAGTTTGTTGTCGGATGAAGAGGAGTCTGATAAATCTAGATAGTGAAGGAAGAAATGAATGCCGCACAGCTTTTACGAGTATGATGAAATATTTATTTGTTTTTCTTCAGATTGAAAGCAAGCGGTTGCGTTATTTATTCGTAGAATAATCTGCGACGGTATTTTGTAAATTTGCCCGTCCTCACACTACCTGATCCCAGCAGAGTGAACTCAGAAATGGCAAAGGATGTTTTCTGGAGTCATTTCTACTGCGGTTGATGTAATATCATGTTCGAAGGGAACAGTACACCTTCATCATGAATCATTTGATTTAGGGTGCAATCTTGTTAATGTGCACTGACCATGTCAGCCAGGATATGTTCTGTTTAATGCCTTGTTTTGCTTGCAATGTAATGACTTGTTATACATTAAACAAGCGATTGTGGTAATTGCAACCATGGACTTCATTTAGATTTAAATTCGAGATGTTTTCCCTTTGCAACTGAAGACCCAGTCCAGTTGTCACATGGTCAAGAAACTTTACATTTCTGCATGTCCCGTTTATTCGACTAATTAGAAGCTCTGCGACTAAATGGCGCGTGCATGCCCTCTACCGTCAATACAATGTCCTGCAGGCTCTCTGCGGAAATGAAATCAAGACAGACTGTATGGATCAAGTCGACGGGATTGATTTAGGCAAAAAAAAAAAAAATGCATAAATGTCCTTCAGTTTTTACTCTTTAGCACCCATTCAATATTCCTACACTTAGAAAAGGTGCATTTCTAAAGGCAGTTCTTGGGATCTTTAAAAAATAAAAAAAAATCTAAGGTCATGTGAAGTCCATAATCTGCATTTAGGTTTCAGCCCAGGTACATTGACTCAGGTCAGCATTTCTCAGGGTGGTCCGCAGGCCATCCCTTGTAATCCGCAAGTAGATGTGGTCAAATGCGCTAGTGCAGTGGTTCTCAAACTTTTCACAATGAGTACCACCTTAGAGAACTGGCTCTCCAATTACCACCATTATGACCAGCATTAAAATACAGTAGCGCAGGCCAATTTAAATTCATTTCCCATTGTACATAGGCCTGTGTTTCTTTAAGATAACTAGTTTAAATTTGAACATTTTTTCCATATCATTTGAAGTGATCGTTTTGTCTTCATGAAACAGTTTGAGAACCACTGTGTTAGTGTTTCTTAAAACTGCCTGATAAAGTTGCAAGTCAGTTTGCACGGTTAGTCCTGACAGTTCAACAAGGCAGCAGTTTTGCAATGCCCAATACAAACCATCAGCTATGCCATCTTACTAGTTTCAAATGCAGTGAATGAGAATTTAGAGTATGAAGATCTTACTAGTATCAACAGCATCAAACGGTCAAGACCAGGTAGAGTTAGATAGTTAGCCTATAGTTTGATTAATATACTCCATTTCTGTTTAAAAGAAATACTTGAGCCATCTTATCCTGTTAATGGGATCCAATTGATTATCAGGAGTTAATCAATAAAAGCGGCAGCACCTGAGAAACATTCAGAGCAGGCCTACTGATATCCACACAAACACCTTCAGATCATTGTAGCATGCAATATGCACATCATGACCCAGGACAACAGACCCTGCTGATACAAGTGCCAGGCAAGCAGACTTGAGGTAGTGGAACGTTTATTTACAACCAAATGGCCACAATGGAGGAAAAAATAAAATAGACAATCTAATTCACCATAATTCATGCAGACTAAAATACGGTGGCAGAAGTATACCAAAAGTCTAAAATAGAAGTGTAAAATCCTGAGAGGAACTTTAGGAATGTTCTGCACAATGCTGCCTACTTGTAGAACTGAAAAATATATTTATATATACCCCCACAAGTTCCCCTTGTCCCCCTACCCATCCTACTAAACATTACAAAAAATTAAAACGCAAAAAACCTACAAGAACAAGCATTTGTAGTTCAGATTTAAAGACTTACCCCATCTGCCTGCCCTCACCCACCCCTCCCCTTACGGAACCCACCCCATTTCCACCCCCAACCTCACCCATTTAGAGAAAAACCAGAGTACAAGAAAGAAGTGTTCTTAAGCACGCTCCCCTCGGATTCGCCGTGCCAGCTGGATGTCCTTGGGCATGATGGTCACACGCTTGGCGTGGATGGCGCACAAGTTGGTATCCTCAAAGAGACCCACCAGGTACGCCTCACTGGCCTCCTACAACAGTGAAAGAACAAAGAGTAAGCAATTGCGCCACACACATATACAGCTTCAGATATTTAACACTGCCATGAATTACGAGCTCATTTACATAATGAGCATCGGAAATACTAAGACAGTAGTGCAAGAGCCGGCGAAGTTCAGAGTTTCAAATGCCCGATTATGTTGTTCAGCTATATGGCCCAGCCACTTGACATGCAGACTAACGCTTGGCTGAAAGCAGCCATTCAGAGGGCAACTGGTCTTCCACAAGTTCCAAAGAGATAATGGAAGGTTCAAAATTTTATTTAATGACTGCTCTGATGGGAATGGAGTTTTAGGCAAGGACCATTTATGTGCATTGTCCATTTTCAAATCAACTTGCTCACATCTGAACTTGGCCCCAAGAAGCACGATACATACATGGTTCAAAGTAATCCAATCCTTACCTGCAGGGCTCCAATGGCTGCGCTCTGGAAACGCAGATCAGTCTTGAAGTCCTGAGCAATCTCACGAACAAGACGCTGGAAGGGCAGCTTGCGGATGAGCAACTCTGTGGACTTTTGGTACCGACGGATCTCTCTCAGAGCCACAGTTCCTGGTCTGTGTGACAACAAGCAATTTCGATCAATGCAAGAATTCAAGTCAGTTTCAGTACAAATGAGGTTTTTTTCCAACTTTTATAGTAGGCTACAGAGAATCTAAGTCAAAAGTCTCAGCAGCAATACTATTTGAATGTATCAAACATCAATAAAATGGTGCAAATTCATGCATACACTACAAAATATTAAAATGTGAATCCTCCAAGAAGGAATGCGAAGGCAATGGACAAATCAGTGGGCGACTCGGGATCCATGCTTACCGGTATCTGTGGGGCTTCTTGACTCCACCGGTAGAGGGGGCGCTCTTCCTGGCAGCTTTGGTGGCCAGCTGCTTACGGGGAGCCTTGCCTCCGGTGGACTTACGGGCGGTCTGCTTGGTACGTGCCATGGCACTGAAACAACTGGACTGCTTTCAGCTATTGGAGAGGGAACCCAAATGGAACATATTAGTTTGTTCGACTAGTGACAACCGGTTGACATCCTAGTTACACGCCAACTACAACTGTTGCAGTGAAGTTATGTAATCACACAACGACCTTAATGCCCTGCCGTTTTTTCCTCTCTGCCGATTATCCATTCATGACGGGGAAGCGGGGGTGGGGAAGTAGTGCTCATCGGTCGTGTTGCCAGGCAAAACCCCATGACAACACACGCACACATTCCCGCTCTCATTCGCACTCGCAGATACAAACACACACAAACCAAATACAGGCGGAGGGCGCCATTGAGGCAGAGCCAAATTTAGCAGCGCATTAGCATTGTCCCACTTGCGACATCAAAAAAAGTAAACAAGCGTGAAATATTTCAACCCTGTGCCCACATGTGGCTCTGCCCAGAACAATTACATTCAGAATTCCAAGTGTGAAGATTGTGGATTACAGCGACTCTTCAACAACATTTGAGGTTGATGTTCTTCCGCAGTCACACCAAAAATCCAACCCAAACGAAGCGCTTGAGGCAATTTGGCCAAATCTGCCTGCTTGAAAACACTAACGTTACGCGTAGCACGTTTCACTAACATAAGGAATCCCACTCTGACGTCCGTAAGAACAGACGAAAGAAATTTGGCGGGACAAATCCACATTAAATATCCACTAAAAATCTGTTGCACCCTTTGGCCACCATTACACGACAACCAACACACACGTTTCCTTTCCTTTCGTTGGGGTATTTTTGTAACATGGCGTCCTCGCCTAACAATCCCACTTCTTTGTCTGACCAATGTATATGAAACGCCGAATAATCCCGCCAACAAGATATTATCGTAATCGAATGAGTCAGAACACTTACATATGTAAACATGCAACTATTACAATAAACTATTCTACAGACCGAGATAGACGTCGAATTAATCTCACACATATATTGCATATGGTCAGCTAATGAAGAGTTTAGCCGTTTGAGGCAGCTCGCAATCCAGCTAGCTTTGTTAGCGCGCTACGTAGCTAAGGTTAGCTTTCAAAACCTTTTCGAGAAAACTCACAACTAAATAGGGACAATCGCCATTACATAAAGGCAACCATGAAGACATAATCGGACTACATCATCTAAAAGTTACAGCACTTGAAGAACATTATAAGAAAAGAGTAGACATCGGGTATTAACTTACAAGGACTTGCTCCGGTCAATCCGAAAAGCCAAAACAAGCTATATCGTTCAGTAGGTTGACGACTTCCCCCTATTTATATCCCTAATGACGTTTTCACAAGAGCCCCCGCCCATGCACCCTCTCATTCGTTAGCGTCACTTTATTGACAGTTCGCACTGAACTACCTAGATACCGCAATCGCCGACATAATTCGTATAATTTCAACTCTCTCAAACTGTCTGCAAACGTTTGACAATGCACATGGCTGCAATGTCCGTGTCATAGTTTGATAAAGATTCAGCAGAACACCTCTGACCTTTCGAATCCCATTGACCCTTGACCAAGCGGAACCTTTCTATAGAATATTCTGTTGATGGGGGAAGCTTGCGTTGCACCAGACAAAAAGCATGATGGACATGGGTAGGTTTGGTATGTTTACATGTTGAAATGTAATACTGTCGAATCTTTCCAAACGTTGCTCCTTTGCCTGCGAGACTTTGTTCATAAGAAACCGAAATCCGTTCAACCAGGAACACCATAGGTTGAGATAGAGAGTTAAAAGTCGATTCCACTGTGAGAATCAACTAAACAACAGGTTGACTTCGTTTTTACTCTGCATTCGTACGTGTCGTTTCTACTGACAGATTGTGAACCTTGATTAACTGTGTTTGGAGACTTAGCGCAATTAGTTCGGCAGCCCTTCCTATGCAACCCGAATGACGAAAACACAAGGAGAATCGGGACAAGGTGTGTGTGTGTGTGTGTGTGTGTGTGTGTGTGTGTGTGTGTGTGTGTGTGTGTGTGTGTCAGTCTGTCTGTCTGTCTGTCTGTCTGCCTGTCTGCCTGTAAGCTTAATGATCCATTTTACGTTCATAAATTGTCAACTTTTCACTCAACTACATAACATCTACATGTCTTGCTTTGCCCTGTCGACTTTAATTAATGTGTATGTACAGGCTTTCACTGGAAGCGCAGTGACAACTCCTTCGCCTTCAACTTCCAACCACAAGGAGCTTCTGCACAGCCTCAGACCGCAGCTCCTGTCTTGGAGACACCACCACAGGCGTCAGGATTCACCTTTAACTTTCAGATCCCCGCAGCATCTGTATGCAACACCATGGAGGTAGCACCAGAGGCTGCCCCGAACACTGAAGATGTATCTCACAGCACAGGTGCACCACCATCCTCCAAGTCCAAGAAAAAGAAGAAGAAGAAGGGGGAAGGAGGTGGTTCAGCCAGCGCTGCAAAAATACCTGGACCTCCTCCAGAAGCTCAACAGGAGAGCTCTGAGTTGGTATGGCTCCACACAGTACATACACACACACACACACACACACACACACACACACGAGACTGACTGTACAACATTGCACAGTGACATGTCCAAATCATAGACCAATTGATCAAAATTGATAACAGGAAATTGTGCTTGTGTCTTAGACACCAGAACAACAGCTAAATCGTGAGCTTGACTGGTGTATAGAACAGCTTGAGTTGGGCCTACGGACACGGAAAACCACACCAAAGCAAAGTAAGTGAATACAAATGTATGTGTGAGTCAGAGAAAACTGCATATAGTCTGTTCATTCTGCAGTTTGTGAACTGCTATGATGGACAGCAAGATAGTATGTAGAATGAAATTGTATGTGGTCATAATAAGTGTGTGTGTGTGTGTGTGTGTGTGTGTGTGTGTGTGTGTGTGTGATTAGCTGAAGAGTCTGTTCGTGCTCTGAAGACCCTGCGCAGTCCTAAAGCTCCGCTGATCAAGAAAAGGCAGGTGATGCGTGCTGTTGCAGGGGACTACCGCAGCAAGATGGAGCAGGAGAAAGACAAGCAGTTCAAGTTGATTCAGTCCTGTAAGTGGAATTTCGGTTTCTCACCACCAGCACAGTGTCTGTTGATTCCATTGATTTAGTCTGGCAATAGTGCCACTAGGGCGTGCTATTGGCAAAATGGGAATCACAAAAAGAGTTGCCTTTCCTTACACAAATACTCATTCAGAACACAGATACTGTGTATCATTTAAGTCTTGTTAAACCTGGAGAGGAGATATAATATACATCTACAATTGATATTATTTTGAATGTTCTACCCACATTTTCCTAAATGAAACAAGAGTGTTTGGGGTTATGAGTGATTCTGATGAAATGTTTTCCTTTTGCCTCTCTGTATCCGTCAGCAATCAGTTCAGCACGGGTAAAAACTGTTGCTGAACCTGCCCGGAAGCCCGTGTTCCACCGGAAAGCCGGACCCAAAGTTACACAAGAGCACACAACCACACAGAATACAGATGCTGCGCACACGCAGGCCACCACGGTGCCCTCTGACAGCACGGAGGGACAGCCTCAGGAGTCACAGGGTTTCATTTTCAAGCCCTCTCAAGAGGAGTTCTGCTTCAACTTCTTGTGACTCCACAAGTGCCAGAACCATGAAATTGGAAAGAGTTCCGAATTCTATGCCCAGAATCAGAGTCAACAATTGGTCTCTCTGGCAATGAATTAAACAGAATTCAGGTGATTCTGAATATGGAATTTGCTATTATGGAGGAGGTGGAGTGGAATGTCTTAGAGTTCTGAAGAGAACCATTCTGGACTTTTTATCTTATTTCCTGTGTTTGTGCCAGAGCCATGTATGTGTGCGTGTGAATGAATACTCAAACACTTGCATGTGGACTGAGACTTTTATTTTTGTGACCTAAAACAATTTCATCAGAAGAATAAACAGAATTCTCCAACACTATCATGAATAATTCTGTACTTTGTTAATCATTGAATTTCAGTGACATGAGCCAACCCTCAATTTTTTTTCCTACTTAACCACTCCCAGATTCTGGAGTTACTATGGTGATAGACAGTATTGCGCAATGAGCTGCAATAGCATCGTTAGACAGTTAGTAATGTTCTCTATTTAGTACTCCTGTCTCGATGGTTATGCTTATGGATTTGTTCCAAGATCACACTTTTATCCAAAACTACGAGCAAAACAACTTTATGAAATAATATGAAGATCTATACACAGCAGTTCTGCAGCTTAGTTGTTGAATCACCACATTGAATTTTCAGTATTTATTATTTAAATACAGACTGACCTAAGAAGACTTGCAACCATACAAAACACAACGTTTTCATAGTATCAAGACACCAAGTTTTGAGGGGGATCATTTAGTGGTCCTTTACTGGAGTAGAGATTCATGGGACTTGTAGTGATTACTCACAATGGTTGCTGGCAAGGATAATGACCGCTTGAAAATGAGAACTACAACTACCAGATGTTTGGTCCGGGGTTTCTGTAACAGAGGTGCAACAACTTCGAGATCAAGCCCTGATGTTCTTCTGAATCTGATAGCCGACTTGAAGTCTCTCACTTGTGGAGTACGGTCTCATAAATAAACATCGCAGTAAGTGGGACATCTAATTATCATGTGTACGCCGGTGCTTAGCCTACCAACCATATACCGTCTAAACCTTTAAATGTCAATATTTTTCATTGATGGCGTTGTGTTTTTCAAACACACTTTAGGAAACGAAGAGTCGCTAACTTAGCTTGCTAACTACATAATGTTTTGGAAAGCTTTGCCGGGGACAGTGGTCGGCGGGGAAGGGGGAATATTCACGTTTGTTGGCATGTCCCGGGAAAAGTTATAAAACAATACCAACGTTAGTCAACCATTCTTTATTGTGCTAGACTTGTTGTAAGGTTTTAACTGAAGACCTAACACAGATGGACCGTTAATTGTTCACCCATAATATAAATAAGCAAACCAACGTTTACTTTTTCTGACCTGCGGGCTTTCAGAATCATTTTAGGCGCTCGAAGCTCATAGCTGTAAGCTGAAACTGTTCTCTTCTTGTAGGCTTTGCATCTCTTTGTCGCTGGTCGACATGTCAGGGAGTGATGAGGCGAGCGAGTCGGAGCAGCTCGGCTCGAGTCTTTCTGTGTGGCTCGGGGAGAATGGTGGCGCACTCATCCGGCCCGAGGAGTTGAACGTGCCGCTGGACCTGCACACGGCATGTTCCATCGGCCAGTATGACGTCGTGACACAGTGTATCCGCAGGTGAGTCGACCGATTAATTAGTCAGGTGGTGAATCGTGCTAGATTATAGAATAGTGGAGCTGTGTCAAAAAGTTGTTCTTCAACATACTTTGTTTTTTCTTTTCACATTGAGTCGTGTTAATTTGCACATTAATGGACCTGAATCACAGGTATTCCTTCCATTCCATAACAAACTTCTCACCTTTGTGACAAACCAATAGGAAGTTGTGGTTTGCTCACTGTATTCAGAACTTGATGCTACCTGGCTTGTATGGTTTTGTCTGCTATCAGTCACATTATTTATTTGTGGATTCTCATAATGTTTTCTCCTCTTTCCTGCTTTGCCTGTATTTATGATACAAAGGCTGCAGATTACCTAAATAGTATCCTTCTTTGTTATTCATCTGGCCTGAATCTTGAGCACATTCAATCCCGTACATTTGTGAATGGGCTGAGTGTTTTTGCTAATGTTATGTGTAACAAAGAAATATAGAGGTAATTTTTTCTATCCCTCGTAGTGGGGAGGTCGATCTGGATCGCAAGAACTTGGGAGGTTGGACTGCTCTGATGTACGCCGCTTACATCGGCCATGACAACATCGCCCGACTGCTCCTGGAGAATGGCGTCAGCGTCAACGCTGCCACTTCCAAGGGCCTAACCGCACTAATGCTAGCTGCCAGCTGTGGGAACGAGAGCATTGCCCACTTCTTACTGCAGGTGAGATGTCCACTTGTCCACTGTGTATGGTTCATTGTCCAATGTCCATTGTCATTGTCATTGTGTTGTCTTAACACAAATTTGTACCCTTATTTCATAATTCTTAATATGAGTGTAGAGATGCAGTCTGCAATTCTAATCCAATATACTTAATCCAATACACCTTTCATCAAAATAAGTAAACTGCCCCTTTTGGTCCTCGACACAGTGATTACACTTACTTGCCCACAGGGATCCTGAGGTCCGGGGATCTCCGGGGATCCGGAGCACAATTCCCGATCCCTCTCCCATCTCTTCCACTTGTTTTCTGTCTCAATGGTTCAGTTCTCTAAAGACAGAAGCCCTGCCAAATATACTTTTTAAAATTATAATAAAACCGAGCCAAAGTCATGTTTTTAGTGGCTGATATTCCCCAATATCATATATTCCCCGTCTCTCCCTGTTTTTGCAGGGAGGGGCTGAACTCGAGCGAAAGGATGCACGTGGTTGGACGGCTCTGTTGCATAGCACCAGCACAGGACACCAGCAGATGGTGAAGCTGCTGCTGGACAACAATGCTAACGCTAACGTCAAGTGTGTAATACACACACACACACACACACACACACACACACACATACACTCCACCTTGGCTATGATGTGATATTTACATCATCAATGCAAACGCTAACATTGCACATGCACATATACACACCATTGATTCACTCAAATAGTGTTATATACAGTAATACAACATGTTGTCTACCCATGCATGTTCATTCTTACTGTTGATCCATATTGATGTACCGTATTTAAATTCTCATTCATGCGCAACACTTTTAAAGGTGCTCTAAGCACCTCTGAGTAATGTCACCTATGTTGACATTCAAGCAAAATAGAGAGCTACCTCGTTACTTTTTTACCATGTGTACTCTGGCCAGAGGCAGCTTGCGGATGGTGAGGTGAAGCTTGCTGTATGTGACAAAAATGTTTTAGCTTAGAACGGTATAACATCGCTTAGAGCTCCTTTAAGTAACACACATTCAGACATATGAATACTCACAAACACAGATATACCTTGAAGGTGTTTTTGTCTCCTAACTTGACCTTTAACCTTTGCTCTCTCAGGGAGCCAGGTTCAGGGTTCACCCCTCTGATGGAGGCAGCTGCTGCGGGCCATGAGATTATCGTTCAGTACCTGCTGGATCGGGTAAGGCTGAATCACAACCAGATTTATACTAAAACCTTTTTGTCACACTGGACCTCCGAGAGCTATACCATAAATACATACAGTAGGTACAGTATATGAATGTGTTTATGTGTATGTGTGATTGAGGAGTGTGGCGTAATGTGGTGTTCAGAATGTTTTGATTTTCACAGTTATGCAGTATAAAGGAAGTTTACAGAAAACTGTGTTAAGTCCATGAACCTGATGACATGTCAGTCTACTGCAGACTGGTTATGTAAGAGGGTGTCTGTCTG
The DNA here is from genome assembly GCF_963854185.1 of Sardina pilchardus. NCBI lineage: Eukaryota > Metazoa > Chordata > Actinopteri > Clupeiformes > Clupeidae > Sardina > Sardina pilchardus. Next base: position 20,105,839 of record NC_085015.1, read on the forward strand.
TGTGGGTGCGTGTGTGTGTGTGTGTGTGTGTGTGTGTGTGTGTGTGTGTGTGTGTGTGTGTGTGTGTGTGTGTGTGTGTGTGTGTGTGTGTGTGACTTGTGATTTAGGGTGTTAGAGCGGATGAGAGGAACTCAAAGGGAGAGACGGCCAGAGTGCTGGCTATGTTGTATGGGCGCACCAAGATTGCAAGTCTCATAGACAAGCACTCTCTCAGAGTTAAAGGAGGTAAGACATACAGTATACAAGCGTACAGTAACAATTTCCTAAAATTTGCTCAATGTTACAATGTTTCTATTACAGGTTTCTTTCAGTTATTTTATACATGTTTAATGAATGAGCTTTGAACTTCCCAGACTTAACAATCACGTACTTTCTACTTTCCTTAATGCCCATTCTTTTCTCAACTCCCTCTCCCTCTGTCCCCCCAGGTGCTCATGAGGAGTTCAGCTCCTCAGAGGAGGACAGTACAGCTTCTCCTCGGGCACGATCTGGACGCCCCAGACCGCGCGCAGGACCCAGCATCCATGACGGCCCACAGCACATAGCCCTGTTCCGGGTCGGGAGTACAGGGACCAGCCGACACAGTGGTACTTACACACACTCCTCAGTCCACACACAGAGATACACACACACACACACACACACACACACACACACACACACACACACACACACACACACACACGTTAACTGTGCCTTTTGTGTTGGCTTAATGTTATAACAAGTTTATTTATGGTTTAATTACAGTTTTGAATTATTAAATATTTGTAATTAAATAGTAAGGAAAATTGTCTATATGTATGTATGTTCGTATGTGTGTAACCTAGTGCGACTGTTATTGTTGCAGTCTAACGATGTGGTTAGATATTGTGGTCTAATATGTCTGAGTCTGCATGGTCTCAGTGGTATAGTTTTAGTCCTGAGTGTTATTCTGTTTGATTTGATTGGCAGAACCAGCAGCAGCCCCTCCTGGTTACATGACATTCCAAGACGGGTGTGAGACTGGCGATGACATTTGTAATCGTGATGTCACTTCCCCTATTAATGACCTGGACGGCCAGAGTAACAGCAGCAAAGGTATACATAGACACACACACACACACACACACAATCCATTCATCTGTAAATGTCATTATGTTTGGCACTCTGTAAGCCCTAAGCCCTACTCTGTGTGCAGAGAGACATTGAAATTGACCTACCGTGTCTGTGTGTGTGTGTGTGTGTGTGTAGATGACTTTTCTGATGTTTACCTATCCTTTGCGATTGTGTTTGTGTGTGTGTGTGTAGATCACATCTTGGATAATAATGCAGACTGTGTCCAGTATGTGTATCCTGATGTGCGTTTGTGTTTGTGTAGATCACATCTCGGATAACAATCACACTGTTTATGTGTATCCTGATGTGTGTGTGTGTTTGCGTTTGTGTGTGTGTAGATCACATCTTGGATAACAACGTACACTGTGTGTATCCTGATGTGTATTCTGGAACTGACCCACCCTCTGTGTGTGTGTGTGTGTGTGTGTGTGTGTGTGTGTGTAGATGACTTCTTTGATAATGACATGCCCACCCTGCGCAGCAGCAGCAGCAGTAGCGAGTGTTTGCCTCGTCTGCTGGGCCTCAGCCGAGAGGCCTCCCTCGAGAGCAACGAGGTAGGTAACCATGCCAACCAATCACCATGACAACTGCCACATCACAAAGCCAGCCCGCCATGATTGCCAGCCATCCCTTCCACACCCTTAAGTAGCACCAGAGGATATGATTGACATTGAGGAGGTCACAGTATCCTGAATGGTATTAAATGTCCAAACGTCCACTGCCTTCTGATTTGATTATAGAAATGACACTGGGGATGTTTTGTTGATGTTTTCAGTGTAGCTCCTTTAGTTTAAGCCTACATTACATAGGCTTAACCCCCCCCCCCACACACACACACACACAACAGTATTACCACAGTCAGCAAAACTTGAGAGGAAATGGCACTTTTTATGGCAAAACAGAGTTGATTCCTGTGTAAGCTCTGAAGTCTACCATTCTCTCTCTGTCATTCTCTCTCTCAGGACTCGGATCAGGCCAAGAGGAGCTGCCCCCGGCGATCAAACAAACCCCATCACTCCAAGGGCAAGAGTCGCCATGGTAACAGCGAGGCAGCCCACCCAGGTGATGCGGGAAGTCGTCCACCGGCTTACCCGCCCTCCTACACAGGCCCTAAGGTGTGTGTCTGTGTGTGTGTGTAGTACTAGGGCACATGTTGTGCTATTGAGAGCATATCGATTTATAATACAGGTGAAAACTTTCTGAACGTTAGTTTGTGTTCACCCATGTGTGTGTGATGGTTGGATTTGAACATAATGCAGCTATTTACAGCTATGTGTTCCCATCCTACAGTACTTGTAGTGCTTATATTTAGTGCTTGCAGTGCTTATAACAGGTTTCTGTAACCAAAACTATTTTGTTTGTGTGTGTGCGTGTGTGTGTGTGTGTGTGTGTGTGTGTGTGTGTGTGTGTGTGTGTGTGTGTGTGTGTGTGTGTGTGTGTGTGTGTGTGTGTGTGTGTGTGTGTGTGTGTGTGTGTGTGTGTGTGTGTGTGTGTGTGTGTCTGTGTGCCTGTGTGTTTAGGACCTGGGCGAGTTCTTGGAGCAGATTGGCTTCAGTAAATACCTGGCTCTGTTGGGGGAGCAGGACATTGACCTAAGAATCTTCCTCACACTCACTGAGAATGACCTAAAGGAAGTGGGCATTACGTGAGTCACACACACACACACACACACACACACACACACGCACACACACACAAAATGACTACATGTACAGACTAGAAAAGCACTCAAGAGAGCGCAGACCTCCGCCTGTATTGTTCTTCCTAGGTTGTCATACATTTGAACTTAAACTGTTCATATCGCCACCACGTGGCCATACCATGCCATTACACCACTAAGCGAAAAACATAAAAGCCTGCAGAATTCCGACAGTGATAAGGATCAGTCCCAAAATGTAATCGTTTCTTCCTTGACAAACAGACAGACAAACCAACAAACCCTGATGAAAACATAACCTCCTTGGCGGAGGTAAAAATACACAGAGCAAAGAAGTTGGCTTTAGGTGTCACACAAAAAAGGGAATAACGT
>NC_085015.1:20111462-20141462 GCF_963854185.1 Sardina pilchardus
AACAACAAAAACAAAAACAAAAACAACAACAAAATTAACTGTAACATGAGCATGCTGTTTGCAAATAAATAAAAAGAGATGACTTGAAACTTTGGAAAGATGTAATAGATCTGAGAGAACTCGGCAGGTTGTTCCAGTCCGAGGGGGCTTTAAACTTAAAGGCAAAGCGCCCGCTCTCCTTAGATATAGTGGAGACCACAAATGTGCTTGCTAGTGAAGGAGATACTTGTAAGCAACTGGGCAATCATTTAAATGGCAAAGTTCTTGTGTGATAGCTTTAGTTAGACTTTGCCCACCATTTAGATCAGGGCCCATGGTGTGAATGTATGCAAGACAGTGACACCTTTTTGAGATGGGAAGAGGTGTGATTATCACAGAGGATGTAAATAATGTGTATGTGTGTGTGTGTTGTAGCCCTCAAGCTACAGGCATTGTCGCAGAGCCTTGGGCGTCTCTGTACGGAAAGACCTGGGAATTTGGAGGAGTCCTAGCATTCAAAGGTACACACTGAGTAACACACACTCACAAACACAGATAAAGACATAACACACACACACACACTGTGTATTTCATATAGTCACAGAGTACACATCCAGAATCACATAATATAACTACACATTAAAAACATAAAAAAAAAAGATCCTCACATTAGTAAACCTTCATTGAAAAGCAAGCAGTGCGGGTTGTGCAACACCACTCTCTTTCGCCTCTTTATGCAGGAGCAGATCCACTGTACAGATCTACTGACTGACGTTGACCCTACCACCCTACACACAAGAGATGGAGTGAGAGTGCAACCTGGAGGAGAGAGAAAAGGAAGGAGGGAATGAGAGAACCATCAGGAAGGAGAGTAGGAAGGCAGCCAGTGACAAACAGTTAGAGGGCTTTCATACCTGTGCATCTGTAACACGAGATGGACCAATCACAGTGAGGACGGCGTTCTGGACATGCAGAGAGGACCAATCACAGTGAGCCATCACATAGAGGATGCGGGACCAAAGGAGCTCCTCACCAGAGGGAATTTGAGGCTTGGACGAACAGATGTGAACACTAACAGTCACAAATACAGAGTGGAAACGGAGACACACACACACACACACACACACACACACACTCACACACACACACTCACACACAGAGAAAGACTGTACATCAATTCTGCTGAGTGAAATCCAATCTCTGAGAATCAGTTGACGCTAACTCATGAATTGTTTTTGTTAATGACTCATAATATATTATAATGTAAATTGTTTTGGACCTAAATGTGTTTTTAAATGTGACATATTCATGTACAACAGTGCGTCCGGCTCCAGAATATGGAGCAAGGAATCACAGAATAGTAGAAAAATTAAAACATTAGAACTAATAGTTAACAAGAGTGATCCACTCCTCCTTGACCAGAATTGCCATTCTCTGTTACAGCTGGATGAAGCTTGTATTTATATAGTGTTACAAGGCCCAATTCACACCAAAGATTTCCGACACGATGAGACAGAGTTGCAGCGGTGTGAATTAAATGTTGCACATAATTTGCAAGCCGTCGCAAAGCATTCAACATGTTAAGTTGCAGTCACAAGGTTTTAGAACGTTGCAGCTCGTCTCATCATGAATCTTTGGTCTGAACCCTACTTAACATAGAAGTATGGCTGAAGGGCAAAGCCAGAACTCTCTTAGGGATCAAAATGAATGGGTTTATAGATGGATCTACAATCTGACAGCTGAAGACAGGAGGGAAGCGCTGTCATTTTCAAAAGCTACAGTCATATGGATGTGTAGTGTACATATTTGTGGTTATACATTTGTGAAGTTCTCTATGATGAAACCAGTTACCATCACCTCCCTTATTGTTTGTTTATCTGTCAAAACCGATAGTGGGACCGTCTAAATCTTGTAAATGTTTCAGCTTCTTACTTGTTTAAGTAATTATAGGAGAAAAATGATATAATTACAGTCCCTTTTAGAACCCTTTCGAATGAAGTGCTCCAAATGATTTATAGATTTAATAAATGCTGGCATCCAACCGTCTGTGGCCGAGGAGCTGAGCCCCATGCCATAGCAGGCCCCAGAGAGCAGTACGCAGGCTCTCTCCGCTGGCCATTTCATTATGGACATGTCAGCTCCACAGCACCGAGTGCTTTAGTGGAGGTCTAATGAGCAAAGGCCATAAAGACTTAAGTGTCCATTTCCTGTCTGCGCCCCCCAGATGTGTGAAAATGAGTTCCCCCGACTGCCCACATGCGTTTGGAAGAAGCTTGTGTGGGATGTATCCAACCATCAAGTCAGCAGTCAGAGTGTACAAACACAGACACACAAAGATACACACTCACTCTTCCTGCTCATTTTCTCGAAAACACTTACTCATACTGTATTAGACACACCTTCCATTTGCTGACAAGCACTCACCTTTTCCAAAGTATTCACACACATGAGCCTGCTGGGTTTTCTGGTCTGGTGTATCCAAAGCCAACAGGGTAGATTCAGTGTGAAGAATGGGGATATGAAAGATCTGAAACTTATTTATTTACGTATTTATTTGAGGAGCTGTGTGGAATTCTGTAAGCTTTTAATTGACTTGAACACAGCCACATGGCACTCTTGCATTGACTTGCATTGTACGTAATACAGCGGTCACACGAACAAGAGGCGTTATGACAAGAGAGCCGTCCTGGCACTAGTTGGTTTACAAGCTCATTTCAATGGGTATCTCCACAACAGAGCTTAGACGTTTTTGACAATGTCAAAACTTGTTCCTTCCTCACATTTTGGTTGTCATTTTTGGATGTTTATAAAATTAAAAAAGGAAGGAAAAAAAACTGCCACTGCCACATAGCACCTTTAAAAGAGATTGAATGTAAAAAAAGATACAGTACTTTGTCAGATAGTGAACTTGCTCCACGTGAAGACAAAGGGCAGCAAAAGGAGAAATTTATTACACATCGTCTTCATTATTCTCAACAGGATCACATATTTACATACATACAAACAACTTCACATGTCTCAGGCAAACAGCCGTCTGAGAGTGGGCATGTAAAAACACATACCAGTCCAAATATAAAAAAAGAGCTAGTCCCTTTCTTCTTGAGGTGATTGGCTTCGGAAGAGATTGTGTTTGGCAAGTGTGTGTAGCTTGTAATGTATGCTGGAATAACGTGTGTGTGTGTGTGTTTTATGCTGAAGTATGTGTGTTGGTATCCGTTTCGTATTGTGTGATGGTGTCATTTGTGTGCAGAGTGTGTGTGTGTGTGTGTGTGTGTGTGTGCACATGCAGAGTGTGTTCATCCTTTATTGTCCTGTAAGAATAGCAGCGGTTATTCCCAAAAAAACAGCAACAGCAGCATCATGGTAAACCAACTTCACACCCCTGACCATACACTGACACATGCTTTCAAACTGAGCTCACACGCTTATTTGCGTGTCTGTGTGTCTCTGTGTGTGTGTGTGTGCGTGCGCTTTTGTGTTTGTGCGTGTTAGGTGTATTCACACAGGTGTCCGCAGCCCGTGGGGCAGTGTGTGTTATCCCTTAGCCAGCTCCTCATATGCTCCAGGTGGCCGCCGTGCCCACAGCCCTGGCACCACACGAACAGGCCCCGCACCACGTGGTGGCACACCGCACACACGCTCGCACACTGGCGACACCTACAGGCAGGGAGGAGGAGAAGAGAGAGAGACAAGCAGAGGCAGATGTGAGAGGTCCCATTACTACAGGCTACAGACATCCTCTTCATCTGCCAAGTCACTGCATTGGAACTGGGCTTTACTAGACCCAGAGTCTATGAATACCGTGACGGAAATAAGTCATGATGTCAGCAGTGGCCTTGAATCAGTCCTGCAAGATTCAGCATCATTTTAAACAGCAGATGGCGTATTGAGCCACTTTCAACCCATCAAATGCTGATATTCATAAAACTGGATTTTGTCACTATTAACACCAACAGTGATGTTTCATTATGCAGTTCATTTATAACTATTTATGTGTTTATCTATTATTTATTCATTCATTCATTCATACATTCATTCATTCATTCATTCATTCATTCATTCATTTTCATTATTTTATTCACAGCTTGAAAAAGGGTGCACTTACACTTAAAGCTGGTGTTGGAACAACGTAAGGTCTATTTTAACATTAAATAACGCAAATCAGAGAAGTTTTGAGTAAGACCAGAAAATGGATTTACATTTACAACGAAATAGCATAGTGATCGCCTTGGGAAGCAATTTCTCTGTTTCGACCATGCATGTCGCTCTACATTTGAGATCGAACGCTCTGCTGTCGCAGTTACTGTACCTGTCGCAGATCCAGCCGCGGTTGTTCATTGGCCGCTTGCAGTTGCTGCAGTTGATGTGCAGCGTGGTGGAGGTCTGGTTGAGGCAGCCGATGGCTGCGCACGTGCTCAGTTTGATCACCTCGTTGGACACGTTCCACAGCTCAAAGCGCTGCAGCAGGTCTATATAGGACATGTACCAGTGCTCCTGTGCCACACACACACAATTAGGTTTTAGTGCAGCAGATCAAAGATTAAGGTCTAGTGACCATGGAGCAGACACTCACACATGGCACACACACACACACACACACACACACACACACACACACACAGCAATACACAGTGGAACATACTGCAGATGATCTACAAAGAGCATAGATTAGGCAATGTTTTCATTCAACACCAGAACTACAAATAAATACACACACACACACACACACACACACACACACACACACACACACACACACACACACACACACACACACACACACACACACACACACACACACACACACACACACACACACACACACACACACACACACACACACACACACACACACACACACACACACACACACACACACACACAAAGAGGCAGCAATACACAGTGGAACATACTGCAGATGATCTACAAAGAGCATAGATTAGGCAATGTTTTCATTCAACACCAGAACTACAAATAAATACACACACACACACACACACACTACAAACACCGTCTTTTCAAAAGCACAGAAGCGCACCCACACACACACACACACACACATAATACTACACTACAAAGTCAATCATTTCAAAAGCACAGACGCACACCTGTAAAACACACATCATCTGAGGCAGTACGAACAGCACAAAAAAAAAGGCCCACACGGCGCACCTGCGTGAGGTCGTCGATCTCCTTGCGGATGCGGTCGCCGAGGACGATGAGCACGGACACGGCCATCTGCACGTCGCCCTGCTCGGCGTAGTGGGCCAGCATCTCCTTGACGACGGGGCCGAAGAAGGCGGGCGGCAGGTGCGGCGGGAAGAGCAGCTGCGAGACGGAGATGAGGCTGACCGACTCGGAGGGCGTGAGGCACGCGCCGGCCCCGCCCCCGCCGCCGCCCCCCGCGCTGCTCTCCGCCTCGCTGCCGCTCACGTGCGGCGACTCGGCCTTCTCCAGGAGCTCGGGCGCCGCCGGCTGCTCCATGATCTCGTGCCGCAGCGGGAAGGCCTCCTGCGGGAGCGTGTACTCGGGCTCCTCTGTGGGGGGGGGAGGCACGGATGGACACACACACACCAAACGTCAAAGATTTGCATTTACACACACAATGTCACAAATATGTATGAATATGGACACACACACACACACACACACACACACACACACACGTTTTTTACATGCATTTCAGAAATCCGATAACCAAAACCAAAACAGGTTTACATGAGTCAGTCAATAGTTTTGAGGACTACACTACAAAGTGACAATTCCGGTCGCGCGCTGTATTCATTCTCATACATATGTCTCGAAGAAATCAGAATATTAACAGAAATCTAGGTGTTAAACAGATTTTTAGACCGATAACAGCAGTAAACTAATAATGAATATTAGTTTATTCTGTTTAAATGAGCACATGAAATCCAGATAACTACAAAACCTTTTTAGTGTGCATGTAAACACGCTCACTGTCACAAACATCCATTCCTCCCAGAAATGTGCCCACACACACACACAATGTTATTCATCCATACACCCAAGATGTGTCATAAATGCACGCACACACACACACACACACACGTGATATACAGTATGTGCATATAAACACTAGATACAGGACTCACCTGTCTGGTTGTCATGCTCCATAGAGTAAAGGTCATCATCGTCCAGCTCTGCGTCTCCAAACACGTACTCAGCCTGACCCTCGCTGCCCTCGGTCTCCTCATTGTCCACTGATGGACAGATGGAGAGAGAGAGAGAGAGAGAGAGAGAAACAGAGACATACAGAGAAGAGAGAACAAAGAGAACGCAATGAATAAGGAGAGTCAGAGAAGAAAAGGACAAAAGTAAGAAAAACATAAGGCTGACATGAGAGTAAGAGCTAACACAAGGTGTCTTCTATGTTGTCTCTGTGTGTGTGTGTGTGTGTGTGTGTGTGTGTGTGTGTGTGTGTGTGCGCATGTGCGTGTGCGTGTCGTTACCATCATTGTTGTTGACGTTGATTTCCAGGTTGTGGATGTTGTCTTGTCTGCTCTCCTTGTTCCGCTCGTTCAGGCCTGAGCTCAACTCCTTCATACTGAAACTGACGCCATGACCAACACATCATCATCAGTGGCTCACAAACACCGGAAACTTCCAAAAACATTCCTTAACGCCACAGCCACGTTCATTGCTGCTGCAGAGGCCAATAGAACTTCTATATTTATAACATTAGAGCTTTGCCAAGACAGAAACACTAGCAACACACGGCTCTGTGTTGAGGCACTGTGTTCGTATGAATAGGAGGAGGGCCGTACCTATTGAGGAGGGGCAAGGTTCCCAGTTTGCCAATGTTGTGATTAGTTGAGCTGCCGAGGTTGGCTGGCTCTGAAAACATGATCCTTAGCATGGTCCATGTCGTGGACACCTACACACACACACACACACACACACACACACACACAGTTACAAATCTGCATAAATGATCGGAAAACACAAACACACAGAAACGACAGGCCAAAATGAACACTTTTAATCTGGACACTTTGACACACACACACACACCTGTGGGCGGTTGAGCTGCTTGGCCACCTTGGCGTTGTGGTCGCACAACTCTGTGAAGGGCTTCCCGCTGAGCAGGTAGAGCCGCGCCGTCTCCACGAACCAATCCATGCGGCTCCCCGCCCCGGCCCCTCCCCCGACGCCGCCTCCTCCTCCTCCTGCGGGCGTCTCGAACACGCTCAGCAGGCTGGACACCTGGGCGAACTGCTCGGTGACGTCCGGCTTCTTGAAGAAGAAGATGGGGTAGCGGCGGTCTCCGCCCGGGTAGCCCGGCTTGCGGCCGGCCTCGCCGGACATCAGGCTCTCCTTGGCGGCGAAGGCCAGGTCGCCCAGCAGGCCGAAGCACAGGCCCTCGGGGTTGGCGCGGTCCACGGGCCGGCTGGCGTCCTTGAACGCGTGCTGGTACAGTGTGCTGTCCTTGGAGCCGGACAATAGGACCTGTAGCATTGAACGCAAACACACAAGTTAAATGTAGGTGTGTGTGTGTGTGTGTGTGTGGTACAGGGTGCTCCCCTCACAACAGGATCAGTCATGGAGGACATTAAAAAGGCATCCAAAGCTGTTTCATTTATTTTCTTGCTACTGGCCTCCCCCTACAGTTGTGGAATATTCTTATTTACACAACTGTCATAAATGCCCTTCCCGTTGGGCACGATGTCGATGTTGTTCTCTGTTAACCATTTCTTGCCTTGTTTGGCTGTGTGTTTGGATCATTGTGTGGTTTACTGGTCCAATGCCGCCTATTGGGGCAGATCTCTCGGCACGAGTCGGCAGACTGCCTGATCTTTTCCTCCAGAATCTTAAGGTAGCCCCTTGTTTTGGTGTTACCATTCACTTTGAGGTCACCAGGTCCCACTGGTTGGAAAAAACACCCCAAAATAATAACTTTCTCACCTTCAACACTTGAAATGGACATGGCGTCACTGGGATTGCTTTTCAATCTCACGCCATGTCCCCAGGGGGAAAAAAATCCAGCAAAAGTTAAATTCTTTGTCGAGGTATGCCCTTATAAAGGTTAAGCTGAGTTGCGCATGTTTGGAGAATGGTAATCCATGATCAGCATCCATGATGACCAAGTGGTCCATTTTGGAATGGGGTGAACATTTCAACCTCCGGAACACAGAACTGTATAATTTTGGATGTTTTTCAGGCGATGGGGCAACATTGTTAAACTAAATGGCATCATGATATTAAAAAAAGGACTCCGTCAAGATTCTGAAGGAAAACCTCAGGCACTGGGCAGGGAAACTTGGGATCATAGGCAGCATTGGACCTTTAAGCAAGACGGTGATCTGAAACATCCAGGAAAAGTGGGGGAAAAAAATGGTGAACAAGAAACAATATCAACATTTTAGAGTGACCCAGACAGATTCGAGACCTCAATCCATAAAAAATGAGCACAAGGCCAGAGTGATGGCAAAGAATTGTTCCTGCCTCAAAACCAGGATTGCTGCTAAAAAGGTGCGGTCTGCAATTTTTGTGGAGACATGGAGAGGCTTGGTAGGTATTATAAGAACCATTTTGAGAGCTGTGATGGCAAATAAAGATGCCATTTATTATTTAAAAAGGCTATGAACAATTTTGGACATGTATGCCATTTTTCACAAAAATGTAAAAAAATAAAACAAAAACGCTTCCAATGGTCAAAACATATTATTGGTAAAGAGAAAATCAACATTAAATCAATATTTGCCAGGCGTATGAATAATTGTGTTCCTGACTATACATAACCATTGTATGATATACAATAGGTACTTGAATGGGGGCTTTTGTGTCTAGGTGTGTGTATGTTTATATATGTGAGGAAGGCTGTGTCTGTGAATGGATATGTATATAGAACTCTTGAAAGGATGTTGATGGAGCATGATGTCCTTGAAGGAGATTCAAAACAGGACAAGGACAATGCATGGGTGACAAGTGTGCATGCATTATGCAAATACCACATGTTAGAGTGGCAAATGACATTGTGTGTGTGTGACTGTGTCTGTGTGTGTGTGAGAGAGAGTGGGGGGGTGAATGTATATATGCAGATATGTAAGTGAGAGAGAGTGAGTGTGTGTTGTGTGTAGTGTGTGTGTGTCTGAGTGTAAGAGAAAAAGAGCATTTCATACAGGTGGGAAACATGCTGTTGTGTTCGGAATAAGCGAAGCGAGAAGGTGAGCGAGGAAGGCTTGAGTCTCCATCTGTAATAATGTGCTTTTCCTGAGGGACATGCCGCTCTTCCACAAAGCTCCAAAATAATGAAACACCTCCTCAAACCCAGAGAGCAGAAAATAAACTGCAATATGAGAGAGATTGTTAAGGGACGTGCTCTGGCATCTGCAGCAGCCTGCCCAAGTCAAGCTTATGTTTATGTTTATGGTACGGTATTTGACAGACACTTTTGTCCAAAGCGACTTACAGTATATGTGTGGCCACGGTGTGTGTGTGTGTGTGTGTGTGTGTGTGACTGCATAGTCTCACACTGAATTTAAATCAGCAACCTCGGATGTGGGAAGACAGCGTGGAGAAAGCAATGGAAGCTAACCCTTGGGTGCTAGCGCCTGTCATTACCCTGTCTCTTAAAATGTTGGGGAGTGAGGTTTACTTACTGGCATGTGTGTGTGTGTGTGTGTGTGTGTGTGTGTGTGTGTGTGTGTGTGTGTGTGTGAGTATGTGTGTATGTGATTATGTGTAAAGTATGTATGTGTGTGTATGTGATTATGTATGTATGTGTGAGTGTGTGTGAGTATGTGTGTATGTGATTATGTGTATGTATGTGTGTGTGTGAATATGTGTGTATGTGATTATGTGTGTGTGTGTATCTGAGTGTGTGTGAGTGTGTGTGTGTGTGTGTATCTTGCCTGTGGGTCGTGCTGGTGCCTCCAGACGATGCCTGTGGTGACGTCCTTGTGCTCCTCGAAGGTGGCGAAGGGGATGTAGGGCCGGCGCACGTCCCACACGTAGATGTTGTGGTCCACCATCATGGAGCAGGTGGCCAGGTGGTACTTCCGCTCGGGCCGCCACTTGACCCGCGCCACCGAGGCGATGGTCTGCACGCAGTACACCTCCTTGGCCCGGTTGGTGGTCATGTCCCACACCTTCACCATCTTGTCCCGCCCGCCCGTCGCCAGCCAGCCCCTACAGAGAGAGAGGGAGAGGGAGAGAGAGAAGGAGAGAGAGAGAGAGAGAGAGAGAGAGAGAGAGAGAGGAATGAGGGAGGGTGAGAGAGGGAGAGGGAGAGAAATAGAGAGCGAGAGTTAGAGAGAGTGAGTGAGTGAGTGAGTGAGAGAGAGAGGAGAGGAGACGAGAGAAGAGAAAGAGAGAGACCGTAAGAGAACCACTCCTAGCATCGGGACACACACACATATTCACAAACACACTCACACACACCCCCCCATCCCCTACCAGTCATCTGAATGTCAGTCACAATAGATGGGGCTGTTGTCAGTGGTGAACATGTAGCACATACACTCAAACACAAACACACACACACACACACACACACACACACACACACACACACACACACACACACACACACACACACACACACACACACACACACACACACACACACACACACACACACACACACACACACACACACACACACACACAAACACACACACACACAAACACACACACACACACACACACTCCTACCTGTCATCCGGGTGCCAGTCACAGCAAAACACAGGGCCAGTGTGGGCGGTGAACATGCGCTCGTAGCGGTCGGGCCGGCGGATGTCCCACAGCTGTACGTTACCGTTCTCAAAGGACGCCGCAAACGTGAAGTAGTCCTTCATGCTGAACTGAACGTCACGCACACTCTCCGACTGACCTAAAACACACAAACACACACATACAGACACACACACACACACACACACACACACACACACACACACACACACACACACACACACACACACACACACACACACACACACACACACACACACACACACACACACACACACACACACACACACACACACACACACACACACACACACACACACACACACACACACACACACACACACACAAACAATCTAAATTTGTACACAAATGTGTCTCAATGAGAGAGTTTTACCTGGCTGGTGAGGAAGCTCACGTAGATGGCTTTTATGAGCATTTATTGCTATTTATTTGGTGTGCTGAACAACTCCCGATAGGTCAACTTCTGGCCAGCTCAGAAAAGGTCAGGACATTTCACAATTTAGCTTTCCTTCCCACACACACACACACACACACTCACAGCCCACCTGGGAGGTGCTAACAGACATGTCTGGTGTAGTGTGTGTGTGTGTATGTGTTTGTCTGTCTATACAAAGCTCTTGACCACCTGAGAGGGTGGTAATAGACCCCTGTGTGTGTGTGTGTGTGTGTGTGTGTGTGTGTGTGTGTGTGTGTGTGTGTGTGTGTGTGTGTGTGTGTGTGTGTGTGTATAGTCCCAATTAATCTCATGATCTGACAGACTCCTACTAGCACAAGTTGAAGCACTACATGATGCCGTCTCGCGGGTCTGGGTTTGTATGTCTGTGTGTGTGTGTGTGTGTGTGTATGTGTTTGTAAACACTCTACCCACCCACCTGAGAAGGTGTTGATGGACTCCTCCTTGCGCAGGTCAAAGCGCCTCATGAAGCAATCTCACGAGTGAGCGACCAAATGTGTGTCTGAACGTTTTTCTATGGAGTGTGTATGTATGGAACACTCTCACTACTCACCTTAGAAGGTGCAGGACTGTGTGTGTGTGTGTGTGCGTTTCCGTGTGTGTATATATATGTGTGTGTGTGTGTGTGTGTGTGTGTGTATGTGTACACTCTCTCACCACTCACCTTAAAAGGTGCACAAGGACGGTATGTGTCTCTCGCAGTGTGGGGGTGTGTGCGTGTGTACGCTCTCTCTCCACCCACCTGAGAAGGTGCTGACGGACTCCTTCTTGCGCAGGTCGAAGCACTTCATGAATCCGTCCTGCGAGCCGGAGAGCAGCATGTGCACCTCGGTGGGGTGGAAGCACACCTTGTTGACGGTGCGCTTGTGCTCGGTGAAGAGCTGCTCCTGCTTGTTGCGGCAGGGCCGGCCCAGGTTCCAGGTGACCACCGCGCCGTTGGTGGCGGCCGTGGCCAGCAGGTTCTCGTCCATCTGGTGCCACATGACGTCGGCGCAGCTGAAGTTGAGCGAGGGCTTGCGGCCCACGCGCAGGTTGAGCCGCTCGGTGAAGCCCTCCTCCTCCAGCGCGTAGATCTTGAAGATGTTGCGCCCCGCCACCACCACCTGAGAGAGAGGGATGGAGGGAGGGATGGAGCGAGGGATGGAGGGAGGGATGGAGAGAGATGGAGGGAGAGATGGAGAGAGATAGAGAGATGGAGGGAGAGATGGAGGAGACTGTGACTTCTAACATCCTTTTATTGGGACATTCCGCTCATGACACGTTACATCTTACACTGAAATACTTTACATTTATGATATAAGACCATCAAGTAGAAGTATAGCAACTAGTGGGACAGATAGACAGAGAGAGAGAGAGAGAGAGAGAGAGAGAGAGAGAGAGAGAGAGAGAGAGAGAGAGAGACACACACAGAGAGAGAGAGAAATATCGGCATAACTATGGAAATTACTAAGGTAAACAAATGACTGATCTGGTCACTTGTAAATGAAGCATCTATGTGTATGGATTGCAGTGCACCACCAGCTAAAGCACAGACAAAACTGAATGCAAGTGATAAACAGTGCTTCACATATATCTAGTCCATCAGGTCTACTGTCTAATTTGTGTGTGAGAGTAGAAAGCCTGAGAGACTAAAGGGGGAATGAGGTAACCCCTCCCCCCCACTCCCCGAGACCCAAATGTTCATTTCACCATCTCCACTGTCTGTTCTCTGTTGTTAAAATACCAGCCTCATAAAAGTTTAAGAGTTGGACTTTTAAGAATCTAATTGTGAAAGGGTGCATGATGGGTGTGTGTGTGTGCGCGGGGTGTGTGTGTGTGTGTTTCAGAGCAGGAGGGACACACACGAACCTGTCCTGCATCTCGGCACACGCTGATGGCGTTGGCAGGAGCGTCCAGGTGGCAGAACATGGTCTTTCCCCCGACAGCGGCACTGCCCAGCGCCGTACTCACACGCGTCATCTTCTCCATCACCACCTGAGAAACAGAGAGGCCAAGTCAGGAGGAACCAGGGACAGGGGAGCACACGGGCACACACACGGGGGGGGGGGGGGGGGGGGAGAGAGAGAGAGAGAGAGAGAGAGAGAGAGGCCATCAATACAAAATATTCCACATCACTTCATTTACAAGTATTAAAACAATATAAAATAAATCATCTTCAACAGAAACGGTGTTAACCAGTGGGGGTACTGATCCCTCATAACACCACATTTTCAAAACAACTGAGAGAGAGAGAGAGAGAGAGAGAGAGAGAGAGAGAGAGAGAGAGAGAGGCAGCAAAAACAGATATAAAAGTGTCACCAAATTAATATTTTAGTTGTTTCCCCATGTAGGTCAAATGTGTGTATTTTCTATGTTTTATATTTTAACCAAGTATATATTTACTATATTTCTCTATTTTGTGTGTGTGTGTGTGTGTGTAGTTCCATTATTTTAAACTATCTGCTATTCAGTTATTTCCTTTAGCATAATAAAAAACAACAGGGTTAATAAGGCCTGGTTGATTTTAATGAAATGAAAAGAGGACGTTCATTAATCCAATTAGCTTCAAAAGTCAACATCTGTCATTCAGTGCCTCTGCACTCTTTCGTCCGATTCAGGTCAGCAGAGCAAGCCGCTGATGTCCTTAACAACCCAACAACACAACAAATAATTAGCATCTCCATCATCCATCATCCATCATCTCTTCTCCTATGGTGGATTCATTTTAAACAATAAATCACTCAACCATGTTTCCCAGTCTGTCTATTATGTACATTTTAACCCAGTGCTATGCTCTAAACAACCAAAACACAGTTAAGCATCATCCCCAGTGATGGCGCTTCCTATAGAGAACTGCAGATTTTTAACCCAGTGCTGCTAGAGAGCCGTCCAGCGCTTTGCTCCATTCTGGCTTGCGTGACTGAGTTGAGTTTTGCCCGCCTGGTGGGAAAATTAACTGGGACACTGCCGTCTTTACATTCTTTGGGGAGAGGAAGCAAGCGAGGGAGAGAGAAAGAAAGAGAGAGCATGAGTTTGGGTATGTGTGTGTGTGTGTGTGTGTGTGAGAGAGAAAGGAGAGGAAAAGGGGGTGGGGTTCAGGGAGAGAGGGGTGTGTGAGAGAGGGATTTGGGGGCCTACATTATACCAGCCAGAATTATTCATCACACACCAACACAACCACACACACACACACACACTCACACACACACACACAACTGTCCATGACTGCGGTAATAATAACCTGCTGCAGTTAGCCCTACAGCCAGAGGGTGGCAGCACTACAAAGCACTGGTGGGGAATGCCTTATTTTACAGGTCACTCCACAAGATTACCCTAGGTTTACGCAAACAGTTTGTGGACAAATTCGTTTGATTAGCGTCTCTAAAAGTAAAGACCCATTTAGACCGAGGCTGACACAGCAGCTTTTACCCTCCTCTCCCCTTTAGGGCAAAAAACAGATCGACCATGAACTTGCGCAGGTTGCTGAGTGACTGCCATATATTATTTTAGCTAAGGATCCCATAATTTGTAGATTGTTCTGGCCTTTTCAGATCTTTAAAAATAAGAGACTGGAATTGACATTGGTGAAATACCAAGCAACGCAAGGGCGTGTGAGTGGATGTGAGCCTGGGAATGTGGGGGCAGACATATTCATGTGGCATTCCAGGCATTTTGGACCAACACAGAGAACAGTAAAGCACCCTCTAATATAGCACTAGCATTCTGATCCAGGAGCATGCAGCCCTGCCTATTACAGGAATAAGGAAGTTTTATGAGATGACACAAACGTGTGTTAGCGGTGTGTCAGGATGACAACAGTGTGTGTATATATATGTGTGTGTGTGTGTGTGTGTGTGTGTGTGTGTGTGTGTGTGTGTGTGTGTGTGTGTGTATATATATATGTGTGTGTGTGTGTGTGTGTGTGTGTGTGTGTGTGTGTTTTCTGTCTATCAGAAGAGTGTTTTGTGTGGAATTCTCTGTGATGATCTGATACTACCCATCATGACTCAGTACCCCAAACAGATGAAGAAAGTAGGCTAAACAACAACAACAAAAGCACAAAGATGCTTCTAGATTTACAGGAAGCAGACTATTTCTTCTGCAGTAACTGTGCTTTGTTCTATGATGCTCTTTCCCAACTGCTCTCTTCAAGTGGATAAAGAGGGGTTCACTGAAGAAGGTTCTTGCGACACTTACTAGTTCCAGAAGAAGCCTGGGGGACCCCTCAGCTTCTCCAGCCAATCAGACGCTCCCGCTCAGCCCCCTGCAGCCAATCAGCTGGTCCCTCAGGTATCCAGTGCAGAGTGCTGCTGGGAAATGAGTTCAGGAGATGAGCTGGCGTGTGCTAGTTTTCAGACACACTGCTCTACAATGTGTATGATGACCCAGCTATGAGATCAACAGCCTTGCCAAATAAAGAAACCAGGTTTCCCCTGACCATCAACTCAAAAATCTGGTTGTAAGTGGTTGTATCTTGTATGCAATAGTTCAAATGTCCTTAGTCTTACATTTACAGTAGTAACACGGATGGTAGGCTACATTAATGTTTATGTTTTCTTTAGTCTGTACGGAGCAACCATGACTTGGATTTGAAAGGTTTCGTTTTGGCTGTCTTAATAAGCGGCTCTTGCTTGTGGTTGGAATGGGCACAACATTTAAAGACCCTTCTGAGCTGTACAAAAGCATAACTTGTGCCAGAAGCAAGCTTTGAAGGGAAACTCTTGAATTCCAACGTTTGAAGCCTGAGCAAGGCTTTTTACAAAGGGCTTCCTCTTACATAGGCTACTGCGCTTGCAGAACACAGAATGCACAGAATGCAGAATTTAAAATTATGGTCAACCAGGT
This sequence comes from Sardina pilchardus, assembly GCF_963854185.1. Classification (NCBI taxonomy): domain Eukaryota; kingdom Metazoa; phylum Chordata; class Actinopteri; order Clupeiformes; family Clupeidae; genus Sardina; species Sardina pilchardus. The sequence continues at coordinate 20,127,457 of NC_085015.1, forward strand.
ATCTCAGAGTCATTAGTCAGCACCTTTGAACAAAAAGAAAATATCATAATCGCAGTACTTACCGTATATTCAAGTGATCTTGTAAAAACTGGATAAGATTATGCTTCTGGTATCGGTGGCACATGACGAGGTGCCCACGCGCGCTAGGCGGTCTCCTGTGAGCACGCGCTGGGGCCCTGTGTCGCGTTTGACATCTCCAGAGAGGATCAAGCTACACGAGAAAGTGTACACAAAGTTGCGAATACAAAGCACTCTCATTCTCTAAGTTTACAAAGTTCAACCCACACACACTGTTTTAAGATGGGAGTGTTGTCGTTATACATTAACTAAACGTAATTTCAACGCAAGAATGTCATTACTCTATTATAAGAGCGACAAACATACATTATACTACAATAACACCTTAATTGTAAGCTTAAGACTTTACAGAATTTAGTCGTATTATAATAATAAGTCATACCTATATCATGGGAGTCGGAGAAATCTCGATGATAACGTTAGATGTTCTTCTGTTATCGTCTCATAGTTGCATGCATGAAGATAGCTTAGTTTCAAAAAGGTGCAACGCATTGCATTGCATTGCATGCAATGGGCAAATGTACAACACTCTTAATAATTCTTCAGATGATTCCTAAAATGTTACACCAGAAGGCTGTGTTTGTATCTCTGTGGAAAACTTTATGTCACTCAGTATGTGCTAGCAGTAGGTTAGCCAAGTGATGAAAGTGAAACATAAACAAATTGGTTTGATACTAGCCCATTCGGTCGTAAAAGCCAGTATCTAGCAAACGAATAGTGCATGTTATATGTTATATTCTCGTGAATTTCGGACAACCCAAACCTGAGATAAAGTCAAACAACTACTTCACTAGCAGCTCGGCACACTCGGGTGAACTAACCTTCCAAAGCAAGCAAATGTTGTGGACTTTCTTTACTGACAACCGGATGTTGTAACTCAACTGCCGCAAATAAATCGATATTTACGACAGTACCAACGGTAGACGACCAGTCTCTGGTCTGCAGCTGCTTGTGCACTTTGAGTACTGAAGTTGAGATTTACTGAACAGAAATTCACTGAGCTTAAAAATCAAACTCTGAAAATTATAGTTGTGTCGAGAAGTCTAGTCATAAAAGAGTACAAACACCGTTAGAAGTCTTCTGACGTTTCACGGTACAGTACAGTAGTAAAAGTAGCCTACTGAACAGTCAGCAACATAACTTCTGAATTGTTTGTCAGGCTAAAATACAGTGCAGTGAACTCCTGTCTCCATAACGATGCCAATGGACGCAGGACTGTTCGGCTGCTCTGACCCAGCAGTGTGGAGGGGGGTGCATGAGAAATACTGGGCAGTTGTAGAGGCTAAGTCCTCAGGGAAAGGCAAGGCTGGAAAACTGCTGGCTCTGGACAAGTGGTGAGCACACACACACACACACACACACACACACACACACACACACACACACACACACACACACACACCTTGTTTCCTGTGTAATGCAATTGATTGTAGGACCTCTTGTGATAAACATGCAAATCACTTGTAAAGTGGATCAATCAGGCTATACCAAGGCTTAGGGTAGGCTATGTACAGTCAATAGAAGCTGTCTAGACATGTGTGCATGTGTTACTCTGATGTAAAGAACAGTGTGTACTCACCTTTTACTCATTCCAGTATCATCATCAACGTTGCGCTTCATGACTATGAATTTGAAGTCCGCGTCTGATTTCTTAGTGTTTGCTTGATCTTCCATGGAATTAGAATGAGTTGTTCTCCAGGATGAAGCTGAGGGCAACTGGAGTACCTAATTCTGTCTGTCTGATGTTTGGCCTCTGGGCAGGTATCAAGAGGAGCTCCCAAAGCACATCACTGCCCGGACACAACGGCACGTTACCCGTGATGAGCTGAGCAAGCTTATGGAGTGGAAGCTAACGGTCAGTATGGACGTACATTATACATGCATTGTTTTATTCAGTTAATATTAGATATTGATCTTACCAGTTCTGTACAGGTAAAATAACAAATGGGCCTGCTTTTCCACAACACACTATACCCCACCATCCCAGATGAATCTAAACAAATTGAAGCATATCTGCAAAGTTTGTAAAAATGCTGAGCCCTGGAGGGTAGAGAAGTACTGGTGTTTGGTATTGATATTTTTTTTTTTCCCTTTTCCCAGAGGGGAAAGTTCCGACCCAGACTGCAGCAGCTGATTGGCTCCAACAGTGAGGAGGGGGTGCAGAGCTGCAGCACCAAGGCGTTTGGTCTGCTGCCAGACGTTCAGGCAGCCATCACGGAGCTGAGCACTCTCAAAGGGATGGGTCCAGCCACAGCCTCAGGTTTAGATGCCGATCATTGCATTACATATGCACTACTACATGCACAAACCTATACACACATTCTATAGTATATGTAAGGATGTGACGGCACATCACGCACCTCTGTCTTTAAAGAGTGTGCCATTCATTACCAGACATTCGTATCTGTAACACAGGGGGCACTACTTTGAATGCGCAGCGTGCCGTATGTACCACTACCATGCTGCGGAAACCACACAATGACAACAGGCGTCAATACCAATATTTGCTCATTTATTGACACATTGTACAGCGTAATGTAGCAGATATCAGTTGAGTAAATTAAGCGTTTATCTAACATCGAAAGAGCATTAGTTTGTGTTGGTCGGTATACGTATTGCATTGTGCATTGCATATCATCATAGAAAATGGAGTCCATAGCCGTATGTTTAAACATCTGGTTGAGGCAGCTACAGTTACATTATATATTCTATACCATTACATGAGCAAAGCCATACACACATACTACACATTTGTAAGGAATAATGGGCAACAAAGCACTTGTGACAAGATAATACAGGCTGAGATGGTAAAGCCATTATACCATTGTAGCTATGCATTGCAACATGGACATTGTGTTACAGATGCTGAAAGAAATCCATAATTGTTCATTTGCCTCTTTTGTTTCAATCTTTTCAATCATATGGCCCCTGATCATGTGGCTTATCTGGGAATAATACTGAATCAGCAGTGTGTGTTCATATCCCAGTTCTTGTCTTCCTGTTTCTGAAGTAGTTGGCATACCTTCACAGATGGATACTTTGTATAAAAGTATAGCCTCAATGTTCAGGCATTGCACTGTATTTAGCTCCTAAAGTGTTTTACAGATTTATGCCTCTCAGTTTACCAATTCACACGCACATTTACACATACCAATGGGGAAAGGCTGCCATGCAACTAAGGCACCAATCAGCACATCGGGAGCAATTTGAGTTTCATTATCTTGTTCCTGGACACTTCAACAGAGTTGAGAGGAGCTGGGCTCAAACCAAAAACCTTCCAGTTGCTGAACAACGTCTCTACTCCCTGAGCCACTGTGGCATTTAAATAGTTATTACAAAGCAAAACAAATGGGGAGAGCGGTGGCTTGGGACCTGGGTTCAAATCTGACCCGCGGCCATTTCCCGATCCCCAACCATGTCTCTCTCCCACTCGCTGCTGTCACTCTTCCGTCCTATCTGAATACCAGCGTAAAAGCTAAAAAAAAAACCTAAAAAAACACACACTTTAAATAATCGGAAACAATATTTTTTCACGCTCATAAGGCACGGTTTGACAAACTCTGTGCTATGGAAACAAAATTACATTGATGCATGATTTCACATAGATATTATAAATGTAGTGCCATTATTTCAGTTCACTATTTACATGGGCAAAATAAAAGGTCATCTTTGACTTGCACACCCTATGCAATTTCATTATCATCCACCTCCTTTAAGCCATAGCCTTCTCACAAGACCAGGTCGAGATGGCCATTGATGTGTTTTATTCTAACCCTAACCCTAGGAACAGAATCTCAGTACTTGGAGTTGTAGATGATGTCAGTAAAGAATTGCTATTACAAGACTATAGATGACAGACCATAGATGACAGTCAAAACGCTGTTTTCTTCTATAATGCATAAGTGTCTAAAGGATCTAATTTCACAGAATGTTTCTGAACATTCTACCATTCTCACATGCGCAGTACAGGATTTCAGCAGCCTGCAGAAAATCAGCATATAAATTATGACCTTAATTCCACTATTTTCAACACTAGATGCCACATATGTAATTCAGTATGCACAGTGATATTTAAATGCAAAAATATGAACAAAAAGGCATTTTCACATAATCTAGTCATTACAATAAATGCATGTGCTGTCAGAGATTTCTATGAGAGAAATAAAACAACTTGAAATGAAGATATTTAATGGAGCAGAAAGGGAGATGACGTCTCTCCATGTCTCCAGCGGTGCTAGCAGCAGGGGCTGAGGAGGAGGTGGCGTTCATGGCCGATGAGAGTGTGGAGAGTATCCCAGAACTCCGGCCCGTGCAGTACACAGCCAAACACTACAGCCTCTACCTGAACAAAATCACCCAGAAGACAAAGACCCTCAACACAGGTAAGGCATGTGTTACCTTGCGATCATTACAGCCAATTTGTGTGTGTGTGTGTGTGTGTGTGTGTGTGTGTGTGTGTGTGTGTGTGTGTGTGTGTGTGTGTGTGTGTGTGTGTGTGTGTGTGTGTGTGTGTGTGTGTGTGTGTGTGTGTGTGTGTGTGTGTGTGTGTGTGTCTGTGTCTGTGTCTGTGTCTGTGTCTGTGTCTGTGTCTGTGTCTGTGTCTGTGTCTGTGTGTTTGCTTGAGCAACATGGCACCTCAAAACAGGTACCACATACCTCACTAAGATCATATCAGTTGACCGTGTGTGTTTGTTTGTGTGTCCGCTTCACTGCATATCACCGTCTCTTACCCCCCCCCCCTCTCTTTCTCTCTCTCTCTCTCTCTCAGTGGATAGTCAACAGGATTGGACTCCTCATAGGGTGGAGTTGTGTTTATGGACATGGGCAGTAGCCAGTAAGCTGCAGCCATCTCTGTTGGAGGAGTTTAATGACCTTAAACACCAAACCAATCAAGAACCAGTAAAAAGACCTGCAGCCAATGATAGAGCAACTAAGAGGCAGAAAACCTAATAAGGTGCTCTGATGAACCAACTGCTATTTTGAAGCACAGTTCCTTGTTGTTGGCCACAGATCTCTACAGTATACCATGGTCTCGAACACACTGTTTAGATTGTTTACGTGGACTAATCTAAATCTGAAGACATTCCAGTGACTTATATATTGTGTTTAAAGGTTTTTTTTTTCTTTGCCTGTAATGCATAAATAAATATATTTTATAAGGAGGTCATTCTTTTCTAACTTATTTTTGAGTTTGAGGCATTCATGACACATCTGTTAACTAGATTTATGAAATAAATACGCACACACACACACACACACACACACTTTCAGCAACATATCTAATAACTAGAGAGACATGGATAGGCCAGGCCACAATATCGCTCTTTATTCTCATGTTGTCTATATGAAAGCAGGTAGAATGACCAGTAGAAAAAGGAAAAGAATAGGGAATTCAAATCCATAGAAAATGGCTCAGAACATCTCAACATTTACATTACATCATGAAGAAACTGTGGACTGTTGTAGAAACAATCCATATGTATATTTTGTGTACCATGATTGTTACCTAGCAGAAGGAAGGGAAAAACATAATTTGAGATTCATAAAATCTGAGTAAAAAAAAATTAGTTTGTAAACAATGTGAATCAGAACCTGCTGTCTAGACAGGAGATTTCTGTTTGTTTGTTTTTGGCACCATATTATTATTTAGTCACAGCAGGGTTGAATGGAGCCTCTTGTACCCTTCGGGTTAAGTTCAGTGAAGCTGATCTAAGAAATGATGGATTGGCTGAGGCCAGTTAGATCAAGATGCTACTCCGTCTGTCACACTGAGAGTTCATAAGATATACACTCCAGGGAAAATGTGAAGATTCTGTTTTATGCAGAAAACCAGTATCAATATCCAGTGTGTGATGTATATTGCATATCTTCCAGGCACCACACATTTGTCCAGAGCAGTTTTTGGGTTTTTTTTTAATCTATAATTTACAGTCACTGTCTGCTGTAGCGCTTCTTGAAGGTCAGAGTTTTGAGAAAAGTATTAGGGTTGTTTACTTTAACTGTTAAACCCCAAAATGTTTTAATCCACGAAGCAAAAGAAGAGCTGAATTTAACTGCCAAACGGGTATTACCAAAATCATGACATTCAACTACTTTACCCCAATCTTAAAAACAAATTTTGCACACCAGTTAGAACGGCAAGGTTACCCTGATGGAGGTTCATGGGCTCTAAACATGACTTTTTTCTAAACTCTGGAATTGGATTATGTATCTGTGTCTACAATTTGAGGATGCTCGCAGCAGTTTCTGCAGTTCTGAAACACTGATGTCAGCAAATCAAAACATTCAATCATTCTTGGTGTAAATGTAAAAGAATTTAATTTTAATTTCACTGGAGTTACAAATTAAAGATGCCACAGTTTCTTTTTGCTTTTCAAGACACACAGATTAAGCCACATGAAAATGAATGTCATGTTACAAGGAAGGAACCAACAGGAAAGTTCTAGAATGTTACTGACAGTAGCAGAGGATACTGCATTCAAAGACCACCTCATGTAGGCAGGAGTACACGGCATCCCACAGTGGGATGGCTTTCCTCTGTCTCTCAGGGTCTGCACAAATCTCACAGGAACTGTATGGAATGGGAGCGAGCAATATGGCTACTTAATTGAAAACCCTACAACCTTTACAACCTTCCTTGTCGCTTAAGAGCACTGGTACCAGGCCCACAAACTCCTTCAGCCCTTCAATGGATTAGCTGACTATGTCAAAATCACCACCACCTTCAGTCTGAATACTCTTAAAATGGCCCTCTCCTTTGTTTTTCCTTATGGGACAAACCAGGTAGCATATATAAGCATGTCAGATTAAATGGCATTGTGATTTATGTTCACCTATACCTGTCGTTTATGAAAATCAATAGCTGTGAAGGACTACAGGAGAGGTTCCAATTTAAGTGTATTGAGATTGAAACACAGCCAGGCACTGAGTGAAGCTACAAGCCTGATAAGGGTTACTGGGACAGAGCTCTATTCTGGTAGAGGTTAGCATGAAGCTAAAATATCGAGCTACTTGCTCAATACAGATCAGTGTAGAGCTAATACACTGAGCTAGCTACATGCCTAGTTGGGAATTTAGCATAATGCTAATGCAATAATACTGTAAAACGGGAGTTAGCGTGAAGCTAACACACCGGGGGACTGTTTTCTCAGTAGTGCTGTCATTGTAACAGTACAAGTCTAATGAGCTACACTAGCCTGCTGTCATACTGCACATAGAGAACATGCTCAAGTAACACTGAGTGTATCACACACACACACACACACACACACATACACTCCCCAGATAACTCCAAGTGTATCATATTTCCTTTAAATGCCTCATTCTACGCATCTTCTTTTCAGCAATGCTGGAACGTTGATCTGTTCAGTGGCACCACACAGAAATTATATTATCTGAGCCGCTAAGCGTACACACACTAGGAACTGGAGTTGCTTCTGCTCTGAAGCAAGCAATGACCTTTTCCACAGACCCTCTCTGTCTCACGCAAAGGTACGCACACACACACACACACACACACACACACAAACACACTCACTCACACCATGATGTGTGATAAATAAATAAACAATTTTGGCACAAGATTCAACAGCATCAGCACATGACATCACAAAGCAGCAGAGGGCTCGTCATACGTAGCAACCTGACCCCTCAAACCTCTCACATCCCCATAGGTCAGTCTGAGACGGACATGAAATGTCCTCATAAGAGCGTCAGAAGACACGACCCAAAAATGTCCTCAGAAATCCGTCACGCAAAAATACACATTGCAGGAAATGTTATAAATGCTCAGTAGATTCTGTTTCAGATTTCAAGTTCATAAGAGTTTCAGCATTACAGAGAATGTTCACACAATAACAGATTTCTTTTAACATAAGTAACACAAAGTAGGGGATGTTTTTTCCTTTCCTCTCACTTTGGCAACTTTGACAATATCTGGCAACCCCCGCAACACTGAAGTGAATTCCTGAATATACAGAAAAACAGAAGTAAGGATTACCTGTGGTCACCTTGGCAGTGCTCCCCTAGGTAATGGTTGCCAAGGCAGGCTGTTACATGATGTCACTGACACCTCATGTATGGGGTCAAAGTTCAAGCTGTCAGAGGTTATGGGTCAATCAGTTAGGGTTTGTTCCTCCTGGCTTTGGTGTTGTTCTGGTGATGCAGTTCTTCAGTGGCTGGACTGTAAAGGTGTAGGTTTGTTCGTTTTATGTAGTCTCTTGACTCACTTGACTCGTGGTGTACATGTGTGTACACACAAACACACACACACACACACACACGCACACACACACACTAACAGAATTATGTGAATTACTGTATGGGACCAGTAAAGAGAATACACATACAGTACAGTATAACCAACTTCAGAGAAAGAGACAAAACAGATCCAGTGTAAAAACTGGTGTTCCTTCACACAACACATCTTGGCCTGTTCAAAAAGTAGCTTCACAACCTCTAAACTAGGTCAGTTTTAGCATTTCGCTCAAATCGAACTACTGTGTGTGTGTGTGTGTGTGTGTGTGTGTGTGTGTGTGTGTGTGTGTGTGTGTGTGTGTGTGTGTAAATGAGGTTTTGGCAGGATCCTTGATGAGAATACATAGCTGGTTGTATCTTGTTTTCATTGTATTTTCTGTTGTTTGTTGTACTTTCTGTTGAAGGGTATGCTGAGGTACTCTTGTCTTGTTGATTGTGTGTGTGTGTGTGTGTGTGTGTGTGTGTGTGTGTGTGTGTGTGTGTGCGCGTGCGTGCATATTTTTCAATGCATTACTGAACCAAAAAGTTTTGTGTCTTTATACAACTCTAATTGTTGTGGATGTGTGGTATAGATACTGAAGTCTATTGTGTTGTGTGTCCGTGTATGCGTATAGCTGCCCAGTGTTAATGACAGCAACTACAAACCAACCAATAACAGCAAAGTCTCATCATTAAACCACACCACCTCTCTCTCTCTCTCTTCCTCCCTCTCTCTATCTCTCTTTCTTTCTCTCTCTCTCTCTCTCTCTCTCTCTGGGGTTATTCACTTGTTTCGTTATGGAGGGGGAAAAACAGAAGGGTTTTTGGCCGGATGTTCATCCGTGATGGCTGAAACCAAGGAGGAGGAGGTGCAGTGGGGGTTGGGATGGAGCAGCACGATTGGTCACCCCCCGCAACCGTGCGTCAGGGTGGCGGCGGGATCTGGACGCCGAGCAGCTCGTAGGCGAAGATGTTCCAGAAGATGGCGAAGAGGAGGAAGGTGATGAAGGAGAAGACGAGCACCCACCAGGAGCACTGCGTCTGCAGGCTCTCCTCGTAGCTGCGCAGGATCAGCAGGCCCATGCTGATGCCCACCACCGCGCCCGACAGGTGCGCCATGAAGCTCGGCTGCGGCCCCGACGACGGCAGCGGCGGCGAGAAGCGCAGCCACACCGCGCGGCCCACCTCGGAACTCACTGCAGACGGACCGGGGGGGGGGGGGGGAGAGAGAGAGAGACATCAATTGCAACAGCTATAAAGAAAGCTTTAGATCAGTGGGGGCTGGAGAGAGAGAGAGACATCAATTGCAACAGCTATAGAGAAAGCTTTAGATCAGTGGTTCTCAAACTTTTCACAATGAGTACCGCCTCAGAGAACAATTGACTCTCCAAGTACATTACTGTATATGAAGGGTTCAGATGCAAAAGCCTCTAAATCCGTCTGACCACTTTTCTTTTAAATGAGCATTTTGTATCAGGCTCCTATAGGGTTTCGCCTACAAATCAATATTTCAGACCAGGAAGAGAATGGTATTTAGTGAGGTTTGAAGCTAAATTATTGAAGTAACTTACACTATATGTGAAGAGCATTCACTCACCATGATTATCTCATTTTTGACAAAAAGTGGATTTAGAGGCTTTTGCATCTGAACTCTTCATATATTTTTTTTCATAATATATATTTTTATATCATTTGAAGTCATTATTTTGTCTTCATGAAATAAAACATCTTGGAGACTCCCAGAGTACCACAACAGAGAGTCCGCGTACCACCAGTGGTACCCGCACCACAGTTTGAGCACCACTACTATAGATAAAGTCAGACAGAAAGAAAGAGAGACATAGAAAGACATACAAAAAGACAGAATATAACAAAGAGGAAGATAGCAAGCAGGAAAGAGAGGCAGAAAGAGCATGAAGAAGAAAATACAGAGAAAGAAATAGGCATTGAGAGAGAGACAAGACAGAGAAAAACTGAATATTCAGACGATGATAGACATGGAAAGGGGGAGATGAAGAAAAAGGACAGAAAGGTGGTGACAAAGAGAGAGAATATGAAAAACAGATAGAGAAAACAAGACGGAGAGGCAGACAGTGATGAAGAGAGGTTGTATGGAGCACAGAGCGAAAGACAGCTCATGGAACTGAGCACTTCAGTCTGTGAGAGAGAGAACGACAGAGAGAGATGGATAGAGGGGAGGAGGAAGAGGAAGAAGACAGCTTTACACTCAGGAATACTCAGAGCAGTCTCAGATGGCCCAGCAGAGTGAAGGGTGAGGAAAACACACACAAACACCAAAACCACAAACTGACATCTGATATAGCTGCTGAAATCACTACAGCACCCGCATGACTCCTCTCAGCATCGTTTCTTATTTTTAAGTAGACGTGTTGCCCTTTTTGCCTTTATATCGATAAGACAGTGGAGAGAGACAGGAAGTGAGTGGGAGAAAGAGACGGGGTGAGATCGGGACATGACCACATGCCGTAATGGAACCTGCGTCCCTGTGGGAACTGAGACCCTCATGTGATACGGTGCTGTGGCTAATGCCATGTATGGAAGCATATGAGTTCCATAATTCAAATGAGAATGCATTCTGCAATATGCAATTCTAAAAGACATTACATTAGGCAATTGCTAATTCATTATGCAATTTAATATTACAATTTGCAATACTTTCTTTCAAACTGCATTTTAATATACAAAGTGACAATGCAATCATGAAATCAATTTGATTTATTTTGGTTAAAAATTTGAATAAACATGGATTGAATTGCATTCCATTTTGCCATGGTACTTTAGTCTCAAAATTCAAATGGCAATTCATTTTGCATTTCAATTTTCAATATTCAGTTTCATCTTTTAATTGTCAATTACTTTTGCAATGTAATGTTCAAAATTCAATGTAGAATTGAATTATTTTTTAATTTTTTAATTTATTTGATTTTTTTTTTAAAAATGTTTTTTAAAACAAATATTGAAAACATTTTGAATATTTTTTGGCAAAAAGTTTTGCCCGGTTTGCAGAAATAGCGCCCCCGTTATTGCATAGCACTTTGTCACGCTCTTTGTGTCTCAAAATTCAAATGGCAATGGCAAACGCGATTCCAAAACACTTTGCAATCTGTCAGTCTCCCATCACCCATGGCGGGAACTACGTCACGTCCGTGTTTATCTCGCATTGGTCAGTCTTCTCTTTAAGGCGGGTCTTGGGCAGGGCGGCTGACGGCCTCCAGGTAGAGAAGATAACGTAAAAGAGAAATTGTCGCTGACACAGTAGCCTACTGTTGGAGGTGATGGGCAAGAACAGTCGCTCAGCTACTGAGGGAGGCAGGCGTGTGTGTGTGCGCGTGCGGAGACCTTGATCCGACCGTACGCCACCCCCTCCAGGAGCGTGTATCAGGGTGAAGCGTGAAAAATAGCACACAGGTAGCCAGGGGAGCTGATCGAGGGAGCTGGCAGCCCAGGGCCCTGGAGCTCATATCTGGGTGCAGCGTTTGCTCCTCTCAGCCCGGAGGACTGCTCCAGATTAACGACCATAGACAGTAAGATAGGCTACTGACAGGGCTAACACAGGGCTACTAACAGGGCAGGGCTGTTAATGACAGGGCAACATCGTTTCATTCACACTCAGGCACTCCTGGTCTGACCACGACCGTCCAGCTGCAGCCTGCACTGTCAGAAAGCGTAGTCACGTCCTGAGATATCGATGGCTTTGCCCCAAACGAGGAACGTACATCGTTCTTTTCACAAATACACCATATTTGTAAGCAAATAAAGTGGTTTACTTAAGATTACTCAGCGTTTTATCAACGTTTGGTCAGAACCGGAAAGCAAGCGTAGTCACTTGCTGAGATATCGATGGCTTTGCCCCAAACGAGGAAGTAGTTTTTCACTGATCGTTGATAAGAATGTAGCACAAAGTAGCAAGTGCATCTTTTAATAGGTGTCTACGTTTTATTTTTATAACGTAGCACAAATGTATTACATTCGTCAAAGTTGACGTTTTTCAGTTATAGTTTTGGATGTTGAATGTTTGTACAAACAACAATCCAGTGGGATGATCACGTCTCACCGAGTCTCGCAACCGATTCCCTACCACCGCCGTCATGTCATCCGGCACAAGCTTCCTTGGTACACTGCTGTCATAAGGATTACGGTTCCCCATTGACTCCCATTGATTCTGACTGTCAGAATCAATGGGAGTCAATGGGGAACCGTAATGCTTATGACAGCAGTGTACCAAGGAAGCTTGTGCCGGATGACATGACGGCGGGTTCCCTACCGGTGCAGCGAGAATATTTTCGCGGACCAAACGTTGATAAAACGCTGAGTAATCTTAAGTAAACCACTTTATTTGCTTACAAATATGGTGTATTTGTGAAAAGAACGATGCACGTTCCTCGTTTGGGGCAAAGCCATCGATATCTCAGGACGTGGCTACGCTTCCTTTCTGACAGTGCAGGCTGCAGCTGGACGGTCGTGGTCAGACCAGGAGTGCCTGAGTGTGAATGAAACGATGTTGCCCTGTCATTAACAGCCCTGCCCTGTTAGTAGCCCTGTGTTAGCCCTGTCAGTAGCCTATCTTACTGTCTATGGTCGTTAATCTGGAGCAGTCCTCCGGGCTGAGAGGAGCAAACGCTGCACCCAGATATGAGCTCCAGGGCCCTGGGCTGCCAGCTCCCTCGATCAGCTCCCCTGGCTACCTGTGTGCTATTTTTCACGCTTCACCCTGATACACGCTCCTGGAGGGGGTGGCGTACGGTCGGATCAAGGTCTCCGCACGCGCACACACACACGCCTGCCTCCCTCAGTAGCTGAGCGACTGTTCTTGCCCATCACCTCCAACAGTAGGCTACTGTGTCAGCGACAATTTCTCTTTTACGTTATCTTCTCTACCTGGAGGCCGTCAGCCGCCCTGCCCAAGACCCGCCTTAAAGAGAAGACTGACCAATGCGAGATAAACACGGACGTGACGTAGTTCCCGCCATGGGTGATGGGAGACTGACAGATTGCAAAGTGTTTTGGAATCGCGTTTGCCATTGCCATTTGAATTTTGAGACACAAAGAGCGTGACAAAGTGCTATGCAATAACGGGGGCGCTATTTCTGCAAACCGGGCAAAACTTTTTGCCAAAAAATATTCAAAATGTTTTCAATATTTTTTTTAAAAACATTTAAAAAAAAAATTCAAATAAATTAAAAAAATAAAAAAATAATTCAATTCTACATTGAATTTTGAACATTACATTGCAAAAGTAATTGACAATTAAAAGATGAAACTGAATATTGAAAATTGAAATGCAAAATGAATTGCCATTTGAATTTTGAGACTAAAGTACCATGGCAAAATGGAATGCAATTCAATCCATGTTTATTCAAATTTTTAACCAAAATAAATCAAATTGATTTGATGATTGCATTGTCACTTTGTATATTAAAATGCAGTTTGAAAGAAAGTATTGCCAATTGTAATATTAAATTGCATAATGAATTAGCAATTGCCTAATGTAATGTCTTTTAGAATTGCATATTGCAGAATGCATTCTCATTTGAATTATGGAACTCATATGCTTCCATAGCCATGGTTCCCCCATCCTTTAGCATCACTGCTAGTGGTCAAATTAGCTCTGCTGTGTTGGATGTTGATATGCTCTATGAAGCCTTTCAGCTTGGGATGCTGAAGAAGCATTG